>NC_133326.1:26698878-27068878 GCF_042186555.1 Aquarana catesbeiana
AAATTCAAATTTCAAATAGAATAAATTTGATTTCGACTGGAATTTAAATGGAATTAGAAAAATTTGAATAGATTAGAATTCAAAATAACGCAACAAATCCGAAAACAAATTAAACTTAACAAATGTATATACATAACGAATCGAAATGAAACACTTTTTTTCTTCTGCACATGTCTACCATTTATAAGGTGTAGATCCATATTTCCACACTATAGAAATAGTTTGTCAAAACCATCCCTTGGGTTCTCTACATGGGGGAACTGTAATGCCCTGTACACACGGTCAGACATTCCGACAACAAAATCCATGGATTTTTTCCGACGGATGTTGGCTCAAACTTGTCTTGCATACACACGGTCGCACAAAGTTGTCGGAAAATCCGCTCGTTCTGAACGCGGTGACGTAAAACACGTACGTCGGGACTATAAACGGGGCAGTAGCCAATAGCTTCCGTCTCTTAATTTATTCTGAGCATGCGTGGAACTTTGTGCGTCGGATTTGTGTACACACGATCGGAATTTCCGACAACGGATTTTGGTTGTCGGAAAATTTTATAGCCTGCTCTCAAACATTGTGTGTCGGAAATTCCGATGGAAAATGTGTGATGGAGCCCACACACGGTCGGAATTTCCCACAACAAGGTCCTATCACACATTTTCCATCGGAAAATCCTATCGTGTGTACAGGGCATAAGACCCCTTTCACACTGAGGCGCTTTTCAGCTGTTTTAGCGCTAGAAATAGCGCCTGTAAAGCGCCTGAAAACTGCCTCCCATTCTCTGCAATGGGTGCTTTCACACTCGGGCGATTCGCTTGCGGGACGTTCAGAAAAGTCCTGCAAGCAGTATCTTTGGGCGGTTTGAGAGCGCTGTATTTAGCGCTCCCAAAACGCCCCTGCCCATTGTAATGAAAGGGCAGTGCTTTGGAAGCACTTTTCAAGGGCTTCGGAAGCGCCGCAACACAGGAGTTTTTAACCCTTTTTTGGAGTTAAAAGCACCTACTGGAGTTTTTAAGCGCCGCTTAAACAGCGCTAAAGCGCCGCTAAAACGAGCGGCGCTTTAGCGTGAACGGCAGGCGCTTTCAGTGTGAAAGCGCCCTTAGGAAGAGTTTTTAGACGCGGTTCGATTCCTTAGCACTTAGCCCAATCCCACAGCAGGTTGGATTTCTAGGAGAACTCCGCAGTGGAGATTGATATTTCTAATTCAGCCTGGTTTTCGATGTAAGCTCTTATTTAGAGCAGGTAGTGGAGTCTTAGCAGATCAAAGAAGAATTAGCTGGTGTTGGCAGGTGGAGAAATTTGTCTGGGCTCCAACCCAGGAAAGCAGAAAAACACAAGAAAACTCACAGAACAGAAGGGAAGGGTGGTTAAACCTGTGATTTCCTTTTTCTTTCTATAATTTTTTTTTTTTTTTTTGATATAATATATGGCTGTGCTGGTGCTGACAAGCTTGTAAGCGCTTAATTTTTCTTCAGCTCTAATTATTTTATCCATTTAATTTAATATACAAGCAGGGAGACGACAAGGAGTGCCTGTTTTATTAATGAATGTACACTTTAGTGCTGCTTATACAAGTCTTTCCTTGTAAATCAAAACAATGTAATGACACGGTTCGCAGTGTTATTAGTTTATATATTTATTTTAGTTCTGCCATCTGATACCAGCACATTTTCTTTAAGGATTCGGCAGCTAATGTGTGCCAAAAGGTAAGCTTTGTACAGGACGGCTTATGACTAAGCAAACAGAGAGACAATGGTCTGTTGTTCCATTGGTGGCATTCAAAGTGGGGGATCCAGACACTTCTTTGTTTGTGGAGTTCTATGTATTTTTAGACTAGTCTAATAAATATATATATATATATATATATATATATATATATATATATATATATATATACTCACCAGACACTTTTTTAGGTACACCTTGCTAGTACTGGGCTGGACCCCCTTTTGCCTTCATTCTTCATGCCATACAGTGCCTTGAAGTATTCATACCCCTTACAATTTTCCACATTTTGTCAAGTTGCAACCAAAAACGTAAAATGTATTTTATTGGGATTTTATTTATTTGATACCAGTGATGGTGAACCTTGGCACCCCAGATGTTTTGGAACTACATTTCCCATGATGCTCAACTACACTGCAGAGCGCATGAGCATCATGGGAAATGTAGTTCCAAAACCTCTGGGGTGCCAAGGTTCACCATCACTGTGATAGACCAACACAAAGTGGCACTTAATTTTAAAGTGGAAGAAAAATGATGAATGTTTTTCAAATTTTTTGACAAATAAAGATCTGAAAAGTGTGGCGCGCATTTGTATTCAGCCCCCATTACTCTGTTCCCCCTAGCTAAAATCTTGTGGAACCAATTGTCTCCAGAAGCCACCTAATTTGTACCCACATGTGTGTAGTTTATTCTCAGTAAAAATACAGCTGTTCTGTGAAGACCTCAGCATCATGAAGGCCAAGGAACACACCAGACAGGTCAGGGATAAAGTTGTGGAGAAGTTTAAAGCAGGGTTAGGTTATAAAATAAATATCCCAAACTTTGAACATCTCACAGAGCTCTGTTCAATCCATCATCCGAAAATGGAAAGAGTATGGCACAACTGCAAACCTACCAAGACATGGCCGTCCACCTAAACTGACAGGCTGGGCAAGGAGAGCATTAATCAGAGAAGCAGCCAAGAGGTCCATGGTAACTCTGGAGGAGCTGCAGAAATCCACAGCTCAGGTGGGAGAATCTGTCCACAGGACAACTATTAGTCGTGCACTCCACAAATCTGGCCTTTATGGAAAAGTGATGCCGCGTACACACGGTCGGATTTTCCGACGGGAAAAGTTGGATGTGAGCTTGTTGTAGGCAAGTCCGACCGTGTGTATGCTCCATCGAACATTTGCTGTCGGACTTTGCGCCAACAAATGTTTGATAGCAGGTTCTAAGTTAAGTTAAACCCTCTTAACAAAAGACCTGTGTTTGACATTTAGTCATACTTTGATAGCAGGACAGGCATCTTTCAGTGTTTCAAAAGAGGATGTCTTACCTGCCAATTTATAACACATGTCTGTTCTAATATTATTACCAACCAAGGCAAAAAGTTCCAGATAAAGCAGTTCATTACCTGTCCGACTGACTTTGTTATCTATGTCTTACGGTGCCCTTGCAATCTTTTATACGTAGGATGCACGCTGCATACTAGGGTGGGTGAACACCGTAGATTTATTAAAAAAGAAGACAAAAAAGAATGTGTCAAGCACAGTGTCCCACACGATTTTTACCAGATGCACAATAGTGACATCAAGTGCCTTGAGGTATTGGCAATAAAAACCACACCTAAGGGTTCACTTACTGAGAACGAGTGATTCTCCCTCCTGTGTAGGAGGGAACTTTTTGGATTTACATGTTTGGATCCCTTTCACCTAACGGCCTAAATGAGGAATTGGAGATGCACATTATTGTTTAATCTTTACACGCCATGTATACACACATATATATATCTTCAGGTGTATGTGCACGTATAATTTTTCATCAATATTGGTATCTCCATCTTCATTTTTTATTTAAATTTTTTATTTCTGTCATTATTTTTTTCATCATTTTTCATCCTTAAATTTTATTTATTTTCATATAAATTTTTTTCTCAATTTTTATCATTTATTTTCAATTTTTCATTTTTATTATCATTATCTTTATTTTTATTTTCTCTTTAATATTTTTATTTTCATTTTATTTTTAATTTCATTTTATTTTTTATTTCATTTTTATTTTCACTTTTTTTTCCTCTTTTTCTTTCTCTTATTTTCATTTTTATTATTTTTTGATTATTTCATTACTGTTGTCAATTTTTACTTGAACCATGAATTTTGTTAAGTTTCATTATTCACAATCACTACCTGACCCTCAAATATCACCATAATTCTTTCTTAATCATCTTTGTATAACTGTTTATTGATTTGTGTTATAATTCTTTTTTTAACAATTACATCCAGGTAAACATTTTTAGTTTAAGTTAATTCATTATATATGTACTATCCATGAGCTGCGAGGGGTTAACAATCATTCCCAGGCTCCCAAATTAGCTCTGCCTACTCCCTGCCCCCATATAGGGTTTATATCTTCTCTGTTGCCACCTCTCCCGTGAATTTATCAGAGCGTATGTGCACGAAACGCGTAGTCACAGGAAAAGGACCGCTTGCGTTCCACGCTGGCTCACAGGCTTCCCCTTCCTCTCCACATCTCTGGCTCGGTGCTGAAGTCATCAAGGCACGCCTAACAGCTCTGTTCCTAGCTCAGCTCGGCTCTCTCGGTTTTGGTCGACTCTCTTTTCCAACGGCAGGCTCTGTCCAGTGGACACCTTACCTCATCATCCCCCTCCAGGTTGGCTTCATGTCCCCCTGCCTATAGTGGTAACAACGCTGCCTGGACGCAACCGTCAATTGGCTTCCAGCCAGCAGCCATCAAAGCCACTCTGCACACCGGGCTTCCACCCACCCCAGCATGGTTCCTGGCACCTCTTGGTGCGCCACCAGCGAGCCCTCCGGAGAAGTTAACCCCTCCAGCCTGTGAGCTCCTAGTGGTATCGTTGGCTTCTTATTAGCACTATTACAGTGTTTTATGACTTTTTCCAATTTTACTCCTTAATAAATCATTGATTTCATGGTTTAAACTTACTGTCTATACACTGTTTGGATTTGAGCGCTGCTCAGTGTTGAATTTTTAAGCTTGTCTGAGAGTTCAGAAGAAAAAGGTGGAGAGCTGAAGTTACACTCTGTGGAGCTTAGTGTGGAGAGCTGATTAGAAGGAAGAGACACACCCCCATCCACACAGGAACAGAGCTGAAGCTGTCAATCTGCTAGAGGTCCCTCCCCTGTCACCATTTTTTCTTGGTGTCATGAAAAAATGTCAGAAGTGACTCTTGCTGATAGCAGAGGAACAAAGCAGCAGACTAACATGACACATAGGGGTTGAGTTACTAAAACTGAAGAGTGCAAAATCTGGTGCAGCTGTGCATAGAAACCAATCAGCTTCTAACTTCAGCTTGCTCAATTAAGCAATTCAATTTTTTGGCAAAAAAATTTAGAAGCTGATTGGCCACCATGCACAGCTGCAGCAGATTTTGCACTCTCCACTTTTAGTAAAACAACCCCACCGTGCTTTTAATTGAGACAGGTACACACTATAGAGGGATATACAGGTTTACAACCACTTAAAATCAGTTGCCTATTATGAAGTGCAACATTGTAGTATAAAATAATCTCTTCTATCCATGCCTAATCTAAAAGAGAGTAACACTTAAACTCAAAAGGGGAAGCTCTGCTTGTTCGCACCCCCCCTCACCCCTCCACTGCCACATTTGGCACTTTTTTGAGGGGAAGGGGGAGAGGGTACCTGATTTTGATAGCACAGGGGTGTAGTGGGTAGCACTCCCACCTAGCAGTAAAAAGGGTCGCTGGTTCAAATCCCAACCACAACACTACCTGCCTGGAGTTTGCATGTTCTCCCTGTGCCTGTGTGGGTTTCCTCCGGGTACTCCGGTTTCCTCCAACACTCCAAAGACATGCTGGTAGGTTAACCACTTGCCGACCGCCGCACGACTATATACGTCGACAGAGCGGCACGGGCAGGCAAAAGGACGTATATGTACGTCCTTGCCTGCCCGCAGGTGGGGGGTCCGATCGGACCCCCCCCCGGTGCCTGCGGCGGTCGGCAAATCTCCCCCGGCGATCGGAGGTGAGGGGGAGGCCATCCATTCGTGGCCCCCCCCTCGCGATCGCTCTCAGCCAATGGGATCATTTCCCTGCCTCTGTATTGTACACAGAGGCAGAGGAAATGATGTCATCTCTCCTCGGCTCGGTATTTTCCGTTCCGGGCCGAGGAGAGAAGACTGCAATGTAAGTGCACCAACACTACACACACAGTAGAACATGCCAGGCACACTAAACACCCCGATCCCCCCCCCGATCCCCCCCCAATCACCCCCCCCCCCCCCCCCTGTCACAAACTGACACCAGCAGTTTTTTTTTTTTTTTTCTGATTACTGTATTGGTGTCAGTTTGTGACAGTTACAGTGTCAGGGCAGTGAGTGTTAGGCCCCCTGTAGGTCTAGGGTACCCCCCTAACCCCCCCTAATAAAGTTTTAACCCCTTGATCACCCCCTGTCACCAGTGTCGCTAAGCGATCATTTTTCTGATCGCTGTATTAGTGTCGCTGGTGATGCTAGTTAGGGACGTAAATATTTAGGTTCGCCGTCAGAGTTTTATAGCGACAGGGACCCCCATATACTATCTAATAAATGTTTTAACCCCTTGATTGCCCCCTAGTTAACCCTTTCACCACTGATCACTGTATAACCGTTACGGGTGACGCTGGTTAGTTTGTTTATTTTTTATAGTGTCAGGGAACCCGCCGTTTATTACCGAATAAAGATTTAGCCCCCTGATCGCCCGGCGGTGATATGCGTCGCCCCAGGCAGGGTCAGATTAGCGCCAGTACCGCTAACACCCACGCACGCAGCATACGCCTCCCTTAGTGGTATAGTATCTGATCGCATCAATATCTGATCCGATCAGATCTATACTGGCGTCCCCAGCAGTTTAGGGTTCCCAAAAACACAGTGTTAGCGGGATCAGCCCAGATACCTGCTAGCACCTGCGTTTTGCCCCTCCGCCCAGCTCGGCCCAGCCCACCCAAGTGCAGTATCGATCGATCACTGTCACTTACAAAACACTAAACGCATAACTGCAGCGTTCGCTGAGTCAGGCCTGATCCCTGCGATCGCTAACAGTTTTTTTGGTAGCATTTTGGTGAAATGGCAAGCACCAGCCCCAGGCAGCGTCAGGTTAGTGCCAGTACCGCTAACACCCACGCACCGTACACCTCCCTTAGTGGTATAGTATCTGAACGCATCAATATCTGATCCGATCAGATCTATACTAGCGTCCCCAGCAGTTTAGGGTTCCCAAAAACGCAGTGTTAGCGGGATCAACCCAGATACCTGCTAGCAACTGCGTTTTACCCCTCCGCCCGGCCCAGCCCAGCCCACCCAAGTGCAGTATCGATCGATCACTGTCACTTACAAAACACTAAACGCATAACTGCAGCGTTCGCAGAGTCAGGCGTGATCCCTGCGATCGCTAACAGTTTTTTTTGTAGCGTTTTGGTGAACTGGCAAGCACCAGCCCCAGGCAGCGTCAGGTTAGTGCCAGTAGCGCTAACACCCACGCACGCACTGTACACCTCCCTTAGTGGTATAGTATCTGAACTGATCAATATCTGATCCGATCAGATCTATACTGGCGTCCCCAGCAGTTTAGGGTTCCCAAAAACGCAGTGTTAGCGGGATCAGCCCAGATACCTGCTAGCACCTGCGTTTTGCCCCTCCGCCCGGCCCAGCCCAGCCCACCCAAGTGCAGTATCGATCGATCACTGTCACTTACAAAACACTAAATGCATAACTGCAGCGTTCGCAGAGTCAGGCCTGATCCCTGCGATCGTTAACAGTTTTTTTGGTAGCGTTTTGGTGAACTGGCAAGCGCCAGCGGCCTAGTACACCCCGGTCGTAGTCAAACCAGCACTGCAGTAACACTTGGTGACGTGGCGAGTCCCATAAGTGCAGTTCAAGCTGGTGAGGTGGCAAGCACAAGTAGTGTCCCGCTGCCACCAAGAAGACAAACACAGGCCCGTCGTGCCCATAATGCCCTTCCTGCTGCATTCGCCAATCCTAATTGGGAACCCACCACTTCTGCAGCGCCCGTACTTCCCCCATTCACATCCCCAACCAAATGCAGTCGGCTGCATGAGAGGCATTTTTATGTCCTCCCGAGTACCCCTACCCAACGAACCCCCCCCAAAAAGATGTTGTGTCTGCAGCAAGCGCGGATATAGGCATGACACCCGCTATTATTGTCCCTCCTGTCCTGACAATCCTGGTCTTTGCATTGGTGAATGTTTTGAACGCTACCATTCACTAGCTGAGTATTAGCGTAGGGTACAGCATTGCACAGACTAGGACACACTTTCACAGGGTCTCCCAAGATGCCATCGCATTTTGAGAGACCCGAACCTGGAACCGGTTACAGTTATAAAAGTTACAGTTACAAAAAAAGTGAAAAAAAAAAAAACACAAACAAAAATATAAAATAAAAAATAATAGTTGTCGTTTTATTGTTCTCTCTCTATTCTCTCTCTCTCTATTCTCTCTATTGTTCTGCTCTTTTTTACTGTATTCTATTCTGCAATGTTTTATTGTTATTATGTTTTATCATGTTTGCTTTTCAGGTCTGCAATTTTTTATACTTTACCGTTTACTGTGCTTTATTGTTAACCATATTTTTGTCTGAGTACAGCATTCACGACTTTGAGTGGTTATACCAGAATGATGCTTGCAGGTTTAGGTATCATCTTGGTATCATTCTTTTCAGCCAGCGGTCGGCTTTCATGTAGAAGCAATCCTAGCGGCTAATTAGCCTCTAGACTGCTTTTACAAGCAGTGGGAGAGAATGCCCCCCCCCCCCACCGTCTTCCGTGTTTTTCTCTGGCTCTCCTGTCTCAACAGGGAACCTGAGAATGCAGCCGGTGATTCAGCCAGCTGACCATAGACCTGATCAGAGACCAGAGTGGCTCCAAATATCTCTATGGCCTAAGAAACCGGAAGCTACGAGCATTTTATGACTTAGATTTCGCCGGATGTAAATAGCGCCATTGGGAAATTGGGGAAGCATTTTATCACACCGATCTTGGTGTGGTCAGATGCTTTGAGGGCAGAGGAGAAATCTAGGGTCTAATAGACCCCAATTTTTTCAAAAAAGAGTACCTGTCACTACCTATTGCTATCATAGGGGATATTTACATTCCCTGAGATAACAATAAAAATGATTAAAAAAAAAAAAAATGAAAGGAACAGTTTTAAAATAAGATAAAAAAGCAAAAAAATAATAAAGAAAAAAAAAAAAAAAAAAAAAAGCACCCCTGTCCCCCCTGCTCTCGCGCTAAGGCGAACGCAAGCGTCGGTCTGGCGTCAAATGTAAACAGCAATTGCACCATGCATGTGAGGTATCACCGCGACGGTCAGATCGAGGGCAGTAATTTTAGCAGTAGACCTCCTCTGTAAATCTAAAGTGGTAACCTGTAAAGGCTTTTAAAGGCTTTTAAAAATGTATTTATTTTGTTGTCACTGCACGTTTGTGCACAGTTGTAAAGCATGTCATGTTTGGTATCCATGTACTCGGCCTAAGATCATCTTTTTTATTTCATCAAACATTTGGGCAATATAGTGTGTTTTAGTGCATTAAAATGTAAAAAAGTGTGTTTTTTCCCCAAAAAATGCGTTTGAAAAATCGCTGCGCAAATACTGTGTGAAAAAAAAAAATTAAACACCCACCATTTTAATCTGTAGGGCATTTGCTTTAAAAAAATATATAATGTGTGGGGGTTCAAAGTAATTTTCTTGCAAAAAAAAATAATTTTTTCATGTAATCAAAAAGTGTCAGAAAGGGCTTTGTCTTCAAGTGGTTAGAAGAGTGGGTGATGTGTGACATAAGCTTCTAAATGTTGTGCATAAAATGCCAGGACAGTTCAAACCCCCCCAAATGACCCCATTTTGGAAAGTAGACACCCCAAGCTATTTGCTGAGAGGCATGTCGAGTCCATGGAATATTTTATATTGTGACACAAGTTGCGGGAAAGAGACAAATTATTATTATTTTTTTTTTTTTTTGCACAAAGTTGTCACTAAATGATATATTGCTCAAACATGCCATGGGAATATGTGAAATTACACCCCAAAATACATTCTGTTGCTTCTCCTGAGTACGGGGATACCACATGTGTGAGACTTTTTGGGAGCCTAGCCACGTATGGGACCCCGAAAACCAAGCACCGCCTTCAGGCTTTCTAAGGGCGTAAATTTTTGATTTCACTCTTCACTGCCTATCACAGTCTCGGAGGCCATGGAATGCCCAGGTGGCACAAACCCCCCCCCCAAATGACCCCATTTTGGAAAGTAGACACCCCAAGCTATTTGCTGAGAGGTATAGTGAGTATTTTGCAGACCTCACTTTTTGTCACAAAGTTTTGAAAATTAAAAAAAGAAAAAAAAAATTTTTTTTTTTGTCTTTCTTCATTTTCAAAAACAAATGAGAGCTGCAAAATACTCACCATGCCTCTCAGCAAATAGCTTGGGGTGTCTACTTTCCAAAATGGGGTCATTTGGGGGGGTTTTGTGCCACCTGGGCATTCCATGGCCTCCGAAACTGTGATAGGCAGTGAAGAGTGAAATCAAAAATGTACACCCTTAGAAATCCTGAAGGCGGTGATTGGTTTTCGGGGTCCCGTACGCGGCTAGGCTCCTAAAAAGTCCCACACATGTGGTATCCCCGTACTCAAGAGAAGCAGCAGAATGTATTTTGGGGTGCAATTCCACATATGCCCATGACCTGTGTGAGCAATATATCATTTAGTGACAACTTTGTGCAAAAAAAAAAAAAATAAATAAATAAATTGTCACTTTCCCGCAACTTGTGTCAAAATATAAAATATTCCATGGACTCAACATGCCTCTCAGCAAATAGCTTGGGGTGTCTACTTTCCAAAATGGGGTCATTTGGGGGGGGTTTGTGCCATCTGGGCATTTTATGGCCTTCAAAACTGTGATAGGTAGTGAGGAGTAAAATCAAAAATGTACGCCCTTAGAAATCCTGAAGGCAGTGATTGGTTTTCGGGGCCCCGTATGCGGCTAGGCTCCCAAAAAGTCCCACACATGTGGTATCCCCATACTCAGGAGAAGCAGCTAAATGTATTTTGGGGTGCAATTCCACATAGGCCCATGGCCTGTGTGAGCAATATATCATTTAGTGACAACTTTTTGTAACTTTTTTTTTTTTTTTTTTTTTTTTTCATTATTCAATCACTTGGGACAAAAAAAATGAATATTCAATGGGCTCAACATGCCTCTCAGCAATTTCCTTGGGGTGTCTACTTTCCAAAATGGGGTCATTTGTGGGGGTTTTGTACTGCCCTGTCATTTTAGCACCTCAAGAAATGACATAGGCAGTCATAAATTAAAGACTGTGTAAATTCCAGAAAATGTACCCTAGTTTGTAGGCGCTATAACTTTTGCGCAAACCAATAAATATACACTTATTGACATTTTTTTTACCAAAGACATGTGGCCAAATACATTTTGGCCTAAATGTATGACTAAAATTGAGTTTATTGGATTTTTTTTAGAACAAAAAGTAGAAAATATCATTTTTTTTCAAAATTTTCGGTCTTTTTCCGTGTATAGCGCAAAAAATAAAAACGGCAGAGGTGATCAAATACCATCAAAAGAAAGCTCTATTTGTGGGAAGAAAAGGACGCAAATTTCGTTTGGTTACAGCATTGCATGACCGCGCAATTAGCAGTTAAAGCGACGCAGTGCCAAATTGTAAAAAGTGCTCTGGTCAGGAAGGGGGTAAATCCTTCCGGGGCTGAAGTGGTTAATTGGCTTCTGTCCAAAATTGGCCCTAGTATATGAATGTGAGTTGGGGACCTTGGATTGTGGGCTCCTTGAGGGTAGGGACCGATGTGAGTGTGTGATGTATGTGTGGAGTGCTGTGTAAATTGATGGCGCAATATGGGTACCTTAAATAAATAATAGATAAGATAAGATGCAATAGACAGGGATAGGGGCAATTGTAGACATGCACCTGCACTCACTCAGGTTGAACTGGATGGACTGGTGTCTTTATTCAACCTTACTAACTACGTAACTATGTAGGTTAAAAAAAAAAAAGGTACCGGCTCTCACTTCCTGGTAATATCGCTGTGGCCTCTTTCCCCCCGCTGCCTTCTGGGACACCTACAGGTCCCAGAAGATGGTGGGACCAATCAGAAAGCGTATGTTCAGTAGGAAACTGTCAGTGAAGCCTGAAGGCTTGAAGGCTTCACTGCCAGTTCCCCTTAGTGGAGATGCCAGCGCCTGCACCCGAAACCGATTGGAGAGTCAGCTTTGGGGTGCCGACATCTCTGGGTCCCTGGACAGCAGCGGCAGGCCGTCCATAAGGGTCCGTCCCTCTAATCTCTATGCGCCCAGCCCCTAATCTCAATGCAGGACACCGGACGCATAGAGTTCTACTGTTTTTTGTTTTTGTGAAGCATGTGATTAAAGCTGGAGGCTCTAATTGGCATAAAAAAGGGTGGGCACGGGGCGCAGATCACTGCGCCCTGAGCCCACCCACTTGTGACAATAGCCAATCAACATTCGCTATTGTTTTCCTGCTTCTCCTCCCGGCCAAACAGGACGGGAAGCGTGTCCTGAGACCGGAGGAGAAGCAACTGGATTGGCCGGGAGGAGAAGCCATGGAACCCACCGAAGCCGCACCGGGACCTGGATGGGGTATGTGCGGGGCTGGCAGGTCTATGAGCAGGGCTGGCGAGTGGGGGGTTTGTTTGCCGCCCCCCATAAAAATGGAGCACCAGCCACCACTACTGGACAGGTAAGTGTCCTTATATTAAAAGTCAGCAGCTACAGTACTTGTGGCTGCTGACTTCTATTATTTTTTTGCCCAGACTGGAGCTCCTCTTTACAATTTTAAGCCCATTGAAGTTTTAGAACCTGCCGCTCATGTTAGAGCTGTCAAAAACAAGCTTTTAAGGGCCAAACCCAGAGTGGAAAGGGAAATCAAGGTGCTTGTGGACGTACATTAGCATGGACATGGTCTTTAAGAACTATTTATGAAAAATCAGTAACCATAAAATAGTAATATCAACTTCAGTGCTCAACTCCTTATTAAGTAATTGATGCCACATGTCATAGGCTATTTAGCAGCATCAACGCATCTCAGAAAGGTCTTTTTTATTTTTGTTTTATTACAATGTAATCACTTTACTTGCAGCTCACCCTCATCAGCATTTCTCTCCATCTGAGTCATATGTCAGTCACCTATGCTACAACCTTAACTGACCCCTTTCAACAAGCAACATTCTAAAGTTGTTACAGGAACCTTGTCTAGATTAGAATGTTCCTGCACGGTACAAGTGTACTGGCATATGTACCGGCTGAACCATTTTTCTGCCCTTATATTTAAAAGCAATGTACAAGGTCTGTATTTTAATCAGATTGATAAATGAGGTTAACTGGCATCATGCTTTTCTTGAAACAGATTCTTGGCAAGGGAGCCGGGCTGCACTTCGCCTGCTACAGACAGCAACATTTTTGTTCCACTAATTTGCCTGAGATTCATTGCAAGGCAAAATGAAGCCAGTCTATGAAAAAAGAATAGTTATCAATTGTCATTAATGCCACCGGTGCCACGCATGTCTCCATTTAGCTTTTAGCTGCAGTGAAGTCATATCCAGAATAAGCGACCAATTTACTATTCTTCTAATAACTAGCGGCAAGAGGCATGGGCAGCTTTGTAATAGAAAAGTAAGTAAGTGCAAAAAAGTTAGATGAATAAAAAAAAAGATTTGTGGGTCACTTTTGCATTTAACTGCTTCAACCCCGGAAGATTTTCCCCCCTTCTTGACCAGAGCACTTTTTGCGATACGGCACTGCGTCGCTTTAAATGACAATTGCACGGCCGTGCGACGTTGCACCCAAACAAAATTGACGTACTTTTTTTCCCACAAATAGAGCTTTCTTTTGGTGGTATTTGATCACCTCTGCGGTTTTTATTTTTTGCGCTATAAACAAAAAAAGAGCGACAATTTTGAAATAAACGCATTATTTTTTACTTTTTGCTATAATAAATATCCCCCAAAAATATATAAAAAAAACAATTTCTTCCTCAGTTTAGGCCGATATGTATTCTTCTACATATTTTTAGTAAAAAAAAAAAAAATCACAATAAGCGTATATTGATTGGTTTGCGCAAAAGTTATAGCGTCTACAAAATAGGGGATAGTTTTATGGCATTTTTATTATACTAGTAATGGCGGCGATCTGCAATTTTTATCGGCACTGCACCGTTATGGCGGACACATCGGACAATTTTGACACATTTTTAGGACCATTGGCATTTATACAGCGATCAGTGCTATACAAAATGTACTGATTACTGTAAAAATGTCACTGGCAGGGAAGGGGTTAAACACGGGGGGCGATCAATGGGTTAAGTGTGTCCTAGGGAGTGATTCTAACTGTGGGGGGGAGGGGCTACCTAGGACATGACAGCGAACACTGCTCCCGATCACAGGGAGCAGCGATCTCTGTCATGTCACAAAGCAGAACAGGGAAATGCTTACATAGGCATCTCCCCGTTCTGGGGCTCCGTGACACGATCGTCGGGACACCGGTGGACATCGAGTCCACGGGTCCTGTGGGCTATCCCCGCTATCCCCGCCAGTTAAAAGGGGCGTACAGGTATGCCCATTTGCCCACCGCTGCCATTGTGCTGACGTATATTGGCGTGCAGCGGTCCGCAAGTAGTTAAAATGCACATATTAAATTTTAGCGCTGCTTTTTTTTATTTTATATTTTAAAAAACAAAGCAACAGAAAGAAAACAGGACTTTTGTTTTATACAAGTCCATGGTGCAGCAGCAGGCACGTATCAGGAATATGAAATGTTGGCTTTACATATTCTTTAATACATGGTAAGCTGTGCCACTCCATACCAAATGCTCCAATCCTTCATTGAACATCCAAACTGGTGTCCACATACCAAAGAACACACACAGACCTCCACTTATGTGGTCTGTCTGATAAGTGGACATTCCTTTGGGTACTTAATGGAGTTCTGGAGTATAAGCCTCGGAGTGGTATGGTTTACAGGTGTTAAAATGTATTGACTTAAGTTTGAGTCTTAAGCCTCGTACACACGATACGATTGTTGGACAACCGAGCGCCTGATTTTTGTCAAAAGAACGTGTGCCAGGATCTTGTCTTGCACACTAATGTTGCACAAATTGTCGTGCCACAAACACGAGCGTAGTGACGTACTACGAAGAATTTCAGCTCTTGAGCGCCACCCTTTGGGTCCCTTCTGCTAATTTCGTGTTTGGTGAGCATTGATTCCAGGCATGCGTGTTTGTACTTTCGACTTTTGTGTACTGACCATCTGAAAATCTGACATGGAGCCGTTGTTTGACAATAATTTACTAGCCTATCATCCAACATTTGTTGGCCGAAAATTGGAAAACAATTGTTGAAAGGAGCGTACCAACGGTAAGAACTTGGGACAACAGCCTGTCAAACGACAATCCCCTTCTGATTTCCGTACCGTGTTGTAGGAGGCTTAAGAAGCCACAGCCAACGGATAAAAAGTCAGGCACAGCATCATTTAACAGAGTCTTTATACATGGACCTCACAACATTTTATAGTAGAGGTTGCAGCCACTTCTTGGATTGTATAAACTCCACACAGACAGCAGCTCTTCTTTTTTTGTGGTTTGGTTTGGCATTGTTGCGGTATTTGGAAGTCTCGCTCATACTCATTATTTTGCAACATCTGGCATGTGTAGAAGAGCAATGGAAGAAACTGATTCCACACTCTTTTTGATATGTTAAAGCCCAACTCCAGCCAAATCCTTGTTTTTGGAAAAACACATTTTTTTGTAGCTCAGAAATTAGGTGCAGGAACTCCCCCCTCCCAAGTCACCCCTTGTCTCAGCCCCCTACCCACCTCCAAGCACCATCTCTTGTTTCTACCCTATACCCACCTCCCAGTACCGCCTCTTTCAGAGAAAACAGAACAAAGCAGTGGCGGCTGGTGCTCCCTTTTCTGGGGGGGTGGCAAGCAAACCACACAAACCCCCCCTCGTTTGGTCGGTCAGTCGATTGCTCAAACCCCCTCCCCCGTCGATCGGCGAACAAACCCCCCCTGTCGCTCGCCCGTCTGCCCGCCCACCAGCCCCACACTTGCCCCATCCAGGTCACAGGCAGCTTCGGCAGCTTTCCCCTGCGTCTCCTCCTCGGCGGCTTCCCCCCTGCTCCTGCTCCTGGCCAATATGGTCGCTTCTTCTCTCGGCCAATCGGGTCTTAAGATCCGCTTTCTGATTGGCTAGGAGGAGAAGAGGGAAGACAATAGCGAATATTAATTCGCTATTGTCACACAACTGGTTGGACTCGGGGGCACAGCGCTCTGCGCCCCCGAGCCCACCTTTTTTGAAGCCAATCAGGGCCTCAGGCTCTAATCCTGTGCTTAAAAATAAACAAACCCATTGAAATCAATGCCTCTGGCACCCTGCATGTAGAATGGGGGCCAGGTGATTGGATTAGAGGGGTGGCGCCCCTGTGCCCCTAATGGAGCGGCTGCAACTGAAACAAAGTAGAATTTTGTGGTGCTAAGTAATCTGTATGGAATTTGGTAATTATAATAGGAAAATCAGTAAAATAAATCCTATGCAGCCAGCAAGAATAGCCCAGGCTTCCCCGCCTCCCAAGCAAAAATAGATCCCCCCGATATAATAGACACCCACAACAATAAAAAATCCCCCAACCAGCAAAAATAGATCTACCGGCAGCCAGCATTAGTAGACCCTTCAGCAGACAACAACTATAGACCCTCTCCTCAACAGTAAATCGCTCCCAGCAACAATTGACCATTAGCATCATAAGACACCCCCAGCAACAATAGACCCCTCCTTCAACAATAGTACCCCCCACCCCAACAACAATAGATCCCCCAGCAGCCAGCATTATTAGACCCTCCATTCACCAGGAACAATAGACGCCTCCCTTAACAGTAGATCCCCCCCCAACAATTGACCCCCCCAGCAAGATAAGAACCCCCCACCAGCAACAGTAGATCCCTCCCAGTAACAATTGACCCCCCATCAAGATAAGAACCCCCACCAGCAACAGTAGATCCCTCCCAGCAACAATTGACCCCCCATCAAGATAAGAACCCCCCACCAGCAACAGTAGATCCCTCCCAGTAACAATTGACCCCCATCAAGATAAGAACCCCCCACCAGCAACAGTAGATCCCTCCCAGCAACAATTGACCCTCTAGCAGCATAAGACTTTCCAGAAACAATAGATTCCCCAGCAGCTGGCATCATTAAACTCTTCAGCACACCCCACTACCCCTTGCCATTGCATACATTCAGTGCTGGAGGTGCCGCAAGTGCTTTCCTCCTCGTTCCCGCTGAAAAAAAGCCCTAGAAAAACACCTCTTAAAGTGGTTATAAACCCTTACATGGGGCCACTCAAGTGACTAGTCTTAGATGATACACAGAGAAGCAAATCCTCATACATACATTCTACCTGTTTATCAGCAGCCCTTTCTTCTCTACAACCTTATAAAGCACACAGATTAAAGGCTATATCTGTATAGTTTCCAGAAGGCAGCGGGCAGGAATCTGATGCCAAACATTGCACAGCACAGAGCTGAGGATAATCTGAAACCTGAGAAGAGGGAATGGACACTTCCCCCTCTACACCGATTCATAGGAAAACAAAAATGCTGAGGCTGCCAATCACCTGCTGTGTGCTGGGGGGGGTGGGGGTGTGTCCACCCGGGAGAGCTTGGTGTCCAGTTAAGCCCTGTACACACGATCGGACATTCCGACAACAAAATCCATCGTTTTTTTCTGACGGATGTTGGCTCAAACTTGTCTTGTATACACACGGTCGCACAAAGTTGTCGGAAAATCCGATCGTTCTGCGGTGACGTAAAACACGTACGTCGGGACTATAAACGGGGCAATAGCTATCGTCTCTTAATTTATTCTGAGCATGCGTGGCACTTTGTGCGTCGGAATTGTCCACACACGGTCGGAATTTACGCAAACGGATTTGGTCGTCGGAAAATTTTATAGCCTGCTCTCAAACTTTGTGTGTCGGAAATTCCAATGGAAAAAGTCCGATGGAGCCCACACACGGTCGGAATTTCTGACAACAAGCTTCGATCGCACATTTTCCGTCGGAAATTCCGACCGTGTGTACGGGGCATAAGACTGTCTGATGTGATTCATGTAGAAAGCAGAGGAAGGAGAAAGCAGCCACAAATCACACTAGGTGCTTTGGATTGAGGCAAGTCCATAGCTCCCAACTGTCCCTGATTTAGAGGGACTGTCCCTGATTCAGAACAAAGTCCCTCTGTCCCTCTTCCCCCTCATTTGTCCCTCATTTTGGTCTGTTATATTATTGTATATAAAATGCACTACTTATTTATCAAAAAGTGTTTCCCAGTGTTAAACCTTTCATCCAATTTCTAAATTGCTGCATTTGTAAATTTCAAAAAGCCAAAAAAAAAAAGCACTTGTGGGTTTAACTATTTTATTTTTTAATTCTTCCCTAAGGGGGCGTGGCGGGGGGTGTGTCCAGTGCCCACTTGCTTTTGCTAATAGGTGTCTATCGTTCCCATCTCAAAAAGTTGGAGGGTATGCAAGTGCACACTATAGAAGGATATCCTTTGTTCAATTTTCATTTCAGTGCTTTAAAACCACTTTAAGGAAAAGAAAAATCATTTATATTTTTATTGTGTTTTTTTTTTTTTTCCCGCAGAGCTTGAATATAATAACTGTGCAATATTTTCTCATATTTATAATATAGACTTCAGGGGTTGATTTACTAAAACTGGAGAGGGAAACATCTGCTGCAGCTCTGCATAAGAAACCAATCAGCTTTGAGGTTTTATTGTAAAAGCTTAAAGTGTTACTAAACCCACAACAGTAAAATCTGTCTGTATATGCAGTAAAGCAGTGGTTCTCAACTCCAGTCCTCCAGTACCCGCCAACGGGCCTTGTTTTCGTAACTGCCCTAAAATAGCTCTCTTATCAATACCATGCCATTGATATTGATTTAAAGCAACTGTGCAAAATAAAGGAAAATCTGAAAACATGGACCGTTGGGGGTACTTGAGGACTGAGGTTGAGAACCACAGTAGTAAAGCATGCTAGTTATACTCATTGTGGAACCTAAGGGGTTATTTCTGCACATTGTGTAAGAAGGCTGTTTGATCCTGTCCTCTCTGATCCTCCCCATTCTTTTACTGTCCCCAATCTATCTCCTGACAGAATAGAGCCTTAGGGGCACTCTGCACATGCTCAGTTTGGTGTGTATTGCTAGAGAGTAGACATGTGCATGACGACAAAATTTGTTTTGTTTCGTTTCATTTAGATTCGTTAATCTAGTTATTTTGTTTAGTTAAATTAAATTCATATTCAGTGATAGGCACTGATGAGTGGCAGTCATGGGCACTGATCGGCACTGGTAGGTGACACTGATAGACAGCACTTCTAGGTGGCACTGATGAGACACTGATTGGCACCACTGGTGGGCATTGATAAGTGGCACTCATGGGCATTGATAGCTGGCACTGATTGCTGGCACTGTTATGCACTGATTCATGGCACTGTGGGCATTGGCAGGTGGCACTGGTAGGCGGTACTGGTTGGCACAGATGAGGCGGCTTTGCCTCTTCCTCTTCGCGACCGATGTCCCTTGCACAGAAGCCGGTGAATGGCTTTTTTTTCTCCACACATTGTCAGCGTGAGGAGAAAAAAAAAAACATTACCGATCTTCTGTTTACATCACGTGATCAGCTGTCATTGGCTGATGGCTGATCACGTGGTAAGGGGCCCGGGATCGATTCCTTACTCCGATCTGTGATCACCCGAGTTTCATTGACTCGGTGATCACAGTGCGCGCCCTGCAAGGGGCACACAGCAGAGAGCGTGCAAAGGGGAGGATGTCTATTGACGGCCTCCCAGCAAAGTAGATCCGTGCTGTAGCCGTCATTAGGAGGTGGAGTTAAACCACCTTTGGCTTAACAAAATGGTACTCTAATAACATACACAGGGGGGGATTTACTAAAACTGGAGAACTCAGGGTCTGGTGCAGCTGTGCATGGTAGCCAATCAGCTTCTAACTTCAGCTTGTTCAATTAAGCTTTGATAACAAAACCTGGAAGCTGATTGGTTTCTATGCAGAGCTGCACTAGACTTTGCACTCTCCAGTTTTAGTAAATCAACCCCACAGTCTTTGATTTTAGAAATATGTTTACAGTTAGAATTCGACTGGAGTTCAAAGCAAAATTTGATTCGAATTTCAATTCAAATTTCGGAAATTTGGCCGAATTTTGTTTTGTTATTCGGAGCATTTGGTAAACTTGGTTTATACTGTCATCCAGGTATTCGGATATATCCGAATCTCCAAATAATGAAAAATTTGTCTGAATATTTATTTGGAACAAAACGAACCGCACATGTCTACTAGAGAGTTTTTTTTTTTTTTCTTGTAAGGCTGCACAGGGCCAATCATCACTGTCCAGATAAAGGGTCAGGGCAGCGGCAGGCCGTTCATTAGGGGTGCCCGGGCACCACCCCCTCTCTCCATGCCACCCCCTATATGACTAATGGAATCTATCCACAGCTGTGGCTGCCACCCCGTATTCAGGCATCCAGCCCCTTTCAGGATGCCGGGCACTTGAATTAAAGCGGCAGGGGTGTTTTTTTTAAAGCACCTGATTAGAGTCATACATTCCAATAGGCTTCAAAATATATGGGCTCATGGCGCAGAGCATTGCACCATGAGCCCACCCAGGTGTTATAACAGCGAATTAATATTTGCTGTTGTAACACTGTTCCTCAATCCGGCCAATCAGAAGGGGGTGTGAGACCTGTTTTCTGATTGTCCGAAAAGAGAAGACTCCCGATTGAACGCCGAAAAGGAGGGAGGAAACCAAAGCCAGAGCCATCGCCCATGGAGAGCAGGAGAACAGGAGAGCTGCCGCCGCCGAGAGCCCAGGAGAAGTGCTGCATAGATGGGGTAAGTGCACCAGTCCCACAGACGGACGGACGGAAGGACCGACGGGGGGGTGGGGAGTGATACTGTTTGCCACCCCCCCCAAAGAAAATTACCACCGGCCGCCATTGGGTCAGGGGTCCTACAGCCTCATAGGACAGTCAGCGGAAAATGAAAACTCCTCCCACAAGCCTTAACCAGACACTGATAGAAGTCACAAGACTGCTATATACTGCTAATGAGAAAAGGTATTTAGCAGTTTATATTTACTAAAATAATTGCATTTCCATGTTCTGTGTACTGTGGGAGACCAGATATAGTGAATGCAGGGTCCTGGGTTTAGTAACACTTTAATTGAACAAGCTGAAGTTAGAAGCTGATTGGTTACCATGGACAGCTGCACCAGATTCTGAGTGCTCCAGTTTTAGTAAATCCCCCCTTTGTTTTTCATGTATGGTTTCCTTATGGAAAAATAATCAGAAATGACAGCTCAGTGATTAGGAATACACATAAAAAGTCGCACACATTGATTTAGCATCTATTAAACATTAGCTAGAAACTTCTTCCCGAAACAATGAAATCAGACATCTGAAGAGCCGCTCTGTCTCTGCTGTCCGATTGTTACACTTATGAAGTATTACTATCTCGAGAACATGAAAGTCCCTTGTACATTTCCCAAAGTTTGATCCTTTTCATGTCTCAGCCTACTAAAGATCTGTCACACAAAGGAGCACAAATATGAAACAATGTATTATTTTGGATCCATTATTTGCTGGTAAGGAAAAATCATAATCTTGAAAGTTAAACCCTTTATCAAAACAGGAAAGGTTTCATGTACTGACAGTTGTCAAAACAAACTCAAAGTTTAGTGATTAGTTGTCTGCATTCCAGCAGTTGATGTCAGTAGCCCAAAGATTTGTACAGGGGATTCAGCTTTGTACAGGAATAAAAAGAAGTGGAAGTATAACTAAAAAACAAAATAAATCATTACTAGGGTTTCAATATTATCTACCAAATACCATATTTTCCAAAGAAAT
This sequence comes from Aquarana catesbeiana, assembly GCF_042186555.1. Lineage (NCBI taxonomy): Eukaryota > Metazoa > Chordata > Amphibia > Anura > Ranidae > Aquarana > Aquarana catesbeiana. Next base: position 26,720,586 of record NC_133326.1, read on the forward strand.
TATGCAAAATTTGAACCGCTACATAAAGGAACATAAAATACCAGGGTTCCATGGTAGGGTTCCTCTAGGGGTTGCTAGGGGTGAGCAATTTGCGGCGGTGATCGGAGGATGGGTGGGAATGCAGAGATTCCCCCCGCCGGAGACGGGCGGGAATGCTGCGATCCCCCCTGCGGGAGATGAATGGGAATGCGGCGGCGATCGGAGGCCCCCTTACCTTAGGAAGGAGGCAGATTAGGCAGACGTGGATCCGGGCTGCAGTTCCTTGCTCCAGGGCCATCGCTTCTCCTCCAGGCCAAACAGGAAGTGGGTCCTGACTGAGACCCGATTGGTTGGGAGTCCTAAGACTCCGTGGCCAATCGGGTCTCAGGAACTGCTTCCTGATTGGCCGGGAGGAGAATCAGGAAGACAATAGTGAATATTAATTCGCTATTGTCACACAAGTGGGTGGGCTCTGCCCCCACAAGCACACCCTTTTTTGAAGCCAATTAGAGCCTCGGGCTCTAATCGTGTGCTTAAAAAAACCTGTTGAAATCCATGCGTCCGGCGCCCTGCATGTAGATTGGGGGGACCCCCTATGGACGGGCCGCCACTGCTAGAGGGACTACTTTCCATTTAAAACACCTAAATAACTTTGCCTTGGCTTGTTCCCATACTTGTTTGCCAACTGTTCTGACCCATGTCTATTCTGACAATTACCCCTCATTATGTTACACCCTAAAAATGGGTGTAATGTGTTCCTAAGGTTGAACCTAGCCTTTAATATAATGGGGGCATTTACACTGGCCACTGGCACCCCCAACCACCCACCTGGTGCCGCCCCTGGATAATGCTAACGCACATGGGGTGATTAGGGTGTGCCCAGGCACACCCAGCACACCCTGAGCGCACGCCTATGCGCAGAGGTGATCAAACACCACCAAAAGAAAGCTCTATTTGTGGGAAAAATAGGACATGAATTTTGTTTGGGTACAGCGCTGCACGACCACGGAATTGTCAGTTAAAGCGACGCAGTGCCGTATCGCAAAAAATGGCCTGGTCATTGAGCAGCCAAATCTTCCGGGGCTGAAGTGGTTCAGTTGCTCATACACCAGTAGCACTTTGGTTGACCATTCGATCTTGCCATCATTGAGTCAACTAAATTTGAAAGCCCTTAAAATTGAGTCCATGCCAGCTTCTTGAATGGAACCCCAGATGGATTAACCTCTTGCCGACCGCCTCACGTAGGAGTACAGCGGCAGAGCGGCTCTCCTGCCCTGGATCATGTATCTAATACGTGATCCAGCACTTCCGGGTAGGGGTTTACAATGATTGACAGCCGGCACCCGCTGATCGGTGAAGAAGATGACAGGACAGAGCCCTATGAATGTAGACAAAGCAAAGCAGGAAATAAAAAACGTCACATCCCTTAGCAAAAACAGCAAACAGTAAATGCACCAAGCAATGTAATGCCCCATACACACGATCGGACTTTCCGGCAACAAAACTGCGGATTTTTGTTCAAAGGTTGTTGGCTCCAACTTGTCTTGCATACACACGGTCACACAAATGTTGGCCAACAATTACGAATGTAGTGACGTACTAGATGTATGGCGAGACGATAAATTAAGATCATTAACATTACAACATGGTTTGTCACCATCAAGAGGAGGGACCCGAGAAGAGGAGGATCAGGGCTACTCTGTGCAAAACCAACTGCACGGAGCAGGTAAGTATAACATTTTAGAGACACGGCACACGTTGTCTCTGTGACATGACTCTTCGCCCCTAAGGAAGCTTGTCTTTCTTTTTACCTATGAGGCTCTGTAATAAATAGAAGTAAATATATATTTAATGACTCTGTGGTGTAGGGGAGGGGAGGTAGGGATGGGTTGGGAGGGAGGGGATGGGATGATAAAGTAATATAAATGTTTTAAGTATTGTAAAATATTCCATAATGTATCATAATGTTGTAACGTTTTTTTGCTATTTGAGAAACAATAAAAAAGTATTTAAAATGGTGTTCCGGCCGAAATTATACTTTTTAAATAAAAATACCCCTATAATACACAAGCTTAATGTATTCTAGTAAAGTTAGTCTGTAAACTAAGGTCTGTTTTGTTGGTTTATAGCAGGAGTTTGTTATTTTATAAACTTACAGCAGGCCGTGGCCATCTTAAGTGTGGGCATCTGAAGCCAGACTGTATTTCTTCCTGGATCTCATCCTTGCAGATCTCGCACATGCTCAGTGCAGCACAAGCAGTGTAATAGGTTTCAGGTCAGGTTTCAATAGCAACGCCAGTGTCAGAGGAAGTTGCCGCCCCTTCCCAGAAGGCACTGCAAACAGGAAATGATGCGATGGGCCACGGCCAGGGAGGAGGAAGTGAAAAATGAATACAGCAGATATACAGTAGGTGCTGAAAAAAAAAAATTAAAAATATCCAATTTGTTTACAGTGCACAGTTTAGTGAGGGATGCTGAAGAGTTGTAAAAGTGGGTGGAACTCCAGTTTAAGTGGAGAGAAAAAAAAAAAAAAACTTTACAATCACTTTAAGAATGTTTTCACACAAGATTTGCACAACTTTTCACCATGATTTCTACAATTTTTTCCCAGTTGAATCCATCTTTTAGATTGTAAGCTCTAACGAGCAGGGCCCTCTGATTCCTTCTGTATTGAATTGCTTTGTAACCATACTGTCTGCCCTCACGTTGTAAAGCACTACGCAAACTGTTGCCGCTATATAAATCCTGTATATATAATAATAATATTTTAAAATGTATGAAAGTTATATAAACCTTGTAAAACATTAGTAAAAAAAAAAAAACAAAAAACATTTTTTTTTATAAAAATGGAAGAACTAAAGGCCAATAAAAATTATGGATAGTACTATTTGTTTATATGTGAAACAAATTAATTGATTTTAGGAGCTTCAACAAACTTTCAATCTTTCGTTTAAACCTTTAGGATAGGTTCACATTTTGCGCATTCCAGAAGCATACAAAAAAAATGTGCATCTCTTTTGCAGTAATGCTGAGGTGCCATTAATTCTTAATGGTGCCCCAACCTTGCTAACCTGTGTGTGAAATCACATGCCAAAATGCACGAGATCAAAGTACCCATCTTTTTAGTGTTCTGCAATGAAAAAAAAAAAGTTGCTTGCGCTTCTTTTGTGTAATTTTTACGGGTAGAGCAGCCCATTGAAATGAATGAGCTGCCCTAACTGTGACACACCTAACACCAAAACTCAAGTGAACAACTTTTTTAACGGTTTCTTATGCCCCGTACACACGATCAGAAATTCCGCCAGCAAAAGTCGGATGTGAGCTTTTGGTCAGAAATTCCTGACCGTGTGTATGCTCCATCGGACTTTTGCTGGGAGACTTCCAGCCAGCAAAAGATTGAGAGCAGGTTCTCTATTTTTCGGTTAGAAAAAGTTCCTATCCGAAAATGCGTTCGATTGCATTCAATTCGGACGCGCAAAAAATCACGCATGCTCGGAAACAATTCGACGCATGCTCGGAAGCATTGGACTTCATTTTCTCGGCTCGTCGTAGTGTTGTACGTCACCGCATTCTTGGCGGTCGAAAGTTCAGAGAACTTTTGTGTGACCGTGTGTATACAAGGCAAGCTTGAGCGGAATTCCGTCGGAAAAACCATCCAAGTTTTTTCTGACGGAATTTTTGATCATGTGTACGGGGCATTACTCATTCCCTTAGGTACAGCTATGACATTAGAGATTCCTGAATCTCCCTTAATGCTGGCCTTATACCTGTAGACCCATTCCATGTATGAGAAAGTAACAAAATCGCTTGTCCAACCATTTGATGGACATGATGCCTTCATTATTATTTTTTTTTTTTTATTGCGCCAACAGTTTGTGTAGCAGTTTATAGAGTCAACTAATTTTGAAGGACTGTTGCCATTTTTGCTCAATTTTTGTTCTAATTTAGCATCAATTTTGATAGGTGCATACGTGTAAGACTAGGTACATTTTTTCTCATCTGGGAGAAAATTCAGCAATTAGAAATCTGTTCATTCTCATTAGATTTGACAAGAACTTTCCATCCTCGTCTTTCAATTTTTTATGCTCACTCTGGTCACAACCAATTGTAGAATTGTCCTTTTTATCTCTAATCGAAATGTTCTGAAAATTACAAATTTCTCAGAAATTCTAAAGGTGTAAGGCCAGCTTAAAGTTACACTAAACAAAAAAAAAAAAAACCTGAAATAAATTAATAAATATATATATATATATATATATATATATATATATTCAAGTATGCATTCTTAACTCAAAAAATCCAAATCCTCAAATTCCTGTTTTTCGCAGCTGTGACTTCCTGTGAGAGGTAAGAGGGTGTCTACGTTCATTCTCCATGGTCCCACTGTATGTAGGAACGTATCTTGCTCGCTCCTGAGATAGACTATGGACTATAGGATGTGTAGTGTGCATAGAGCAATGTACATGACCATAACTAACCTGTAGTGTTTGTTCCAAACAAATGAAAGTGAGAGGGGAAAAAAGAGCACTGCGCCCCGAGTCCACCCACTTGTGACATTAGCGAATCAACATTCGCTATTGTCTTCCTGCTTCTCCTCCTGGCTAATCAGGACAGGAGGTGGGTCTTAAGTCTGTATTGGCTGGGAGAAGAAGCCGGGGAAGCCGTCCGCAACCTAGATGGGGTAAGAGCGGACCTGGCGTGGGGTTTTGTTTGTCGCTCCCCCCCCCCCCCCCCAAAAAAAAAATGAAGCACCAGCTGCCACTGCTGGCAGCTAGAAGGATGTAATGGTGCACAATGAAAACCTGTGACTTAGTGTAACTAAAAGGCAGGCTTTATCCACACGCCGGCTTGTATACAATTTTTGGCCAATTTTTAGGCATCTTGCCAAGGCCCCCCTGAAGAAACCTCAAGGCACCTCAGGGTGCCTGGTCACCCTGGTTGAAAAAGGCTGGTCTTTCCTCCAATTACTTTCTAGTGATACTATGTACCCTGTGCAGACAGTTTTCCTATATCACAGTTTTCCGGATCAATATATTAGTGTACATGCAAGTTCTGAATAGGTTTCCTGGTATTTCTTCAAATCCTAGTGTTACAATAAAACTATAAATATTGTATAACCACAGTTATGCCCTACCCACGACTATCTTTTTTTTGTGCTTTCGCCTACATATCATTTTAAGCTGTTTTGTTCTCAATAAAAAAGTTTTAATCATATAAATTGTACAACCAGCTCTGTATGAGAATTGCTGTGACCTGTACAGGAGCCTAATTTATAATAAGTTCTCTATTACAGACAAAGGCTTCCCAAAAAAAGAAACTCCACTGATAAAAGAAAAAAAAATCTTTTTATGTGTATATAATGGACACTGATTACTGCTGAATGTTCCTGAACATCTAGTTCTTAGTTCTGTGTGTCACCCACACTATGTGTACCCGAGATCGAGGCTTTGTTCTTCGTGTCTCCAGCTATTTCTCTATGAATTCTCAAGTCCATTTTCTAATCTATGTATCAACTTTATGTATTGTAAACCTCTGAAATGGACAAATAATTTCTCTTTAAAAGCAGCCCTGATATTCCTCTTCTGGGGTCCCACGCCGGTGCTACTGGATCCTTCCCTCCGCGCCAAGTCCCCCTAAAGCAAGCCGCTTGCTATGGGAGTACACACGCGTGCTCACTTCCAAGCCAGACTTTGTGTGTCCATAAGACACATGGAGCAGGGCTCAGCCCCCGCTACCTCCTCACTGGCTGTGATCGACAGCAGTGGGAGCCAATGGCTCCTGCTGCTGTGTCTCAGCCAATGAGAAGGGAGAACCTTCAAGGTTAGAACCACTTTAATTGTGCTTTACTTAAAGGAGAAGTACAGCCAAAGCTTGTTTTGCTGTACTTTTCCTCTGGATCACAGGAGTGCAGATCGTTCTGTGCTCCTGTGACCCGTTTTCAGCAGACAGTGGGCTGAAGTCCGGTCTAGGCTCAGGAAAGATCACGACCATAAGGTCGGGATCCACCCACACAGGGCTTTTTTTCTCAAACAATAGGTGGTGGAACTTAACCACGGCCCCACAAAACCCCTCCCCCTACACACACCCTCCAAATCACATCAAATAGTGGGTGTGTTCACGAAAACAGTAGGAGGGTCTTAAAGGGGCATTAAATACCAGGATTGCATTACACACAGAGTGCAGAGCTGTCACTTGTAAACACAGAAACCAGACTTCTGTGTTTACAAGTGATTGTGATGAGCAGGCACCAAAGGGTCTGAGTCAGAGGTGGTGGAACTGAGTTCCACCAAGTTCCCCCTGAAAAAAAGCCCTGCACCCACATGCCTGAACCAGCACCCGGCTCAGCCTCTCAGCGAGCTACTGAGAGCCTGAGCTGGTTGCTCCTGCCCCCTCCACAGTCCAGCACTTCAGTGAGAGCTGGGGGGGGGGGCTGGGCAGGGCAGAAAGCTGTGATTGACAGTCATCAGCTCTCTGCTCATGGAGCTATGAGAACCAAGCGAATAGCCGTGTTTGATCCCTCAGTTCTCAGTCTTATGCCCCGTACACACGGTCTGACATTGATCGGACATTCCGACAACAAAATCCTAGGATTTTTTTCGGCGGATGTTGGCTCAAACTTGTCTTGCATACACACGGTCACACAAAGTTGTCGGAAAATCCGATCATTCTGAACGCGGTGGCGTAAAAGTCGTACGTCGGGACTATAAACGGGGCAGTAGCCAATAGCTTTCATCTCTTTATTTATTCTGAGCATGCGTGGCACTTTGTGCGTCAGATTTGTGTACACACGATCGGAAATTCCGACAACGGATTTTGTTGTTGGAAAATTTTATAGCCTGCTCTCAAACTTTGTGTGTCGGAAAATCCGATGGAAAAAGTCAGATGGAGCCCACACACGGTCGGAATTTCCGACAACACGCTCCGATCGCACATTTTCCATCGGAAAATCCGACCGTGTGTACGGGGCATTAGAGCCGGCGGGGGACAGATGCAACATCAGACTAATGCTGCATTCACCTAAGTATTATTCCCCCAAACAATAACAAAAAAATTCCCATACTTCTCTTTTAAAGTATAACTAAAGGCACATCCTTTTTTTCGTTTTGGATAGAGTAGAGAGGGATTAGAACCCCCTGTCAGGTTTTTACTGCTGTCTGCGCCCCGATTCACTCTGTCTATTAGTCCTGTTTGCCATTATCATTGAAAGTGAAAAAAAAATCTCAAATTTTGTGTTGTCCCCAAAAAAGTAATAGAGTGGAAATCTTCTAATAGGGACACTAGTTCTGGTGACCTAGGGGGGCCCTGAGGGATTCCCTTAATTTGCAGAAATGTCCTCTCTATTCCTGTTTTGGCTATGGGACTGGGAAAGGACGTAAATCTCCCTAATGGGGACACAAAACTAACAAGGGATATAACCCTGCCTTACTCCTATCCAAAGTTTTTTGGAAAAAAGTTTTGACTATACACCTACTTTGGAGGAAAAATCTATGGTTGGCTTTACCTTGTAGTATAAAACTCAGAGGTCTCTATACAAACTTTCTCTAGACAGCACAAGAAGAACATCCCTGAAGCGGTTAACTATTCCCATAAACTTTATCAGAGCACTGGTACCATACATTGTATCAACCACATGAATACCCAAGTTCAGCCAGGTAAACAGTTATTAAGTTCTCTTTACAATCAAGTGGCATTATCCCAAATCATGACTGGTGCCTCTTGTTCTTATAATATTAGATCCAAAGCCACCGACTGCTCTTCTTCACTCTGACAATTGTTAAAGCCTACTATTTTCTTAATTCTCAAAAAGATGAAATTTTTGCCTGATGTCGGAGTATTTTCACTGCTGTGTTTCTTAAACCAATATGGCTTGATAGATTTAAAGGAAACCTACAATGAGAGGAACATGGAGGGTGCAATTGCTGAACTCTCTTTTTCGCACATGCTAGTTGCCTGGTTGTCCTGCCAAACTTCTAGTTTCAAAATGATGTTAATGACTTGGAAGGATTATGCAGATAAGGACTTCTGGTCTTGTTCTGAAAGCTGGTGGGAGGTGGAGGCACTACCAGGGTCGTAAAAGTTGCACTTACGACTGGGCCCTGGAATCCCACCAAAGTGAGGGAGGGCAAGACGGCAGGAAGGGGGCCAACTGCAGAACATGTGAAAGGTCCCTGCTGTGGGACCATAAGGGTTGGTTTACACTTCTCGACCCCAAAGTTCTACTACTTGATTGTGATTTCCTTGCAACTTACTTGCCACTTGCTAGCAATTTCCTTGTGACTTTTGTGATTTAACATTGCAGTCTATGGCACTCAAATTGCACCAATGTCACAGAAAAATAGTGGAGGAACTTTTTTTTTTTTTTTTTGCTGTGACTTGAGTCACAAAGATTAGAACGTCACCCACTGAAATGAATGTGTTTTGTAGCAGTGTAAAGGGCCCTGCGCTTGGAGGGAAGGGCCACCAGAAGAAACAGCCCCGGTAGTCAGGGTAGCCCTGGATTCTTGAACAGGGGCCCAGAATGTTTTATTTACGCCTCTACCAGTGGGTAAGCATTACAGCCAGACAATAAGCAAAAGAAGCAGCAATGGCAACCCCCTAACTTTCTCTTATGGCAGATTTCTTTTGTTATTTGATTAGTTATATTTAATATAACTAAAATATGTTATTTTAGTTGCTTCTCTTTGGAAAAAGAAAAAAATATATATATATATCGGTTATATGGATGAGCGAGTTTGGGGTGGAGGAACTTGACTGGCCTGTACAGAGTTCTGACCTCAACCTGATAGAACACGTGTGGGATGAAGTAGGGTGGAGACTGCGAGCCAGGCCTTCTCGCCCACATCAGTTCCTGACCTCACAAATGTGCTTCTGGAAGAATGATCAAACATTCCCATAGACACACTCCTAAACCTTGTGGACAGCCTTCCCAGAAGAGTTGAAGCTGTTATAGCTGAAAAGGGTGGGCCAACGAAATACTGAACCCTACGGACTAAGACTGGGATGCCATTAAAGTTCATGTGCGTGTAAAGACAAGCGTCCCAATACATTTGGTAATATGGTGTATACTATATACTATATGTATATATATATATATATATATATATATATATATATATATATATATTGTTACTACATTTATGGATAACTCTGTCTTCACAATGGATCCAGTAAAGGTTTGTGTGCACTCTGGGAATTAGACAAAATCTACCCTTGCAGCGCCCCCCTCCAACACTGTAAGTGTTAAATAGTCTAATCTAGGGGTGCAGGCAATAGGTGTATTATTTACTCTTGTTTGGGCAGGCTCCAGTGCTGATCTCTTCCAGCACTAGGTCTGGTCTGTGGGTGAACTATAGGTGATCCCATGGCATCAATGCAGGGCTATTAACCCTGCATTGTATGTGGAGAAGGTGAGCATGTGACTGCTGCTGGGAGCTCCTGAGATAGGTGGCAGTGTTGGGTTGGTCCCGTAGTTTGAGGGAACCAGCAGGAGCCATGTATAGTGTATTACACTGTATTATAGTGTCCAAAACCAAGCTCATAATATTTCCTCCCCCACATGCCTCTTCCCCTGACTTCTCATTCAAGATCAATGGCACAACCATCCACCCATCCCCACATGCCAAGGTGCTAGTTGTAGTCCTGGACTCTAAACTCTCATTTCGGCCCAATCCATCCAATCACTTTCCAAAGCTTGCCGCCTCAACCTCCGCAACATCTCCAAAATACGCCCCTTCCTAACCAATGAAACCACAAAGCTCCTAATCTATTCCCTGGTCATCTCTCGCCTCGACTACTGCAACTCTCTCCTCATCGGTGGCTATCCCCTATTCAGTCCATCATGAATGCTGCTACCGGACTCATCCACCTTACAAACCACTTAGTGTTTGCTACCCCTCTCTATCGATCCCTCCACTGGCTGCCACTCACCCAACAAATCAAATTCAAAATACCAATAACTTACAAAGCCATCCACAACTCTTCCACCAGCTACATCGCTAACCCAGTCTCAAAATACCAACAAAATCGTTCTCTTCGTTCCTCCCAAGAACCTTCTGCTCTCCATCTCCCTTGTCACCTTCTCCCATGCGCGCCTCCAGGACTTCTCTTGAGCCTCTCCCATCCTCTGGAATTTCCTACCCCAATCTGTCCAACTATTTCCTACTCTTTCCACTTGTAGACGATCCCTGAAAACTTTTTTCTTCAGAGAAGCCTACCCTGCCTCCACCAAACAACTGTATTTTTTTATTTTCTCCAGCAACTCATCCCTCACAGTTTTTACCTTTTGTATCACGTGACTTTCCCTTTTAGATTGTAAGCTCTAACGAGCAGGGTCCTCTGAATCCTACTGTATTAAAATGTATTGTAAATGTACTGTCTGCCCTCATGTTGTAAAGCTCTGCACAAACTGTAGGCGCAATATAAATCTTGTTTAATAATTAAAGCTTATCCCCGTACCCCAAGAACAGAGGTGTATTACCCTTGTAGTGCAGGAAGGGGTTAGGGGGGTGCTGCAGGGGTAGATTTTGTCTAATTCTCATAGTTCAGCTTTAAAAATGGTCACTGATGCTGTACATTTAAATTTGTATATATAACATATTGTAGTAAGCATGGTCCACTGTAAAACATAGCAATACAGTTGACAGCAGGAGCTCGGTGTCATGAAAATGTGATTTTGAAGACCTGAAATTTAGCATTTAGAAATAACGCAGCATGTGGTGTAGAATTACCAGTTCAGATAACACATTGCAAATATTGATCATGTATGGTACAAGGCTTACATGAAGTCAGTTATGATAGAACCACATATTAAAGCACCTTTTGCGTTTGCTAAAAGTAATTCAGGGAGATCAGCTTGCTTGTGACTCACAAGCAACATTATCTAAGGTGACATCATTATGCTATCCCTGCAAGAGAAGTCATATCCTACTACACAGTCATAAAAGAGTAATACTCTAGGCTCCATGTATAACTACAGGAGCTAGTCAGTAAAGGTTGTGTCTTCTCCTTTTAATTGCACCAATAAAAACATCATAATGTTGTGTTTGTTATGTGCGGTTAGATGATTGATGAAGATGATTGATTGATGTAAATTGCGTACAATAATAAAGAGTGGGGATGAAAACACAAGTTTGGATTGGACCTTGGCTGTTCTGGTGTTCAGACAAACACCTGGAGCTGAATGTCATGTATGATAGTGGTATCACTATGGCTATTATGTATGGCAGCTTCCCTCTGTCAGTGGTTGCTAAAAAGGAACTTCACCTTACCCCAACTTCCTTTTTTATTCTATACCTCTGCTTACCTGGTGGTGTTCTAGGCAGAGTATGGATACTCACCCAGCCACCGGATCCAGCGTTGTCCCGCTGACAGTTTCTGTGACCAGAAACAACTCAGTCCCGCGCCAACATCTTACTTGTGATGTCATCGAGATGCCCACTGGCTCTTTCGAGTTCAGCTGGCGGGGCCTTGCGATGATCCGCCGCTAAGCCCACCCCCCTCCTACTAGCTGCATGGAAGACTCAAGGCCTTCTGAGTCCTGGGATATGTGACGTGCACATCTTAGGTGGTCCATATCTCAGGTGGCCCAGTGAGCACTGTGCACGTGAATAAATGAAATGAATGGGGGCCTCCCATAAAGATCCACCCAGACCCTCATACAAGCATGCAGCCAGGCCTCCTAGTCCAATAAGAGACATTCTGTTAAAGTGATTGCAAACGATCACCTTGTAAAATAACCCATTCAGTTTAAAATAGAAATGAAAGGCAAAACATTTTGTATATAGATATAAAGATACATTATAAATACCTTTTTTTTCTTTTTTTATAAGTGTTCTCAGCTGCACAAGGGCCGGGGGGAGGAAGAGCAGCAGCACACTGATCTTCCCAATGGAAGGCTATGCAGAGGGGGGCGTGTCAGGACATGTCTGATCATTGGAGTAGAGCAGGCTGAGTTCCCAGCACATCTAGAGAACTGAACACGCTGTGTTCTCCTGCTTAATGTGGTCAGTTTTTCATAGGAAAGCAGAGGGACTGGCAGGAACACCAGGGATTTCACACAAAGGAAGCAATACAAAGAGAATAGGAGACTTTCTCATACAAGTACATGGTACAGCAGGCACATATCAGGAATATGAAATGTTGGGGTTACAAACACTTTAATGGCAACAATGTTGAGTAAACAACCCTTTATGGTCAGTGTACAGAGGGGAAGTGGCTTGTCACACGAGCCGGAAGATTCCTGCTATGACTGTAGTAGTGCCAACTACTACAGTGATCATCAGTTTCCCAGCAGCCCCTCGGGTATGAGATATGCATAGTTACATTATGCCAAGCTAGACCAAATCCAGTTCACACCGGAATTGCACAGATGCGCTAAGCTTTCCTGTGCAATTCAGTGCGGTGTGATTTTCAGTCCATTCTTTGAAAGGGATGAAATCGCACTGGATCGCACCAAAAGTAGTGCATGCACTACTTTTAAAAACGCACTGCGCCAGAAAGATAGGTACTGCAGTACTATACAATCTGGTGCAGGCAAAGGCACTGCATTTGTAATCTGCATTTGGGGTGTCGTTAGGGTCACATTGACACCCGCAGCAGATCGCACACCCAGTGCGTTTTGAAGGCGGTGAGGGAAGACACACACAGAAGATGGGTCTATTGGATGTTCTAGTGTAAATGGCCAGTTAAAGACGAAAGAGGGACTCTTTCACCAAACAAGGGGCGATTACTGGCTATGAGGTTGGTGCTATTCAGTAATTATGAAAGAGACTGAATGGACAATTCGAAGGCCCATGGCCACCAACTCTCGTGATAATAGGACTGATGTTTAAAAAGTGTGCTACATAAAAAAATCTGGTTGCCTACAATAATTAATCAACTTAGATATGCAGCTCTTGCGGTCCAAGTTAAAGAGATTGTAAAGTCTCTTTAAAAAAAAAAAATAACAAACATGTTATACTTACCTCCTCTGTGCAGTTGGTTTTGCACAGAGCAGCCCAGATCCTCCTCTTCTCGGGTCCCTCTTCACTGCTCCTGACCCCTCTCTCCTATCGAGTGCCCCCACAGCCAGCAGCTTTTTATGGGAGCACCTGAGCCGAGTCATAGCTCCATGTGTCCATTCAGACACGGAGCCCCGGCCCCGCCCCCTCTCTCCCCTTATTGGCTGACTGACGTTGATTGACAGCCGCGTGAGCCAATCAGGAGGAGAGTCCCGGACGACTTAGACATTTGTGGACATCGCTGGAGAGATATGGGGTCGGGTAAGTAATTAGGGGGTGCTGGGGGGGCTGCTACATGCAGAAGGTTTTTTCATCTTAATGCATTAGGATAAAAAACATTCTGCCTTTACAACTTCTTTAACTACTTGCTGACCACAATACGTATATATACAGTATCTCACAAAAGTGAGTACACCCTCACATTTTTGTAAATATTTTATTCTATCTTTTCATGTGACAACACTGACAAAATGACACTTTGCTACAATGTAAAGTAGTGAGTGTACAGCTTGTATAACAGTGTAAATTTGCTGTCCCCTCAAAATAACTCAATACACAGCCATTAATGTCTAAACCGCTGGAAACAAAAGTGAGTACACCCCTAAGTGAAAATGTCCAAATTGGGCCCAATTAGCCATTTTCCCTCCCCGGTGTCATGTGACTCGTTAGTGTTACAAGGTCTTATGCCGCGTACACACGAGCGGACTTTCTATCCTACTTGGTCCGGCACACTTTCCGACGGACTTTGTCCGCCAGGTGCGCCGGACTTTAAAACGGACGGACTTGCCCACACACGCCGGGACTTTCCGGCGGGCTAAGTCCGCCCGTCTTTCCGACGGACTTTCGCCGGAGTTCCGGCGGACTTTCAGAATGAACGGACTTGCCCACACACGGACAAGTCCGTTCATTTTGAACGTGACTCAGGTGCGACGGGACTAGAAAAGGATGTCAATCTTGCCGCTTTTATCGGCGAGATTGACACCTTACTAGCCCCGTCGCGGGGCATACCAGGCCCTTAGGTCTGGTATGGATTATAAAGGGGAACCCCGCTACGCCGAAAAAACGGCGTGGGGTCCCCCTAAAATCCATACCAGACCCCGATCCGAGCACGCAGCCTGGCCAGTCAGGAAAGGGGGTGGGGACGAGCGAGCGCCCCCCCCCCCCATCTGAACCGTACCAGGCCGCATGCCCTCAACATGGGGGTGGGTGCTTTGGGGGAGGGGGGCGCCCTGCGCCCCCCCCCCAAAGCACCTTGTCCCCATGTTGATGAGGACAAGGGCCTCTTCCCGACAACCCTGGCCGTTGGTTGTCGGGGTCTGCGGGCGGGGGCTTATCGGAATCTGGGAGCCCCCTTTAATAAGGGGGCCCCCAGATCCCGGCCCCCCACCCTATGTAAATGAGTATGGGGTACATGGTACCCCTACCCATTTACCTAGGAAAAAAGTGTAAGTAATAAAACACACTACACAGGTTTTTAAAATATTTTATTAAACAGCTCCGGGGGGGGATCTTCCTCCGGCTTCGGGGGTCTTCTTCCGGCTTCGGGGGTCCCTCCGCTTCATCTTCTCCCGGCGTCCGGTTGGTTCTTCTCCGCTCTCTTCTCCCGGTGTTCCTGTTCTTCGGCCGGCTCCTCTGCTGTCTTCAAGTAGCTCTCTTGCCAGCAGAGGTCCGGACTTCTGGGCTTCTGGGCTTCTGGGCTTCTGGGCTTCTCTTCCCCAGATGTTGACACGACGCTCTCTCCTGCTGGACTGCTCTCCGAGGGCTGCGTTGTGACTTATATAGGTGGAGACCCCGCCCCCTTTTGATGTCACAGTCCCTGGGCATGCTGGGACTGTGACGTTTTAGGGGGCGTGGTCACTGGGTGATGTTGACCACGCCCCCTAAAACGTCACAGTCCCAGCATGCCCAGGGACTGTGACATCAAAAGGGGGCGGGGTCTCCACCTATATAAGTCACAACGCAGCCCTCGGAGAGCAGTCCAGCAGGAGAGAGCGTCGTGTCAACATCTGGGGAAGAGAAGCCCAGAAGCCCAGAAGCCCAGAAGCCCAGAAGTCCGGACCTCTGCTGGCAAGAGAGCTACTTGAAGACAGCAGAGGAGCCGGCCGAAGAACAGGAACACCGGGAGAAGAGAGCGGAGAAGAACCAACCGGACGCCGGGAGAAGATGAAGCGGAGGGACCCCCGAAGCCGGAAGAAGACCCCCGAAGCCGGAGGAAGATCCCCCCCCGGAGCTGTTTAATAAAATATTTTAAAAACCTGTGTAGTGTGTTTTAGTACTTACACTTTTTTCCTAGGTAAATGGGTAGGGGTACCATGTACCCCATACTCATTTACATAGGGTGGGGGGCCGGGATCTGGGGGCCCCCTTATTAAAGGGGGCTCCCAGATTCCGATAAGCCCCCGCCCGCAGACCCCGACAACCAACGGCCAGGGTTGTCGGGAAGAGGCCCTTGTCCTCATCAACATGGGGACAAGGTGCTTTGGGGGGGGGCGCAGGGCGCCCCCCTCCCCCAAAGCACCCACCCCCCATGTTGAGGGCATGCGGCCTGGTACGGTTCAGGAGGGGGGGGGCGCTCGCTCGTCCCCACCCCCTTTCCTGACCGGCCAGGCTGCGTGCTCGGATCGGGGTCTGGTATGGATTTTAGGGGGGACCCCACGCCGTTTTTTTCGGCGTAGGGGCTTCCCTTTATAATCCATACCAGACCTAAGGGCCTGGTATGCCCCGCGCTCGCCGCAATAGGAAAATGTGTTTTTCCTATTGCAGCGAGCGTGAGATGCAATACCCTGCCCTCGTGTTGTATCTGGTCCGTCGGACCAGCCTACACACGAGCGGGCTTTCCGTCGGACCAGCACACACACGAGCGGACTTTCCGCCCGAAACTGAGTCCGGCGGAAAGATTTAGAACTTTCTTCAAATCTAGGTCCGGCGGGCTTTTGGGAAAAAGTCCGCCGGAAAAGTCCGCCGGTGCCTACACACGGGCGGATTGTCCGGCACACTCTGGTCCGCCGGACCAAGTATGCCGGAAAGTCCGACCGTGTGTACGCGGCATTAGGTGTGAATGGGGAGCAGGTGTGTTAAATTTGGTGTTATTGCTCTCGCTCTCTCATACTGGTCACTGGAAGTTCAACATGGCACCTCATGGCAAAGAACTCTCTGAGGATTTGAAAGAAAGAACTGTTGCTCTACATAAAGATGGCCTAGGCTATAAAAAGATTGCCAAGAACTTGAAACTGGGCTGGAGCACAGTGGCCAAGACCATACAGCAGTTTAACAGGACAGGTTCCACTCAGAACAGGCCTCGCCATGGTCGACCCAAAAAGTTGAGTGCACGTGCTCAGTGTCATATCCAGAGGTTGTCTTTGGAAAATAGACGTATGAGTTCTGCCAGCATTGCTGCAGAGGTTGAAGGGGTGGGGGTCAGCCTGTCAGTACTCAGACCATACGCCGCACACTGCATCAAATTGGTCTGCATGGCTGTTGTCCCAGAAGGAAGCCTCTTCTAAACAAGATGCACAAGAAAGCCCGCAAACAATTTGCTGAGGACAAGTAGACTAAGGACATGGATCACTGGAACCTTATTTGGTTCAGATGGTGTCAAGCGTGTGTGGCGGCAACCAGGTGAGAAGTACAAAGACAAGTGTGTCTTGCCTACAGTCAAGCATGGTGGTGGGAATGTCATGGTCTGGGGCTGCATGAGTGCTGCCGGCACTGGGAAGCTACAGTTCATTGAGGGAACCATGAATGCCAACATATACTGTGACATACTGAAGCAGAGCATGATCCCCTCCTTTTGGAGACTGAGGGCACAGGGCAGTATTCCAACATGATAACGACCCCAAACACACCTCCAAGATGACCACTTCCTTGCTAAAGAAGCTGAGGGTGAAGGTGATGGACTGGCCAAGCATGTCTCTAGACCTAAACCCTATTGAGCATCTGTGGGGCATCATCAAACGGAAAGGTTGAGGAGCGCAAGGTCTCCAACATCCACCAGCTCTGTGATGTTGTCATGGAGGAGTGGAAGAGGACTCCAGTGACAACCTGTGAAGCTCTGGTGAACTCCATGCCCAAGACGGTTAAGGCAGTGCTGGAAAATAATAGTGACCACACAAAATATTGACACTTTGGGCCCAATTTGGGCCCAATTTGGACATTTTCACTTAGGGGTGTACTCACTTTCGTTGCCAGCGGTTTAGACATTAATGGCCGTATGTTGAGTTATTTTGAGGGGACAGCAAATTATAAATTGTTAAACAAGCTGTACACTAGACATGTGCATTTGTTTTCGTCCAAATGCATTTTCGTCCGAATTTCAGGTATTTTCATTATCGTTTTAACAAACGATAACGAAAGTGCAGAGTCCGAAAAACGAAAGATCCGACATAAACAAATGCTTTATTTTCGTTTTAGTTGCTACAACAGTTCGATATAGATAGGAGATTTGACATGATGATGACAATAACAATCTGTGTCCATCAAACCTGTGGTCGAATGTGCCTAACCTTAGCTCTATTAGTCCAAGATTATTCTACATAGAGAGAAAAGATTCGACGTAGGAGAGAAAAGATTCGACGTAGGGGAGGAAAGATAAATAAAAATAATGATGATGATGAATGTTATTGGCTGATTGTAACCAAAGAGGAGGAGCAGTAAAATAGCTAGAACTAAGTACACACGTACTTTGGCTTATGGTGTCTGCTGAAAGTTCTAAGAAGATTCGATGGAGCAGGTAAACTATACGGCGTCATACAGTTTAGCTGCTCCGTCGAATCTTCTTTGAACATTCGACAGACACCATAAGCCTTCAATGACAGATTCGACCTTAATTTGGATTTTCGGACGAATGCAATTTTTAACGAAAAACAAAATAAATAAAAACGAATTTCGGGAGTAACTAAATACATTTATTTTTTAGACGAAAACGAAATTCCGAAACGAAATATTTCAGTGTGCACATGTCTACTGTACACTCACTACTTTACATTGTAGCAAAGTGTCATTTCTTCAGTGTTGTCACATGAAAAGATAGAATAAAATATTTACAAAAATGTGAGGGGTGTACTCACTTTTGTGAGATACTGTATATATGTATATATATATATTTATATACGTATATATATATATATATACTGTATCTACATTGCGGTTTGCAAATTGTTTACTGGGATTATGGCTGAAGATATCAGCCATAACTCCAGTACAGTTTTTTTGTAGCCGGCGTCTGGCTTTCTAATGAAAGCATTCCGAACGGCTCATGATCCGCCATTTTATTCCCTAGGGTCTCTGCTAACACAAAAATGTATAAAGTTTGGGGATTATAAGTAATTTTCTAGCAACAAATACTGATTTAAATTTGTAAACAAAAAGTGCCAAAAAAAGCCTGGTCGACAGAATCCTGATTGGCTGCTATGGGCAACAATTACTTTGCAGATTCAGGCTAAACTGCAAAATACATAAATGGCAATATATCTCTAATCAATACACCTAATCTAGTTACCGACAACACCTCCCCCCTTTCTAATATAAACTGCCTTCAGAATACGCTATCACACGGTAATGTATTGCTAAATATGTTATCACTCTTTAAAAACCTGTATCCTCTAACCAAGAGGTGACCCCACAGCTATATACGTACTAGTTGTCAAACAACATTGTCCGTGCTCTGAAATTATCTTAATTTGATATATCTGATCCTGGGATCAGGGAAAATCAATATATAATTTTCTGGGAAAGCAAAACACCAATACAAACTAAAAGAAACATATGTCATACACTGAGCTATACAGAGACATAGATGATTGTGTGATAAGGAAACCGCGCGTCTGTTGCATATCTTACACCTTCTAGCGATGTTCACAACTGTTACATGACTTGCGATACTTCACTCTAAATGCATATTAGGGAAGGCAGTGACACGGCAAACATACATTCTGTTTTAGTGACCACACAATACAAATACACCTTGAAAACAAACACTCACAGATCCACAGGTAAGATCTGGAATATGCAGTTCAGTTTTGGGCACCAGTTCTCAAACAGGATATCGGGGAACTGGAGAAAGTGCAGAGAAGAGCAACCAAACTGATAAGAGGCATGGAGGAAAGATTAGAGGAACTGAATTTATTCTCTCTTAAGAAGAGGAGATTAAGGGGGGATATAATCAACACGAATAAATACATAAGGGGTCCATATAGTGAATCACAGGAGTGAAGTTCGTTCTGCACTCCTGTGACCAGGGCTGGACTGGGACAAAAATTTGACCTTGGACTTCATCCAGACCGGCCCACTTTAATTTTGCAAACACGCACAAAAACAAGTGAACAAGTGAAGTGGGAGGGCTAACCTCATGCAGGAACATTGCTACAGCCTCATTGGCTGGAATTTCAGAAACCGGCATTGTTGCACAGCCAATGGCTGTCTTTATTTTTGTATTTTTTTTACACAATAATTGGGGGGGGGGGATTTTGTAGTGAACGGTGTCAGTGCTTCTGGGAAAGAGGTATGGGGCAGTGGACAGTGTCAGTAGGGCAGTGAATGGTGTCAGTCGTTTTTTTTTATTTATGTATTTATTTTTTTACAATTTAATATTTTTTTCACAATGCTTTTTGGGGGAAGGGGGTTGGGCAAGGGGATTGGTGTCAGTAGTTTTTTATTTGATGTATTTTGTACAATTTTATATAATTTGTTTACAATTGTATTAATATTTATTGCAATTTTTTTTATCAGCCCTGTTGGTGGGCTTTGGTGAGATATCAGGGGTCTAAACAGACCCCTGACATCTCCCCTTTGAGACAGAGAAAGGGACTGAGTACAGAGATTCCTCAGTCCCTTTCTCAGCTGTCTCAGCATTGAAGATGAATGGACAGGAGTTTATAAACTCCTGTTCATTTATAAACTGAAGCAGGGTTTACTCTGCTCAGTTATCAAAAGACACAGGAGCGACCACTCTCTGTGTCCAATTGAGAAAAGGAAGGAGCCGTTAAATTACATATTTACCGGCTCCTTCCTACGCTCTGCATCCTGATAGATCCCCCCGCAGCCCGAGGGAGAGGAGGGAAGCTGCGGGGCATGAGGGGGAACGGAGGAGAAGGACAGGGGAACAGAGGAGCAGCCAGAGAAGGACAGGGGACCAGAGGAGCGGCCGGAGAACACAGGGTCAGAGGAGGAGGACAAGGAAAAGGAGGACAGAGGGAACAGCCAGGGATGATCGGTGTGGCGGGGGACAGTTGTGAGCACCGATCTCCCTGCATGGCTTTTTAGCTCACAGCCGCGGGAGGGAGAGGAAGAGAGACTTGTTCCTGCTGCACTGATCATCCCTGGCTGCGAATCAGGGGACCATCCATGTGTGCATGGTGGGTGACAGTGGGCCCGTGTGCAGTGAACACCCTTCCCTATGCCATGCCTTCCCTACTGACAGAACGGCAATCTGCCTTGTTTAGGCAGATCACCACTCTGCCTCTGTACCGAACAATCGGCAGGTGCCATCGAATATCAAGTCCGCGGTACCCGCTGATCAGCTCCTGCTGTGTATAATCACAGCGGGAGAGAGCCACCGGTGGTGCTCTTTCATGCCAACTACCCAGAAGAGCCAGATCATGTAAATATATATATATATATATATATATATATATATATATATATATATATATATATATATACATATGTATGGGATCCGGCGCAGAGGTGCCGCCCTGTACCAGAAAAACTACTATAGGGCAGACCTTAAGTGGTTAAGGTGAGTCTTTCATAATGTGCTAGTATGTGATACATAGTTTGCAGCGTTTACTACTGCTTTAAGCTCTGGCAGGGAACCACTGAACAGACATGAATGTCACAAAAGCGATATCCATTTTGTTCGGCTCCGATTCAGCAAGGGATCTGTTCACGGATCTGTTCAGCGCCTTGAGGCGATTCAGTTCGCATTTGCTGCGCTTTACAAATCATTCATTCATTCATTCATTCATTCAAAAATGTATGCTGCCCGTGTAAAAGGGCCCTTTCATTTCTAATCATGGACATAAATGGACATAGTGCCTTACAGTGCCTTGAAAAATCTTCATACCCCTTGAAATTTTCCACATTTTGTCATGTCACAACCAAAAACGTAAATGTATTTTATTGGGATTTTATGTGATAGACCAACACAAAGTGGCACATAATTGTGAAGTGGAAGGAAAATGATAAATGGTTTTCAATTTTTTTTACAAATAAATATGTGAAAAGTGTGACATGCATTTGTATAGCGCCCCCCTGAGTCAATACTTTGTAGAACCACCTTTCTCTGCAATTACAGTTGCAACTCTTTTTGGGGATGTCTCTACCAGCTTTGTACATCTAGAGAGGGACATTTTTGCCCATTCTTCTATGCAAAAAGTATGGAGGCTGTCTGTGAACAGCAATTTTCAAGTCTTGCCACGGATTCTCAATTGGATTTAGGTCTGCACTTTGACTGGGCCATTCTAACACATGAATATGCTTTGATATAAACCATTCCATTGTAGCTCTGGCTGTATATTTAGGGTCATTGTCCTGCTGGAACCTCCGCCCCAGTCTCAAGTCTTTTGCAGACTCTAACAGGTTTTTTTTCTAAATTTGCCCTGTATTTGGCTCCATCCATCTCTGACCAACTTCCCTGTCCCTGCTGAAGAAATGCATCCTCACAACATGATGCTGCCACCACCATGTTTCACGGTGGGGATGGTGTGTTCAGGGTGATGTGCAGTGTTAGTTTTCTGCCACACATAGCGTTTTTCTTTTAGGCCAAAAAGTAAAATTTTGGTCTCATCCGACCAGCGCAACTTCTTCTACATGTTTGTTGTGTCCCCCACATGGCTTCTCGCAAACTGCAAACGGGACTTCTTATGGTTTTCTTTCAGCAATGGTATTCTTCTTGCTGCTCTTCCATAAAGGCCAAATTTGTGGAGCGCACGACTAATAGTTGTCCTGTGGACAGATTCTCCCCCCTGAGCTGTGGATCTCTGCAGCTCCTCCAGAGTTACCATGGGCCTCTTGGCTGCTTCTCTGATGAATGCTCTCCTTGTCCGGCCTGTCAGTTTAGGTGGACGGCCATGTCTTGGTAGGTTTGCAGTTGTGCCATATTCTTTACATTTTCCGATGATGGACTGTACAGCGCTCCGGGAGATGTTCAAAGCTTGGGGTATTTTTCTATAACCTAACCCTGCTTTAAACTTCTCCACAACTTTATCCCTGACCTGTGTGGTGTGTTTCTTGGCTTTCATGATGCTGTTTGTTCACTAAGGTTCTCTTACAAACCTCTGAGGGCTTCACAGAACAGCTGTATTTATACTGAAATTAAATTATACACGGATGGACTCTATTTACTAATTAGGTGACTTTTAAAGGCAATTGGTTCCACTAAATTTTAGTTAGGGGTATCAGAATAAAGGGGGCTGAATACAAATGTACGCCACACTTTTCACAAATTTATTTGTAAAAAAAAATTGAAAACCATTTATCATTTTCCTTCCACTTCACAATTATGTGCCACTTTTTGTTGGTCTATCACATAAAATCCCAATAAAATACATTTACATTTCTGGTTGAACATGACAAAATGTGAAAAATTTTAAGGGATGTAAATACTTTTTCAAGGCACTGTATGTATACTGATTAATAGGGATGGGCTCAGGCATGTTCGGATCCTAGTCCCAACCCATCTGAGCAAACCCGCCAGGAAGCTGTCACTGCACACCGCCAATCATAGGCAGTGAGGCGTTTCCCGGCCCGCAGCTGCACATACACAGGCTCTGACTAGGCTGCTCATGATTGGCGGTGCGCAGTGACGGATTCCTGGCAGGATTGCTCAGGTGGGTTGGGACTAGGATCCAAACACTGAGCCCATCCCTACTGATTAATATACAGTGGTGTAGTGGATAGCACTCTCACCTAGCAGTAAAAAGGGTAACTGGTTCGAATCCCAACCACGACACTACCTGCCTGGAGTTTGCATGTTCTCCCTGTGCCTGTGTGGGTTTCCTCCGGGTACTCCAGTTTCCTCCCACACTCCAAAGACATGCTGGTAGGTTAATTGGCTTCTGTCTAAATTGGCCCTAGTATATGAATGTGAGTTAGGGACTTCAGATTGTAAGCTCC
This sequence comes from Aquarana catesbeiana, assembly GCF_042186555.1. Lineage (NCBI taxonomy): Eukaryota > Metazoa > Chordata > Amphibia > Anura > Ranidae > Aquarana > Aquarana catesbeiana. The sequence goes on from NC_133326.1 coordinate 26,743,676, forward strand.
TTGAGGGTAGGGACTGATGTGACTGTACAATGTATATGTAAAGCTCTGTGTAAATTGACTGCGCTATACAAGTACCTTAAATAATAATAATAATAATAATAATAATAATAAACTTCGGCATGCCCATTGAAATACATTACTGTCTAATTTCTATCCACAAAAAAGAGGGATTAAAAAAAAAAAAAAATGACTGATGGAATGCCCATATGATAGGGGCCTAAGAAAAAAAAAATTTCAAGAAATACATTTTAAAGCAGAATGAAAAAAAATAGCTTTTTATTTATCATACTAGCATTCTATCATTTTTAAAATTAAAATGTAAAGTTTTATGTGACATCCTATTGCTGAATGAATAGCAACAATAGAAGAGGACAAATGACCATAACCGCATTTCTCCACTTACAGTTTTTAAGGTTCATTGAAGAAGAAACACAACTGGAAGCATTTTTGAGTATCTATTTTCTGTGCTTGCAAAATGAATAGCAGGCCATAAATAACCCACTTAAAGGTCCTTGGGCAAAAGAAAAGCTGTATTTATTTCGTATTCACAGTTTATCATGGGTATCAAATGTAGCTGGGAGCTCACCTACCCAACTCATTAGTTCCAGCCTTTGTTGGAAATATAGAATGTTCAGTGGCTAATGTTCGGGACAATGGAACAGGTGAGAGAGTTTCAAATCATTCACCTGGGGAAATAGCATTGTTTTGTCCAGCTGTCTATGGGTCACTTTGAAAACAGAAAGCACTCAAGGGATTCCTGCAGCTAAGAAGAAACTGGCTGAATCTGACACCACCGATTCTAACAATCCACTATCTATGGTATAGAATGTTTTATTGTTGTAAGCTGCAAGGGCTAAATCACACATGAGAACTCTGTGCTCCTCTCCTGTTGAATTCAGATTTCAAGCCAAAGCGTTGAAAATAACTTACAGGTGACAATATGAAAACCGCGTTAAGCGCGATTTGCACCAACAATGACAACAAAACATAACCGCCGTGCAATCAAAGAAGAAATAATTACTGGTCAGGGTGTTCCCACGCTGCTAAGTGCTAGGAATGTGTACACAGATGTTAGGTCTTGTTCGTGGTCAGCCCTATTCCGTACATTGAAATTCTTGCAGGTAGAGATGAACTCTGGTGTCCTAACCAAACCTTGGCTTCACTCTACTTTCACAACAAAGCGCTTTGCTAGAGGGGGTCCCACCTGGCAAGGTACGCCCATGTTGAAGGCATGTGGTATGGTTCAGGAATTGGGTACACGCTCACTCCCCTTTCCTGACCAGCCAGGCTGCATGTTTCGAATTAAGAGTCTAGTATGGAATTTAAGGTGGACCTCACAATTCTTATTTTTTTTTGCATGGAGAACCCCCTTGCCTATTGGCTCAGAATATGGGTATGTTTAATTTGACAGATTCAAATCCCATTGATTTTAACAGGGATCAGGTTCTATATCCAAACTTCTTTGAAGTTTGCCAAGCAGCGCATGCAGGAACCCGCTCTATTTGAACCTTGGCTTTACACTATTTTCTAATCTAATGAGCTGCAAGCTGGGTTGTTACCCATCTCATAGCACATGTAAACAAAGGACAGGGATGTTGGTGGGCACATGACATTGATTGAATTTAGGCATATGTACATATAAGAGCTGACATAATTAGCATCCTTCCACTGTGTTTACGTGTGTTGAGGGGCAGAGAATGGCCTGGCCTGTAGCCAGAAAATAGCCCTGGGTTCAGTTTGTGTGATGCTCAGAAAACTTCACTGATATCAATAAGAGCCAAATCTGTCAAATTAAACTTGCCCATTTTCTGAGCTACTAGGCAAGGGGGATCTACGCATAAAAAAAAACAAAAAACAAAACAAAAGATGTGTGAGGTCCTCCTAAAATCCATACTAGGCCCTTAATCCGAGCATGCAGTCTGGCTGGGCAGGAAAAGATGGAGGGGGGACATATGCTTCCCTCTTGAACCATGCCAGGCCACATGCCCTCAACATAGAGGGTACTTCACCAGGTGGGACCCCCTCTGGCAAAGCACCTTGTCTCAATGTTAATGAGAGCATGAACCTCTTTCCTACAGCCCTGATCAGTGGTTGTGGGGATCTGGGAGCAGGGGACTTAGAATCTGGAAGCCTCCTTTATTAGGAAGGGGCCCCCCAGATACCACTGTCCCTCTAAGTGAATGAGTATGGCTTAAGCCTACACAGGAGTTCATCTTGGCCTGGCTAATCAAGTGGCTGAAGAGTCCAGAACAAGAAAGAAGACTGGAAGAAGATGGAAGCACCCATGATGGACATGAATGCTGACACCACAGCTCTGGAGGGGTTCTTTGACAGTTCAGTTTTACTTTAAATGTGGTGGCTACATTAGGTTTTTATTTTAGCCTGGTTTTCCTTCACCAGGTGATGCTTTGCTGCTTTGATATGTTTTAAAACAAATGTCCGTGGATGTCTGATGATGGTCTGGTATAGATGTTAATGAGAGTCCCTCACAAAAAGAAATAAACGGCATAAAAATATACACCAGACCCTTAACCAAACATGCAGCTTGGTGAGTCAGGAAAAGGGAGGACAAGCATGCAGCCCCCCTCCTGAACAATACCAGGCCACATGCCTTCAGCATGAAGAAGGGAAGGTGTTTTCTTGCCAGGGGGGTCCCCTGTTCTTATTATAATGAGGACAGGGGCCTCTTTTCCACAGACCTGGACCAGTGGTTGTGGGTACCCGCTGGCCAGGGGTTTATCAGAATCTGGAAGACCCCTTTACCAATAGGGGGCCCCCAGATACAGCTCCCTGTGTGAATGAGAAAAGTGAATAAAAACACATGTAAATCCACTGTCAATCACACCAAGTGATGAAAATCAACAGTCACGATGCCTGCCAACTCACCGAAAGAAAAACCCTCAGACCACCGACATCATTTTCTCCCAAGGACTGCTTGTTTACGAATGATGGATCTAGTGTGTGGCAGCTGAGTATAAACAAAGGGGCGGGGTCTCCTGAGTGACAACAAATATGGACATGATCATATTTGGTCAATTACATCATAGGATCCCCTGGCAAAGCCTCATGTTGAGGGCATGTTGCCTGGTATAGTTCAAGTGGGGGGTGCACACTTGTTACCCCAATCCTCTCTGGACCCTCCATGCTGCATGCTTGGATAAGGGGCTGATGCACAGTATATTTCTGGAGGGAACCCCACACAATTTATTTTTCATGAGGTTCCACCCTAAAATTCATGCAAGCCCTGAAGGGCCTGGCAAGTATTATGGGGAGGACCCCAAGCTTTTTTCTTTCTTTTTTTTTAACTATTACTGGCAATTAAATGAATTGGTCTGGGTGTCATCACTGGTTGGTAGGGATGCAGCATTTCCTTAACCAACCATTGACAGTGAAAGAAGAAATCTGTCTTATTTAAAAGCAGGAGAAACATCCACTGCTCTTTATGAAGTTCATCTCCTGCTGAAAGGGCTAAAAGTCCAGTGTGTTGATGAACTTCCAAACTTGTGTTCGGGGCAAACCCCGTAGCTCGCCTCTAATCATGATACCTTTGGAGCTTTCTCTTCATTGATACCATGAGCTGGGCTGCCGATAAATACAATTTAGTGGGGTAAAGCCCTGCTATTTAGTTTATAAGGCTGTTGAGCACAGTGCATGCACATTGGCATTCATTTTTCATTGCACAGAATATAGGTAAGTGTTAAGCGTTGAGTGGATTCAATACACAGTCATGAATTAGGGGCCTTCAAACATTATTCCTGAGGTTTTATAAGCCTTCACATTATATAAAAGCAGCCATGATTTATCCCATATCTACTAGTGTGTAAATACAGTGCTCTACTTGAGGTCCTGATTATCAGCTCATATAACACCACCAGGCCTATTATAGTGAGTGACTTCATCACGTTCTATGTGCACAGTCATGAATTAGGCTGCTCACACCTTTCTTTCCAAGCTTTTAAAACCTTCAGGTTCCCCATGCTCATGATGTACAACGTACATGCAGACATCCCCTGCCCCATGTCTACTACAGGTGACTTTTATGTACACTTTTGTACACAAGTTCCCCAGTATAAACCCATCCAGCATGGAATTTACTGGATTTGGCACTATTTGTAAAGTTGAAGGAAGATGAAAGGTGAACCTAGTCTGATGTCAGATTGACACTGTTAGCTCCACGTCTGACATATTGGAAAATGCAGCGTGTTTATTTTCATATATTCCAACATTTGACACAAGGTAGAAGAATGTGCTGGCAGATCAGTATGTTGGTTTTAAACGTGATAAAATTGGCACAGTAGTTTGCACTTAGCTGGAAAATAACTTTTTTATATGCCTTAGACAGCAATAGGACCCAAAAAAGTAAAAAATAATTAAAACACCTAACCTTAAAATGGAACACATCACACATAAAAACTTACCATTATCCTTAAATCTTAAAGAGCAACCCCACTTTTGTTGAGAAAAAAACATTCTCCTCTGGGTGTTCTATGTACATTGAAAGGATTTTAACAAACTTTGTTGCAGATTCCTACCTGTTTCTACTCTAATGAAAATGCTGACAGAAATGCTGGAGACACTGTGATATAGATGGTCATATTCTCCACATATGGTGGGAATGAACCTCCATTGCTCCATATTGGAAGAGCATTTCCACTCTCATTCATGATGTTACCCAAACTCCTAATGTACTAGTCCCGCAGATGGCTCTCTTCAGTTTAGGACTCTCGGCCTACGCATCAAAATTTCACACTGTAATTACACATATACTCATTGCCGCTGGCCTGGCCATAGCCCGACTCTGGAAACAGACCTCTTCTCCCAACCTTGGTATGGCCATTGACATACTCATTGATCATGCTCATATGGAATAACTCTTTGCCAAAATACATATGCATATTGATAAATTCCACCAACAGTGGCAGTTCTGGTTATCAGACCCCAGAGCACTAAGTACCTAGCCTTCTGCCTAGTCAACCCTTAACTATCGCATCTCCTCACACCACCTATTATATTTTACCTTTAGCTGGACCATATAGAGCCATCTGGGTTTTATGGCTATCTACTAACAAAATCATATTGATCGGCTATACCCTTGGCACGAAATAAGCTGGCCTACCTTTTTGATCCTTATATCCTTCCTCTCTCCTCAGTCTATGCTCCCCCCCCCCTCAGGGTACCCCCCGAGCAGAAGGTTAATGGTATTTTTGACCCTACCTTCCTTATTGTTGAAAAGTACAATACAACCTGTTCCTGCTCTTCTTCTATGTACACATATATACTCATGTTTCAAAGGAAGTGGGCCCTACCCACTTCAATTTCATATACACTGTTTTCCACTTTATTTGTTAAAAGGAAAATTTTTATAAGAGAATATGAAAATATTGCCCAATTAGGGTGCAGTGAATAGCTGGTTGTTAAGGAACAAGGTCAGGAAGCCAGCCGCCGCGTCTTTAACAACCGATGAGTCATTAGGTGTCAATGGGCTTCCCTGATGACAGTTGAATAAAAAAAAACTCCTTTAACCAGGGCGCCCCTCCCCTATGTGAATGAGTACCCCTACCCATTCACCAAAAAAAGTGTCAGAAATAAATAAAGATAGTAGACAAGTTTTTGACAATTCCTTTATTAAAAAAAAAAAATGTCCCCCAATTTAGATCCGCCACCTGCTGGACCCAAAAGAAGAAAAAAAAAAAGCTTTGTCATCCATGAAGTCCAATCACCTACTGCAGGCTTCCCCATTTGACAGTTCTTATATAGGTAAGGGGCAGACCCACCTGGTGATGTCACCTGGTTGCCCCGCCCCCTGTGACATCACCAACCCAGCATGCACTGGTTGGTGATGCCACAAGGGGACGGAGCTACCAGATGATGTCACCAGGTGGCTCCTCCCCTTATTTATACAAGAACTGTCAAACAGCGGAGCCTGCAGTAGGCAGTCAGACTTTATGGACTGAGGAGCATTTTCTTTTGGGTCCGGTGACGGATCCACATCGGGGGACATTTAAAAAAAAATGTAATAAAGGAATTGTCAAAAACCTGTCTACTGTTTTTATTTATTTTGACACTTTTTTAGTGAAGGGGTAGGCATACAATGTACCCCATACTCATTCACATGGGGGGAGGGGGGCGGGATTTGAGGGCCCCCCTGTTAGAGGGGGGTGTTCGGCCCATCTCTAGTTGTGTGCAGAGTGAATCTGCATGGGAGCGACTTTTTCATTATTAATCAGCTGATGTACTTGCAGTGTTCTAATAAGGAAATTTGCAGTGTCAGCATCCCTTTTAGAAGTGATTAACCCTTTAGGGGTATCTCACCAAAAAGGAAATGTTTTTTTACAGAGGACCTATAATCTGACCTGTATCTTAGTGCAGACTTCTGGGTAAATCAGTGAGCTAATCACAGGAAGCAGGAAATGACATTTCTGTGTACAGAATGCCTCCAGGTTGGCATAGTGCATTGACTTTTACAAAAAATTACAGCACTGCAGATAGAAGTTTTATTAACATTCAATAAGTAAGGCTTGTGTAGCATTTGTATATGCTATATAATTTTTTTATTTGCTATTGTGTACCATGAAAGTGGAGCATTTAAAGCAGAGCTCCACCTTAAAAAAAATTATCAAAAGCCAGCAGCTACAAATACTGCTATAAATACTAATAAATGGACACTTACCTGTCCCAGGGTCCAGCGATGTTGGCAGCTGAAGCCGATCGATCGCTCGTCTCTCGGCTGCCCCCTGCCGCCATTCTTGGTCAGGGAATCAGGAAGTGAAGTGTTGCGGCTTCGCTGCCCGGTTCCCTACTGTGCATGCGCGAGTCGCACTGCGCGTCTTCACTGGTCCCCGTTGTGTTCTGGGAACTGTGTGTTTCCCAGAACACAACGGGGGGGGGGGGTGGGCAATTGCGGCTATTCTGCGGCTATCTATGCCCGGAAGTGGGTACAGATACCTGTATTAGACAGGTATCGGCACACCCATCCCCCCTGAAAGGTGCCAATTGTAGCACCGGAGGGGGGAGGAATCCGATGAGCGGAAGTTCCACTTTAGGGTGGAGCTCCGCTTTAACCCTTGCAGAGTTGTTGGAATGCAGTAGTTTGAGTTGCAAAACGATGCAAAAAGTACTGCAACGCAGTGGCATGTGTGCTGTCCTTGCCTTGCCTTGCAGTAGGACTGCGCTGGGCAAGGGTTCCCAGCGCAGTGCCAGCCACCCCGATATGAATGAGCCCTAAACCTAAGTGCTAACACAAAGATCCCCTAAACCCAACTCTCCTAGTAAACTTAAATCTTAACCTTAAAAGCCGGTTCACACAGGGGCAGCTTCAAAGTCGACTTCAGCGCGGCTTGCAAAACGACTTCTGTATAGAAGTCAATGCAAGCCGCTCTGAAGTCATCCCAAGGTAGTACAGGAACTGAGCTGTGCATTTTAGTTGTACGCTTTGTGATGTTGTCATACGGCAGAAGCCTTTTAATTGGAGCAGAACCAAAAAACTTGCTGTTAAAGCTTTAGTAGAACCTTTTCCAGAACCCTTTTGAACCATTAGCTATGTGCTCTAGAACGTTTTACTCCAGAGAAACCCCTAAACATTTTAAGGTCTTTAGCCCCACTAAAACCAATTCATTGGGGGTCAATTGAAAAAGGCTCAATTGAAAACAGCACAATGAGCCTAAAGTAACCTATGGAGGAACCCCAAAGTTTTCCAGAACCCTGGTTAAGGATAGCTGCTCTAGGACTAGGAAACTACCTAATAAACTTAGGTGAGACTGATGTGAGATTAGGTGATAAAACAAGGATAACCCTGCTATTTGCAGGTAAGAAGTTTGCATTCATCAGTGGTCAATGAGAAAAATACCTCTTACATTGGTAGTTAGTAGTAAGAAGAAAAAAAAAAAAAAAATGTTGCAGTGGTGGCCAAACGAAGCTCTAAAACATTTCAGGCACCATCAACTGGGTGGTCAATCAGTCACAGCTCAAGGAACCCCTAGGAACCCCTGGAGGAAATCTGGTTGAGGATGGCTTCTTTATGACTAGGAAACCAGCTAAAAAACATAGATAAGACTGACATGAGACTAGGTGATAAAACAAGGATGGAGATAAAAGGTTCAAATTCATCAGGGTCCATAGGCGTGCGCACAGGGTGTGACAGGTGTGCCAGGGCACACCCTAATCACTATGTGCTGCACAGATTTCCCCTGCTGCTTGGCTGCTGAAGAAAGGGACTGGGGAATCTATGTCTCAAAAGTGAGACATCAGGGGCTGGTTTAGACCCCTGATATTTCACCAAAGCCCCCAATGGGGCTCGTAAAAGATTGTAAAAAAATAAATAAATAAATTATTTCAAAAAATGTTGTAAACATTAAAAAAAAGTTGTAAAAAAGTAATAACAAAAAAATAATAAAAATAAACTATTAACACTAATCTCTGCCCTACTGACACCGACCTCTGCTCTACTGACATTGTCCACTGCTCTACTGGCACTATCAATTACCCTACTGCTATATATATATATATATATATATATATATATATATATATATATATATATATATATATATATATATATATATATAAAATATATACACAATATATACACACACACAGATATGTGTTTGAGATTTGGGGTACACACCTATGTCAGGGTCAAGGAGAAAAATGTATCCTACATTGGCAGTTAGTAGGAAGAAATTAAGCCCTTACAGTGGTGGTCAGAATGCCATCCTTACAGACAGCTAAAAAGATAATTGGTCCCCTAGCAACATCTGAAGATACCCTGGTTGACGATGGCTACTCTACGACTAGGAAACCAGCTAAAATCCATTGATCACGCTAAAGTGAGATTAGATGACAAAACAAGGTATATCTGCTCCTTGTACTAGGATAAGAATCTCATAATTTATTGGGGGGCCAATGAGAAAATATCCTCTTACATCGGTAGTCAGTAGGAAGAATGAAACCTTTACAGTGGTGGCCAAGATTTAAAGACAATAGGTTTCATGCTGCTGGCTTTGCCAAGAGACATTTGTTCTAGAACTGTACAGGCACCATCAACTGGGTGGTCAATCAGTCACAGCTCAAGGAACCCCTAGAAACCCCTGGAGAAACCATGGTTGGGGATGGCATCTCTATGACTAGGAAACCAGCTAAAAAACATTGATAAGACTGGAGTTAAATTGGGTGACAAAACAAGGACTAGTTGATGAACTACATGGACTTGTGTCTTATTTCAGCCTGACTAACTATGTAACTATGTAAGGACATCCCTACCCTTTGCACTGAGATAAAAAGATCACAATTTATTGGGGGCCAATTAGAAAAATTCTTTTACATTGATAGTCAGTAGGAAGAATGAAGCCCTTACAGTGGTGGTCAGAATGCCACCAATACAGACAGCTAAAAAGATGATCAGCGTCATGCTGTTGGCATTGCCAAGTGGTGTTGGCCCCAAGATAAGAATCTTACAAATCATTGGTGGCCAATGAGAAAAATCCCACTTACATTGGTAGTCAGTAGGAAGAGTAAAACCCTTATGCCCCGTACACACGGTCGGATTTTCCGACGGAAAATGTGTGATAGGACCTTGTTGTCGGAAATTCCGACCGTGTGTAGGCTCCTTCACACATTTTCCATCGGATTTTCCAACACACGAAGTTTGAGAACAAAAATTTTCCGACAACAAAATCCGTTGTTGGAATTTCTGATCGTGCGTACACAAATCCGACGCACAAAGTGCCACGCATGCTCAGAATAAATAAAGAGATGAAAGCTATTGGCTACTGCCCCGTTTATAGTCCCGACGTACGTGTTTTACATCACCGCGTTCAGAATGATCGGATTTTCCGACAACTTTGTGTGGCCGTGTGTATGCAAGACAAGTTTGAGCCAACATCTGTCGGAAAAAATCAGATGGATTTTGTTGTCGGAATGTCCGATCAATGTCCGACCGTGTGTACGGGGCATTACTGTGGTGGCCAGAATGCTATATTTAAAGATAGTAGGTGTCATGCTGCTGACTTTGCCAAGCAGCATTGGTTCCAAAACTATGCATGCACCATTAAATAGGTTGTCAATCAGGCACAGCTCAAGGAACCCCTCTGGGGGAACCTCAGGGTTTCTGGGTGAGATTGGCTTCTCTAGGACTAGGAAACCAGCTAAAGCACATTAGAAATCCTTGGAGGAACCATGGTTGGGGATGGCTTTTCTATGACTAGGAAACCAGCTAAAAAAACATTGATGAGACTGAAGTTAAATTAGATGACAAAACAAGGACATCCCTACCCTTTGCACTGAGATCAAAAAAATTACAATTTATTGTGGGCCAATTAGAAAGATCCCTTTTACATTGATAGTCAGTAGGAAGAATGAAGCCCTTACAGTAGTGGTCAGAATGCCATCAATACAGACAGCTAAAAAGATAATCAGTGTCATGCTGTTGGCATTGACAAGTGGTGTTGGCCCTAAGGTAATCTCACAAATCATTGATGGCCAATGAGAAAAATTCCACTTACAGTGGTAGTTAGTAGGAAGAATAAAACCCTTACAGTGGTGGCCAGAATGCTATATTTAAAGATAATAGTTGTCATGCTGCTGGCTTTGCCAAGTGGCATTGGTTCTAGAACTATGCATGCACCATAAAATAGGTTGTCAATCAGGCACAGCTCAAGGAACCCCTCTGGAGGAACCTCAGGGTTTCGGGGTGAGATTGGCTTTTCTAGGACTAGAAAAACCAGCTAAAGCAGCATTGAAGAGACTAAAGTGATATAAGGTGACAAAATAAGGATGCCCCTTCTTTCAGCATTAGATAAGACGTTCACAATTTAAACAAACAGCATGCTTCAAAGGAGGAAGAACAAGAAATAAAGGACAACAAATAAAAGTTTAATAAATCACATACCTACTCCTTCGTATTGTTGTCCTTTATGTCCTGTTTTATTGTATGCACAGTCTACAAAGTGTGTTTCTAACCCAGCTATCTCTGGATAAAATGCTTATTAACTTGGCTCAGACCCATCAAGCTGTGCTTTCTAATTAACCAAAGTGAGACTCAGAAGGAATTTGAAGACCAATTTTTTTTCATGCAGGCAAAAAAAAAAAAAAAAAAAGACAATACTTACTCCAGCTCAGTCTGGCACCACAGAGATCTGAGTGCCATGTATTCCTGTCAGCTCCACTCCCTTTCTCTAAACGTTGGCAGGTAGCGCAGACATAACAAATCTTTCTGAAGCAGACACAAGAAGAATCCTCCTTTTAAGAAAGACCTCAGTAATTTCATTTTTTTTTTTTTAATGTGGCGGTGGATAAATTAAATACGCTCATTGAACTTCTTTTCTTCCTCGTTTGAAAACAGGCAGCTGCCAGCTACAATCGGCCAGGCTTTCAGCTGCAACACTATCTTTTCAGGATGGTGGATTCATGGAATTGCTACTCAGCAGATGAGGGGGAGGCCTAAAGGATCAAAAGGAGGCAAGCAGACAAGCTGTGACTGACTAGTGTGAACTGGCACTAACTGCAGGCCACTCATTGTAGGCAATTATTAGATAAAAATTGCCAGTAAATGAACATAATGTCAGGTTATGTGCTGTTAGTTTATTTTATTTTTTTTTGCATTTGAAGGGTTAAAGTGGAACTTTTGCCATAACAACTTAAAACGGAATCTTCTTTAGAAAGGAACATACATTCCACATTAATAATTATGCTAATAAAATGAGTGTGTCCTGTAAATTGCCTCCAGCATTGTTCCTGTTTCTTCTTGCTGGAGGCCGCCATTTTGCTGAAGCCCAGAGCCCCTGAGCAACAGTAAATCTTTAGGCTGTCAGGAGATCCGCCTCTAGTGCCTCTGATTTTTGGCAAAGTTAAAAAAATGGAGAACAACTGAGCATGTGCAGAGCTGGGTGAGGCAGTGTATTTTTGGATTTTAAATAATATAGACACTTATTTTTTTAATGTTCTATACCTGCAAAAGGGGCCAGCCTGAAGTGATCTAGTAGGACTTAATTTTCTGACTAAAGTTCCGCTTTAAATCTAAATGTAAATAAATAGGATAAAGTGGAGCTCCACCCAAAAGGGGAAGCTCCACTTCTTTGCTTCCTCCCCCTCCGCTGCCACATTTGGCACCTATCGGGGGGGGGGGAGCGGGTACCTGTTTTTGACAGGTACCCATCTCCACTCCTGGGTGACCTTGCCGCGGCGTGGTCCCCCAGAATTTTGGCCCCCCTCCTCCTTCCCCTGCCACCAAGCCATTCACAAAGAGCAGCATGCGCAATAGGAGTCGGCTGTGAAGCCGCAAGGCTTCACTGCTGGCATCCTTTGAAAGGAATGGCGGCGGAAGCAGCCGAGAACCGATTGAAAAATCGGCTGGGGTGCCAACATCTCGGTATCCCTGGACAGGTACAGGGCCATCTTTAATAGTGATTGTACCCTGGGCAAACATTTTTTGGGCCCCCCTCAATGAAATTCCGCTCTCCACCTGCTCTGAGACTTACAATAAATAGCAGCTAGACTCAAAATCAGTTTACTGAATCAGATCAGGCAGCGATTGCGATTGGTTGCCAGACATTACAGCATATCATTACCGCTTACTAACGGTTGCTAGAGGTTACAGCACACATTATGGCTCACTGGTTACAGTGTTTAGTTGCTAGAGGTTACAGCACATGATTTCTGCTTGTTGATTAGTTGCTAGAGATTACTGTACATCAATATTGCCCACTGATTGGTTTATAGAGGTTATTGCACATCAATACTGCCCACTGATTGGTTGCTAGAGGTTACAGCACATTATCTCCTCACTGCCTGCACACCATGGACTGGGGAGGTGAGCAGACCCATCAATAAACAGAAAACTCCTAGGACTCCGGGGATCAGTGGCAGTGCTGGGGGGTGGAGGGGAGGGTGTGATCAATGACAATGCTGATTTTTTTACCGACTACAAATATAAAGAGGAGTTTCAACACTGGCCACCAATGTAATAGAAGCATTCACAGTAACCACCAATTTAAGGAGGGATTTACACTGACCACTAATGTAAGGGGGACTACTAGTGGCCACTAGTGTGAATGAAAGGATTGTACACCAAGCCCCAATGTAATGAGAAGATTTACACTGACCACCAATGTAACTGAGACATTTAGCCTGCGTTCACATTTGTGTGTGTTGAGAATGCATGCAAAATCGCTTTCCTTACACCACAGAAACGTGTTGTCCTTTAGCAGATACACTGCAGTGCCATCAATTGTTAATGACACCCTCACACATCTGCTGACATTTGCTGTGGCACCTTGTGATTTTTAAAAAGGGTTAGGGACTTTCTTCTGCATTTCTAGCACACAGAGCAGCCCATTGAAATGAATGGGCTGCCCTACACGCGACCTACATCTTTATCCACCCTGTCAGTACACCTTTGCATCCTAAAACCCCTACTAACCTCTGCACCCCAAACCTCCCCCCATCCTCTCCACTCCAACCCTTCACCCCTTTAACTCTACCTGCCTCCTCTGCTCATCTTTGCATCCACCTTCCTTACCTCCATACATCCCCTCCTTGCTCACCTGTGCACCCCAAACTGTAATTCCTTCTCTGCCTACCTCTGCACACCCCACACTACCCCCCCCCACCAATTTGCTTACCTTTGCAGAACAGGCTGATGTTAGGCTTAATGACCACAGTTGTAGGCAGGACTTTCAAGCATGCCCCTTTGTCTCCCCAGTGGGCAGCATTCAATATAGGTGATGGTGAATATGACCTCAGGGGGGGTGATATACATATGGATGCTGCCTCTATTTACATATGAATGCCGGTTATTTCCATGTAAACACAGGGTCTGCAGGTGAGACATCTGTACACAACAATAGGGCAGAGCTGGGCAGCATTAGTAGCAGCACTTCACACTGAGATATCGGGACATATCATGGGACTAAAACTTCAAGGGGCAAGGGAATTTAAACTGGGATAGTTGGCAAGTATGAGGCAGCTGCCATGGGCCCCACAACAATGATGGGGCCCTAAGCAGCTGCCCCTTTTGCCCTGCCTTAAAGATGGCCCTGGACAGGTAAGTGTCCTAATATTTAAAGTCAGCAGCTGCTGTCTTTTAATTTTTTGGTGGGGGGGGGGGGCTGGTGCTCCCCTTTAAGAATGATTTAGATAAGGAATGTATGCACCATATGTTCAGGAATTGGTGGAATTATTACTCACATTGGTGTATGGACTATTAATTGGTCACTTATTTGTGTATCATTTTTTTCACATTTATATTTTTCTTGTGAATTTAGTTCTATAAAATTTTTTATTTTTACAAATTAATGGTATATATTTTTAGATGTTTAGCGCTGCACCCATATATCTTTATATACACTGAGGGGAATTAGGTATATTATTCTCTGGTGCTTGCTACTTCTTTTATCTAATAAGTGCTGACTCATTGAATAAATGCATTGATGCAAACTACGACAACACATGTTAAGCCCCGTACACATGGGCAGAATGTCGGGAGACATTTGCCGGTGTTCTATCAGATAACCGCTACCCATCAGATTGTGCGACAGAAGTGACGTTCCACCATGTGTTCCACGGCGCGCTATGCGTTCCACATACTGTATGATTTGACTGGTAGCGGTATTCTGATAGAACACCCATGCGGACAACTTAGTACACCCAGCTATGTCTTTAATTGCAGAATAATTTTAGCAATGAAGTGAGCCTATATAAATCAATATCACAGATATCAATATATTAATATTATTATTATTATTATACAGGATATATATAGTGCCAACAGTTTGTGCAGCGCTTTAAAATCTAAAGGGAGACAATACACCAACAGTACAATTCAAAACAAGAGGGTTAGAGGAGCCCCACCCCTGCAAACTTACAATCTAAGAATACTTTATTAATTGATATACGCTCACTTTATTGCTAAAATTATTCTGAATTTCAAGACGTAGTTGGGTGTACTAAGATGTCCGCATGGTGTCTATTCCACAGCGGAGCTAGAGCCACCACTAGGGGGCAAGAGTGTCCCCTGTGAGAGGAGAATGTGTCTTTAATGTAGGAGGGTCGGTGTTCTATAAGAATACCGCTACCGGTCAGATCCTAAAGTGTGTGGAACGCAGAGTGTCGTGGAACGCATGGTGGAACGAATCGCGCATGTGCAGCAAGTTTTTTTTTTTGGTCTGAACGTCACTTCCATGGCACAATCTGATGGGTAGCGGTAATCCCAAAACACCGGTACAAAAAATACCAGCCGACATTCTGCCCGTGTGTATGTCAGTCTGTCTGACAGAAGCCAGACGTTTGGCCGGCTTCTATTGGACATGCATGTTGGAAAACCAGCATACGACCGACTCCCAATCAGCGCTCTCAGCCAATGACAGAGAGTGCTGATTGGAGTGTTCTGGCAGGGGGGCCGTCCCTCTGTCAGAGCACAACAGATCAGAGGGGGAGATCGCTGGACTAACCTCGCATGTTTAGTAGAGCGGCTCCTGACCAGCGCTGTAGTGTGTACCAGGCTTTATGGGTCTTTGATAGATATGGTTTACTTTAAAGTGAAATGAAACTCTCATTAAAAAAAAAATGCTGACTGCTAGGGTTTAGACATGTGCACTGCCGAAAAATATGTTCATTTTTGTTTCATTTGTTTTTTGCTTTTTTTCATTTTTCGGGTCATTTGATATGATTGAAATTCGTAAATTTGAAAATTCATAAATTCGAAAATTAAAAAATTCGTAAATTAGAAAATCTGAAAATAAGAAAGAAAATCCGAAAATTCAAAATAATAACTAACTAATAATAACTAACTATTAAAATATAGGCATTAGAATTTCCTTTCAAATTTGGCTGTTAGTCAACGTTATGAAAACAAATTTATCCAAAGTTACAAATTATACGAAATAATGAATGCCGCATCTAAACAAATTGAACGGAATTAATTATTATTATTAATAATAATAATAAAAGTTATAGTTATTTCAGACAATTCGAAACTTCGGATAAATACATATTCGTTACATTCACTAACAGCCAAATTTGAAAGGAAATTCCACTACCTATAATTTAATAGTTAGTAATAGTTAAGTTATTATTAGTTATTATTAGTTAGTTATTATTTCAGATTTTCGAATTTTCGGGTTTTCCAATTTTTCAGATTTTCGTTCTTATTTTTGGATTTTTCGAATTTCCGGATTTTCGAATTTCTGGATTTCCGAAATTTTGGATTTTCGAATTTTGAATTTCCGAATTTTCGGATTTCAGAATGTTCGAATATTCAAATTTACGAATATTCTGAAAAATTCCTTAAACGGGGTTTTCGTTAATTCGGATATTTCCGAATCAACAAATTTGTCGAAATTTATAAAAAAAACTAATTTGGAACAAAACCAATTGCACATGTTTAGTAGTGTTTTTATGACAGAAGAGACCCTGGTTGTCTCTTCTGTCAAAAATGATTCTCCCTGCCTGTCATTGGTGATGTACACCGGACCCTGCATACACCGCTCTGTGCTGTAATGAAGTGACTCCAATGCGCATGCGTGAGAGTAACATCTTTGCTATCCAGCCATTCAAGCAGCTGAACAGAGTGAACCCAAAAGGAAGACCGGGAGAAGGTGGAAGCACGGGGACCAGCTGGAGCGCTGACAGTGCAGTGCTGGAGGGCTTTTGTTTGACAGGTAAGTCTGCCATAATGTGATAATATATTGTGCATGCTAGGGCACATTATGGCATAATCCCCTTGGGGCCAACAAAAAATATATATAGCAGAGTTTAAATCAGCCTTTAAAACAAGTGCACTTATGCTTTTTGCCCCTGTCCCCCAACCTAATCTAACCTACCCTCTCCTTCCACAGGTACATACTAAAGCTGGCCCAACACTGATGGAAATTCAGCTATTTAAGACGGGACCAGCTAAATTTTGAGCAGTGTGTGGTCATTCCCGATTCACAGAAGCCGATCATTTGATCTACAGTGGAACCTTGGTTTACAGGCAACTTTTTTTTTTTTTTTAATTCTGACTCGGTTTGCGAGTTGTCTCACAAAACGAGCAGAATTCAAGCTAATGGGGTGTGCAGTACCGCATTTGGCCAGAGGTGCGGGGGCGCCGGTGAAACTCGGAACGGTTCAGAGCCGTTCGGAAATACTCGGAAGCACTCGGAAATACTCAGAAACACTCGGAAATACTCAGTTCCCAAGTGTTTCCGAGCCTTTCCGAGTTCAGCCGAGATGTCCCCGAGTATTTCCGAGGCTCTCCGGCGCCACCGCACCTCTGGCCACATGCGGTATTGCATGTAATAGAAGTCATTGCGGAACAAATTATCTTTGTTTCCATTGACTTCTATGGGGAAACTCCCTTTGATATGTAAGTGCTTTGGATTACAAGCATTACAAGCATTCTCCTGGAACGGATTATACGCGTAATCCAAGGTTCCACTGTACTTCTATTGAAGGGACATAATGGAAAACTTTTCCAGATTGGTTGAAATCTGTATTCTGACAGGAGTGGTTGCCCTTGTCAGAATACAGTGGAATTCCTCATCCACAAAAAAGGTGGATTGAGAAATCTGCCTGCGTGCTGAAAAAAAAAAAAAAAAACACAAAAAAACAGTGTATGGCCAATAGACATGTGCAATTCGTTATTCGGATGAAATTTGGCATTTTATTATTATTATTATTATTATACAGGATTTATATAGCACCAACAGTTTATGCAGCGCTTTACAACACGAGGGTAGACAGTACAAGTACAATACACTTTAACCACTTAAAGCGGGAGTAAACCCATCGATTTAATAGTTTAAAAAAAAAAACTTACATTCTCGGTGTGCTGGAAATGCTAACTTTCACATTGGTTGTGCTCTCAACCAAACTTTCAAACCATCCAATGGCTGGTGTCATAACTGGTCACATGCGCAGTATTATGGCAGTTGAAGAATTATCAGAGGCCAAGATGGCAGCTTCCTTGGCTGAAAACAATAGGAGGGTTTACTTCCTCTTTAAGGACCGGAAGGATTTACCCCCTTAATGACCAGGCCATTTTTTGAGATATGGCACTGTGTCGCTTTAACTGACAATTGCGCGGTCGTGCGGCGCTGTACCCAAACCAAATTGACGTCCTTTTTTTCCCACAAATAGATCTTTCTTTTGGTGGTATTTGATCACCTCTGTGGGTTATTTTTTTGCGCTATAAACAAAAAAGGAGCGATAATTTTGAGAAAAAAAAACAATATTTTTTACTTTTTGCTATAATAAATATCAAAAAAAAAAAAGTCTTCATCAGTTTAGGCCAATATATATTCTTCTATATATTTTTGGTAAAAAAAAAATCGCAATAAGTGTGTATTGATTGTTTTGCGCAAAAGTTATAGCGTCTACAAACTATGGGATAGATTTATGGCATTTTTACTGTTAATTATTTTTTTTACCAGTAATGGCGATGATCAGCGATTTTTAGTGGGACTGCAACATTGCGGCGGACAGATCGGACATTTTTGACACTTTTTTGGGACCATTGAAATTTATACAGCAATCAGAGCTAAAAATAGCCACTGATTACTGTATAAATGTAACTAGCAGGGAAGGGGTTAACACTAGGGGGCGATCAAGGAGTTCAAGTGTGTCCTAGGGAGGTGTTTCTAACTGTGGGGGGAGGGGACTGACTCGGAGTAGAGAGAGATCGCTACTGGTCACTGATCACTAATCCTGATCACTAGGAACAGCAGATCTTTCTATACTTCCCTGTCAGAAGGGGGATCTGTCTGTTTACATAGACAGATCCCCATTCTGGCTCTCTGAGGAGCGATCGGGCCTGGCCATGCGCATTGGCTCCAGGGTCGAGCCACAGGCACGTGCACCCCCCCATAGCCCTTAAAACGTACAGTTATGGCGATTCGTGTAGGGGAGCCAACCTGCCCCCGTCTAACGACGGAGGCTGGTCGGCATGTAGTTACTACAGGAGGAATCAGAGGGCCCTGCTCCTTACAGCTTACAATCCAAGAGGGAAGGTCAAGAGATACAAAAGGTAATAACTGTGGGGGATGTAGAAAATAAATGTACACTTGTTAGGTGGGGCCAGATAGGTTTCTCTGAAGAGATGAGTTTTCAGGGATCGTCTGAAAGTGGACAAAGCAGGAGAAAGTCGGACAGATTGGGGTAGAGCATTCCAGAGGATGGGAGAGGCTCTGGAGAAGTCCTGGAAGCAAGCATGGGATGAGGTGACAAGGGAGTTTGAGAGCAGGAGGTCTTGGGAGGAGCGAAGAGAATGAACGAAAGACTCTTTTGACGAATGCATACGAAAACGAATTGTCAGAAAGAATGAGAATCCGACAGAACCAACATTTTCAAAAATACAAAAATCCAAAAGAATGAAAAAACTATTCAACCTGCGAGTTGAATAGTTGAAACAAATCGATTACATTCGGATAATTTCGTTTTTCGTATTTTCTGCAATAACTTAATTATTAAATAATATTATAGTTTTTTTTTTTTTTTACTAGCCTGTAGGTACCTGTAGGTACTTTAAATATCTCCTAAACCTACATGGTTTAGGAAATATTTACCATATACGCTTGCCCCAACGTTATCGGCGCATGCACACTGTAGAAAGAGCACGACCTCGCCGTTTCTATAGGGCACGTGTTGTGACTGTCGGCATGCATGGGAGTGACATCATGCTACTCCGGCCAGTCACAGAGCCGGATTCCACGGCCTCAGAAGGAAGAAGGATGAAGATGGACGCGGTCACCAGCGGGGACATCGCGGGCTTCGTTTGCAGGTAAGTGGCACATAATACGCAGTATGTGATGCATACTAGCCCATTATGCTTTTATTCAGGGTTTACTTCCTCTTTAACCCACCTGTAGATTTTCTCATAGTGGTTGCAAAATAATCAAAATACAATGAGAACGTACTATACGTGTATTGGGACAAGCTGCAGGGCAAGAGTACGAACCATTAAGTCACCATCAGGGGCGGACTGACCATTGAGCCACTCGGGCACTGCCCGAGGGCCCCAGGCCACTAGGGGGCCCCATCAGGGTTGCCAGCCTTAGTAAAACCAGGGACAGTATGTATAAATCTGTGTTTTTTTACATCTGTCTGTGTATACTGTGTGTACATGTATGTGTATACTGTGTGATTGTATACTGTGTGTGTGTGTATACTGTGTGGCCCCATATTCTCTGATTGCCTGGGGGCCCCATAATCTCCTATTGCCCGGGGGCCCCATGAGTTATCAGTCCGCCCCTGGTCACCATGCAGCTCCATCAGCCTAATTTAATGCCCAAAGCATTGCTCTTATCCCCCTGTGAAATGGTGTTATCCAGCATCACATGTTAGGATATTCTTAAAAAAGGATAACAAAGAAAAGACAAAAGGGCTATAAGTTGTACAAAAAAATACTGTTACAGTTCCAAAGAATTTTTATTTACTTATTTTTATAGTACTAGTATGTTTTGGTAAATACTGGCAGTATGGTACAATAGTTGTGATATGTTTACGCGGCCAAAGCAAAATAGGGTTTGGGCTATCAGCACAGTTTAGTATGCTGAAGAAACTAATGTCAATGTCCCTGGTAAAAGTACTTTCCAGGGAACTTTGGCCTACTAAATTAACCCAACAGTTGTGAGAGTTTCCTCCATAGATTTGTACAGTCGTAACACCCATTGAAGAATGAGACCTAGTTTGTCAGTCCCTGTACTAGCTGAAGACAGAGAGAAAACAATACTTTTGTTCTGGGGTTGCAACTCAGAAAATAAGTACAGGTTTCCTTTACAGCCTAATCACACTTTGCCATGTGCATTGCAGAACATGTTGGTGCATTTTATGATGTGTCTATGTGCTTTGAGTTAAATCTACTCATTTACCTCCTAGAAGTTTTCTAAAAGCACCTATGGATCAAAAAACATAGCTCATCTTTCCCTCCCAGTATTCCTCAACAAGCATGTGTGTTTTCACACATGTATGTTGTGGTGTGTTATAGTGTTAGGTGGACTGAGGGCTTGGTCTGGCTATGAGTGGGTGAGGATATGTGAAAGAAATGCTCCCAATCCGATATTTAAAACAGCACCCAGTTCTGGGAACACGTTCCCATATGATTATGTTAGGTAAGTAGAAAACATCTCCCTTGCCACAATATACCCCCCAAACAATGCAGGGAAGCACCGAGTGCTTACTTTCCAGACTGTAAGAACAAACAGCAGGGTGCATCCAACTTTGAGCACTTGAGGTAGAGGTTGGACACTACTGCTGGTGGTATGTCAACATCCCCAAGCTGGTGATTAGGAGACGGAGTAGCAGACAAGGGTTTATCTCCACCAAGAAAGACCTAAAAAACTTATGGCATGTGTATAAAAGACATTCAAGCAAGAAATAGCCAACTTAAAAACTGAAACTACACAAGAGAGTAATGCCTCGCCTGGACTTGCGGCAGACTTTCTAACAAACGGACTTGCCTACATACGATCACACAAAAGTCCGACGGATTCATACGTGATGACGTACACCGGACTAAAATAAGGAAGTTGATAGCCAGTAGCCAATAGCTGCCCTAGCGTGGGTTTTTGCCCGTCGGACTAGCACACAGACGAGCGGATTTCTGGGTCCGGCGTAGTTACGACGTAAAGATTTGAAGCATGTTTCAAATCTAAAGTCCGTCAGATTTGCAGCTGGAAAAGTCCGCTGAAAGTCCGCTGACAGTCCGGGGAAGCCCACGCACGATCTGATTGTCAGCCGTATTTTGTCCGTCGGCGTCCGTCGGACTCTTGTAGACGAAAAGTCCGACCGTGTCACAGTTTGTAAACCCTGGAAAGCAAGCATAAAGGGGTACTTTATACAGTAGAATTTCTTTTAGAGAAATCCTCCAGACAAGACCTTAGAATCAAATCTTTACTAACCCAACTAGATGATTATGAAAATAGGAGTAGATGCTCCAACATACACATTGAAGGCTGTCCAGAAGCCACTGGGCCTAAGAACCCAATCCTCACTTTGACTGGAATTTTTAACAAAATCCTGGAAAACGATACTGTTATACATATTGAGCATTGAGATTGCCAGGTGTAGAACTTGACCGTCCCAGAGACATCATACTGTATGTACACTTAAAAAAAAATGTGAAGGATGCCATCATGCAAGAAATACATACTAAGAAATACTTCTGCTTTGATGGTGCCAAATTATACCTGTACCCAGCTCTTTCCAAGCAAAGTTTAATGATGAGAAGAACACTCTGTTCTCTACTTGGCATCTTGTGAGGAGTAAAAACCAGCTACCATTGCGGCTATCTTTTCTGTTTGGTAACAAATTTTACTTTTGGACATAAAAGTGATTTACCCCACTTTCTTCTTTCACTAAATTTACCAGATGTCAATATCCACAACTGGAGAGTCATAGAGGAAATACAGCTACCGAGAATCAGTGAGAATCAGTGAGAGGCTATTACGCATATACAGTATTACACATGTTTGACATCGGCTCTGGTTGTATGGTGGTAGACCACCTAGAATACACCCTACATTAGTGCCATTATTAACCCTGTAGGAATGCTTGAAAGAATGTAGAGGTGACTAAGACACTATGAGAGAATATTCTACTGCCTGGTCAGGATGGAACAAGAACAGAGACCTCATCCAAAACCCCTCCTGGGCTCGGTCACCATCTTACATTACCTCTACAACTTGGTCACCATCTTACATTACTTCTACAATTTCAAATCACACACCTTTGGTGTTTTCCATTATGAACACTTTATAATTGCCATGTAACTTTAGAGCTAGGTGACAAACCTCTCACAAACTTATCTAAACTCAGCCCATACAGTATAGAGCTAAATTTGATGTGCACCTCGAACCAAACTGGTCCACCCCAATATTACAACAAAACTCATTCAGCTGCTTGTATCCTGATTTGGAGACTGTGCTCACACTCTTCTTAGCCTCTAAGTCCCTTATGTAATCTGTGCCATGACAGGAATGCTCCCAGGTACCCACTTTTTCTACACTTTCCACCAATATACACCAGCTTGACAAGGGAACAGGACCAAGATCCCTCCTCAATAGGTCACGCTCTGGATGATAGAGCTTTCTTTCCTAGAGAACCAGGATCTTAGGGGATGGAACACACTAGGCCACCAACTTGGCCTGTCCAACCCCAGAAGCCTTGGTAGTATTGGTGTTCATATTGTTACTGTTACTGGGACTATTTTTTTCTCTTTCATTTGACATTTAATTCTTTCTATGTCAGAGGACAGACCCGTGGTTGTCTTGCTGAATAACCAACAGTTTCCTTAGGTAACTAATAGCTATTCACATAGACATATATCAAATGGTAAAGCATTATCTTATACAGTATATGCTTCCCACATAAAAGCATTGTCTAGAACTTAATTGGCTCAGACCGCAAATTGTGCTTCCATCTACATGACACACATTTTACACAAAGTAATACCCTAAACTTCAAAATTATTTATACAATCAATGGTACCTGGGACACTCCCCAATTCCCAATGCTAAAGATGTCGCCATTGCCATACATAAGCAATGTTCCTTCACCCCTAAAGAACAATTTACAGATCTTCAAGGTATCAGTGTATGCCTTAATAAAGGGAAGCAACTATGGTAGGAAGTATACCGTTGCTATTCTCTATGAGCCAAACACTCAACAAATACCCTTTATTGACAAAACACTTGACCACCGTTCAGAAGACTGGAAAAACTAACTGTAGCCCACTATATTGATAAACTACTAGCCAGAACAGGAGACAAGGTGATACATACACTATTTGGAGCGTACTAAAGTAGTCTATACTGTTTGAAACCACAAGAGACAACATTCCACCACCATTAAAAGGAGACAACTACTCCAAAACTACCTAAAAAGCATTCAGTATCTTAATCTTCTTCAAAATATCCTCAAAGAACTTGAAAGCTAAGGAATCAAACTTATAATTTTAAAAATGCCGGATAGGAAGAGCCCAGAACCTGATGTATATAGCAACGCCTAATCTCAAAAATTTCTATTCCACTTTATCTCACTAATGTGTGAATATTTTGCCCCCCTATCTACCTGCTTAACATAGACATAGAACAGAGGGGTCATACTCAATTTCATCGCAGGCCACATCAGCAAGCATTATGGTTGCCCTCAAAGGGCCGGTTGTATCTGTAAGACTATATAAATGTATCCAGGGCTTTTTTCTTAGAGAATAGGTGCAGGAACATCCCCCCCCATGCAGAACTGCATCAAATAGTAATTGTGGCCAAACTGCACAGTGGGAGGATCTTAAAGAGGCAATAAATGCTAGGAGTGAATTATGTGCAGCATTCAGGGATGCGCTATGTACAGAGCGCAGGGTTCAGGGGTGCGCTATGTGCAGAGTGCAGTTTCAGGGGTTCCCTATGTACAGAGTGCATAGTTTAGTGGTAAGCTACATACAGAGTGCAGAGTTTCAGCTTGGCGTTTGTACAGAGTGCAGGATTGAGGAGTGCGCTACATACAGAGTGCAGAGTTCTGGGGTGTGCTGGGTTCAGCTCTTTTTCATAAGCTGTCCACATCTCACTTCCACCCCTCTTTGGCTCTGATCTCTTCACCACTCTCCCCCCACCCCCCACCTCTGCACACATCTCCCTCCATAGCTCCCCCCCCCCAAAAAAAAAGCTTCCCAGTATCTCACCTACACGGCCCGGCTCTACTACCTCACCAGCAGTTTAGGCAGCTCTGCCTCTCTCTTTTACTTGCAAGGAGATCATTGTTCGGCATCTGTGCACCCAGGCATAGATGGGGGTCACAGTGCAGCCTACCATGTGGTGCCCCATCCCACACTGCACCTAAATCTCCCCTGTCCCCGCCATGAGTGCAGGACAGGCAGGGATCGGTGAGAGCAGCCGAGAGGAAAGCTGTTCTTGTAAACACAGAAGGCTTCTGTGTTTATAAGTGACGGTGTTAAGTGGGGAGCGGAGGCCAAGAGCCGGTGGTGGAGGAACTCTGTTCCACCACGTTCCAGCTAAAAAAAAGCCCTGGGTGCGAGGGCCACATGAGATGGCCAGCGAGCCTTATGTTTGACACTTGTGACATAGAAGATTATATAAACAGTGTTATGTGGGGTGATAACTGTGTGGATGTGCTGTGAAAGCTCAATAGTTAAGAAAGGATGCATAACATAAAGCGTATATAAAACCGCCTTAATGCGCTTGCATATTGTAGATGTGACGGAATAAAGCCAGGTATAGTTAGAAGCAGAAGGTATAGATGGAAGCTGCAAATAAAGCAACAAACAGAATGGGAACCTGAAATATGGAAAATCAGAGTAAATAATGGCATAGTGTTCACTGATCTTTGGCTTGACAGTTGAACTTGCATATGTCCCTAATACGGAATGGCAACATTTCTGTATGTGAACCATAATGTACAAAAATCATGTTGTATTTTCTCTGCTTGTTTCAAAGGTACTGAGAGGTGGCTGCATTACACTCTACACTATACACTTGTCAAAAAGTGAATAGGTTAGTAGCTCCGGCCTTTTGTCTTCTGTGAATTGAAATATGTTGGACAAATACAAACATTTTTTTTTCCCATTGCAACATCAGAAATGCATTAAAAAACACACAGCAAAACACATATACAAAAGTCAGAGCTCTCTTTCAGGAAGGCCCATCTTCCTACATGTGAAGGAAAGGTCTGATGGATCAGTCTTTGAATGACATTTCATTATTGAGACTGAACATTGCACATTGTCCACGTTTCTATGAACGACAACTTCAAAAAGGGCTCAGAGGCTCTTCCCCACTGCAAGTCAGCGGGAGAGAGAGAGAGGCAAAAACAGGATGCATCCATAATGAGACATCCCATGCTAGCCCAGGTCAGAATTATTATGTAGAAGCCAGGCTTCAAAATATACAGAATTTAAAGTTCTAGCCATCTCTCTCTCTTTCTCTTTATGTATACAGTATATTATTATTATTATTATACACGATTTATATAGCGTAAACAGTTTGTGCAGGACTTTACAATGTAGAGGGAAGACAGCACAATTACAGTACAGGTCAATACAGAAGGGATAGGAGGGCCCTGCTCATGGAGCTTGCATTCTAAAGGGAGGGGGTGGTGGTACAAAAAGGTAATAGCTGCGGGGGATGATTTGATGGGGGTGGCTTGGGTACAGTTCTTAGGTGGGTGTGGGATAGGCTTCTCTGAATAAATGAGTTTTCAGGAATTTCCTAAAGGTGGACAGGGTAGGGGCTGATCAGACATACCGGGCAGGGAGTTCCAGAGGACGGGAGAGGCTCTACTGAAGTCCTGGAGGCGATAGATAGATAGAGAGCAGGAGGTCCTGGGAGGAGCGGAGGGGATGATTTGGGCGATATCTGCAGATGAGGTTGGTGAGGTAGCTGGGGGCGATGTTGTGGATGGCCTTGTATGTTATGGTTAGTATTTTGAATTTTATATGGTGGGGTAGGGGAAGCCAGTGAAGGGATTGGCAGAGAGGGGCAGCAGTCATGGATCGATTAGTGAGGTGTATTAGTCTAGCAGCAGCATTTATATTAGACTGAAGGGGGGATAGCCTGTCTAAGGATAGGCCAGTGAGGAGAGATTTTCAATAGTCGAGGTGGGAAATAACCAAGGTGTGGATACGTTACTTTGTGGTGCCGTTCGTCAGGAAGGGGCAAATTCTGGAGATGTTTTACGATTAAGGTTAAGACGGCAAGATTTAGC
This sequence comes from Aquarana catesbeiana, assembly GCF_042186555.1. Taxonomy (NCBI): domain Eukaryota; kingdom Metazoa; phylum Chordata; class Amphibia; order Anura; family Ranidae; genus Aquarana; species Aquarana catesbeiana. Next base: position 26,770,361 of record NC_133326.1, read on the forward strand.
CAGTGATTGGATGTGGGGGCTGAAGGAGAAGTCTGAGTCAAGGATTACACCCAGCACCCTGGCATGTGTGGAGGGACCAATCGTTGTGCTGTTGATCTTAATGGTAAAGTCATGGAGAGGGGACCAGGAAGGAGTACATATAACAAGCTCAGTTTTAGAAAGATTGAGTTTGAGAAAGTGGTTACATAGTTACATAGTAGGTGAGGTTGAAAAAAGACACAAGTCCATCAAGACCAACCTATGTTTGTGATTATATGTCAGTATTAAATTGTATATCCCTGTATGTTGTGGTCGTTCAGGTGCTTATCTAATAGTTTCCTTGTCAAAAGAAGTTTATTGAGTATACAATGTTATAAAGATACATAAAGTAAGTTTACAAGGATCTATAAAGTAAGCTCATTGTTTTACAGTAGGGTTTATATAGGTAAATATCATGAAATTTCAAATATTAAACATTGGGTTCACGTAAACCTAAATTAAAGATATATATAATTTCCTTAGTTACTTTTGTAGGTATTTAAATGATTTATACCTACTATACATATTGTTTACAAGTAGAGTGTATATAGGTCAAATAAATTCTGATAATGAGCTTTAATCGTAAGGTGGAGAAAAGGAAAGAGAAAGAAGAAAAAGGGTTGAAAGGTAGAGGTATGGTCCACAAGGTTGTCCCGCTCGTCAGTTTATTATTCTTTTTAGTTCTCTTTGAAGCCTTAGAATGGGTGTCTCTGTAAGTCATTTAATCTGTTACCATGGCAACAGGACAGAGTCATTGAAGTTTGACAGGAACTGTTGTTTTATCCAAGGATGCCAAAGTTTTTCAAATTTTGGAATTTGATTTTGATCGATGGCTACCATCTTAGCATGGGACATTGTATTATTCATTCTGTGAATTGTTTCTGCTAGTGCCAATGTAGGAGATTTCCATGCCTTGGCCACTGTTTGTTTTGCAGCCGTTATTAGTTGGATCATAAGTTTGAATTGAGAGAGTGTTAACCATTCCGGTTTTAGATTAAGTAAAGTTAAATATGGATCTGGTTGTATTATTTTTTTAAATATTTTAGATGCAATCACGAAGACTTCCTTCCAGAAGGTTTGGATTACTGGGCACGTCCACCATATGTGTAAATATGTGCCTATTTCTGGGCATCCTCGAAAACAAAGAGCTGAGGTATTAGGTGAATATTTTGCCACTCTAGCGGGTACAAGGTACCAGCGAGTTAGGACTTTATAATTTGTCTCCAGTGCTAAGATGTTGGGTGAAGATGACTTAGATGTGAGCCATATGTTAGACCAGTCCGTGTCTTCTAAAGTTCGTCCCAGGTCCTCCTCCCACCTCTGAACGTAAGAGGGTCTATTAAGATTTGCTACTCCATATAATTGATTATAAAGTGATGAAATCGTACCTTTAGCAAATGGATCTTTTGTACAGATTGATTCAAAAATGGATAATTGGGATAATAGTGTATCCCCCTTTAGGAATGGTGTATAGAAATTTTTGATTTGGAGATATCTAAATATCTCAGAGTTTGGTAGATCATATTTTTCTCTAAGCGATGGGAATGAAAGGAATGATTTAGATGCTATGAAGTCATTTAGTGTCTGAATGCCTGATGTTGTCCAAGCTTTAAAAGAATTTGGGTAGATCCATGCCGGATAAAAGGCCGGATTTCTGATAAAAGAAAGGAGAGGATTGTGTGGAGATTGTAACTGATATTTGGTTTTTAGTTTATCCCAGAGAGATAGGAAGTGTTTAGTTATGGGATTATGAATTTTAAAGCGGTCTTTAGGATCAAGCCATAATAAATTTGATATTAATAGAGGGTCATTTTCTGAAGCCTCTATAAATACCCATAATGGGATTTCCTGTTTTGCATGGTATTTGGACAGACTGGCCAAATGTGCTGCTCTGTAGTAGTTAGTAAAATTAGGGTATCCCAGGCCTCCTTTATTTGTGGGAAGATGTAGTGTGTGTATAGGTATACGTGGTTTAGAAGAGCCCCATATAAACGAAGTTGCTCTTTTTTGTACTATTCTCAAAAAATAGGAAGGAATTGGAATAGGGAGGACTCTGAAAAAAATAAAGCAATTTGGGTAGAATAGTCATTTTGATTGCATTAATCTTCCCTATCCAGGATAAAGGAAGTTGCGACCATTGTTTTATTAGATTTGTGATCTGTCTTAATACAGGAGGATAATTGGTTGAGAATAAGTCAGAATGAGATGCTGTTAAATGAATTCCAAGATATTGGATTGATTTTTCTGCCCATGTGAATGGGAGTGCAGCCCTAGCCGGGATCAATTCCATGTTTGTGAGTGAAATATTAAGCACTAGGCATTTCTTAGGATTAATCATAAGGCCGGATAGGGCTGCAAATCCATCAAGAGCTGGTATTAAGTTAGGACCAGAGACCTGTGGTGATGATAGAAAAAGTAATATATCGTCTGCAAATATACATAGTTTGGGTGTAATACCTCCTACTTCAATGCCAGTTATAGTTTGGTTTGTTCTGATGTATTGGGCCATGGGTTCGAGTATAAGGGCAAATAATAAGGGAGATAATGGGCAACCCTGTCGGGTACCTCTTTCGATATTAAAGGCTTCAGATTTGTATCCAGCATATTTTATATAGGCTTTGGGTTTATTATATAATGCTTTGATCCATGTTAAAAAGTGGGGTCCAAAACCCCATTTTTGTAATGAATATTGCATATATTGCCAGGATACTGTGTCAAATGCCCTCTTAATATCGAGAGATAGAAAACATAAAGGGATTTTCCGTTTTTTAGCAATATGTGCCAATAACACTGCCCTGCGTATATTATCGCCTGCCTGTCTATTTGGCATGAAGCCTACTTGATCTCTATGTATTAATTTTCCTATAATGCTATTGAGGCGTTTTGCTATTATTTTTGCTAATAATTTAATATCGAGGTTTAACAGAGAGATAGGCCGATAATTCACACAGGAAGTATCATCAGAAAGGGGTTTTGGGATCATACAAACAATTGCCATTAGTGTTTCTTGCCGAAAAGAATGTCCATCTAGAAGTTTGTTAAAAGTTTCAGTGAGAATGGGAGAGAGTATTTCTGAGAATGTTTTATAGTATAAAGCCGAGTAGCCGTCTGGGCCTGGTCTTTTGTTAAGTTTTAGGTCTTTTATGGCGTTAGCAACTTCATCTATAGTTATAGGCTCATCCAAACTGCTTTTTTGATTCTGAGATAACTCAGGTAAGGTTATTTTTGAGAAGAAGGATTCAGCCTCTGTAGGATTAAATTCATTGTTTGTCTTGTATAAAGTTGCGAGATGTGAGTGAAATTTATGGACTATTTTAACTGGATTACAAGTGTAAACATTTTTTGATAATTTCAAACGTATTGGTTTGAAAGATTTGTTAGTTGAATTTAATGCCCGAGCCAAATATGTACCTGGTTTGTTTGTATTCATGTAGAAATTGTGTTTGGAGCGTTTGAGGGATTTATCAACTGACTCAGTGAGAAATAGATCGTATTCCAATCTAGATTTTTCCAGATGAGATTTTGTACTCTGAGATGGATTATCTTGAAATGATATATAGGCTGCGTTAAAATTGAGTTCTAGTTTTTTTGCTAGATTTTTGCGTTCCCGTTTAAATAGTGCCATTTGTCTTTGTATTGTACCACGCAAGACAGGCTTATGAGCTTCCCACAGTGTTATTGGGGAGATGTCTGTTGTATTATTAATTGATATGTATTCCTTTAAAGCTTGTTCAATGGCCATCTGATGTAGTGGGTGTTTGAGCATTATGTCCGGTAAGTACCACGTTGGGTCATGCACTTTTGGTATGGCTGAGGCTATAGTAGTGTATACTGCATTATGGTCAGACCACGGAATCGGAATTATATCTGATGCAATAATTTCTGGTATCATTCCTATTGTTAGAAAAATATGATCTATTCTGGTGAAGGTTTGATGAGGGTGCGAGAAATAAGTGAATTTCTTTTTCAGTGGGTTACTTTCTCTCCATGAATCTACCAGATTGTATTTGGAAAGAAGTTGAGAAAAAGGTAATCTAGAGGTTATTTTGGATGGTGTAAAAGGTGATTTATCTAGAAATGGGAGGAGGACCTGGTTCGAATCCCCACACATTATCACTGTTCCTATTTTGTGTGTATTAATCACTTGTAATATATGCGAGAGGAATGGAGTAGGTTGTTTGTTAGGAGCGTAGTAGGAAATCACCGTGATTGCTGTATCCATTATATAACCCATGAGTATCAGGTATCTACCTTCTGGGTCTTTAATTTCTGATGATAAGGTGAATGGTGTGGATCGGTGAAATGCAATTAGAGTTCCCCTTTGCTTGGTACAGGCAGAAGCCGTGTAAATTTGTTGATAAAAAGGAGAAATATATTTTGGAGTAGAATATTTGGTGAAGTGTGTTTCTTGGAGGCATACTATGTGAGCCTTCTTGTTATGGAATGTACGGAAGGCTTTGGTCCTTTTTTGAGGGACATTTATTCCCTGAACATTCAGGGAAAGTATATTCAGTGGTGCCATGGCAATAGATCAAATAGTTTTGACTTACTTTTTGTTATGCAGAGCTGACTGCGCAGATCAACCTGTGTGGACTGAAGAGATGAATAGATAGAAAAGAAACCAGTGAATTCTGGAGTAAAGAGTAAACAAAAAACATATGAGATTAGATGATACATTGTATAAATTATTTTTTGCAAGTAATCACAATTTACCCGTGAAAGAGAATAAATATCTCTCTCAGGGGAATAAGTGCCTTCGTCACACTCCCACATAATATGGTTGGGAGAATGAGGAGGGCTAATGGGGGTACACGGATCTTCCGCTTACAGGAGAGAAGTGCTATGTCAAAAGACATCAAAATGATGTTTCATTAATTGGAGTGCAGAATATAGTTTTTGTTGAAATTATTTATTCCAGGGTGGTTGTATATGGTTAGTCTTGCCCTAGGCTAAATAATTCAGTTAGAAAGGTACTGTTAATAACTTTGGTATTGATGAAGATAGTTTGAATTATTTTGGGATTTTAACCCTTTTAGAGTAAACAATTACATATTTTATTCATATGTAACTGTTTAGATATGTTAAATCATAAAATTGAGGTTGTATTGCTTCAGATTAGAATAAACAAAAACATAGTTCTAGGAACTAGTTAGGTAATAATATATTTGTTTTAAGAAAAGAAAGAAAAAGCTTCCATTACTTCTGGATTATTGAACATATTTGTCCTAAAAAGTAATAAATCTATTGTTATTACCTGATAATATATAACTGAACAAGAATTTCCTTATTTCACTTATATATTCTAAGGCTATATGAATCAGAAGTAATAAGAAATATAACTGGAATGTAACATGATCCCACACAGTGTGTGACTATCAGAATGCAGTTACATTCAGTTATAAATATAGGTTTTTTATAGAGAACCATCTCTTAGTATAATAAATGAAGAGATATCAGGAATTAGGATGTCAGTCCATTGAATCTTCTTGGTCCATGGATGATGTGGCATAACGGCCTCTTTTGTGAGAATGATGATTCCCATTTTGTTCTGAAATTTTTTGGGTGCTGCCTGAAGGTGAAGATGATGCCATTCTTCTGCGTGTGAGAGTGTTGCTGCTTGTGGGTTCTGTCAGATTTAATTTTAAAAGGGTTTGTTGTAGTTCATCTGCTGATCTGCTTCTGTAAATTGTACCTTGGTAGTTAAATCTGACTGAAAAGGGGAAGCCCCATTGATACATAATGTTGTGGCGTTGCAGTTCCATTAGTTGGGGTTTCATGGATCGTCTTTTACTAATAGTAAGTTGGGATAGGTCAGCAAAAATTTGATAATTGTGTCCTTGAAAATTAAGTTCCTTTTTTTCTCTTGCAGCAATTAGTATTTGTTCTTTCGTTCTGTAATAATGAAATTTTGTGATTATATCACGTGGGGGTCCATCTTTCTTTTTGGCTGTGAGGGCTCTGTGTACTCTGTCCAGTTCTAAACGTTCAATAGGGATATCTGGCTTTAGTTCTTGTAATAGAGCAGTAATAGTAGATTGCAGGTCTGTCACAGTTTCAGGTATTCCCCTTATGCGTAAGTTTGAACGTCTGGCTCTATTTTCGTAATCTTCGAGCTTAGTTTGAAGTATTAAATTCTCTTGTTTTAATTGTTCCAATTCTGTTATATTTTCTTGGGTTGTAATTTCAATTTCATCCATTTTTATTTCTAAGGCTGCGGTGCGGTTTCCCAGCTCTCTTATTTCTTTGGTTAGGCTTTTTGTTATTTGGTCTGAGGTTTGTTTTAAAGCCTTATGAAGCATCTTTTCAAATTGTAATAATATTACTGGGGATACTGAGGAGGCTTGTGGAGAAGTTTGTGAGAGGATTTGTTCTGTATCTGACTCAAATGGAGAGTCTTGCTGTGACATTTTCTGTCTGTGAGAGCGCCCTGATGCTGTATATTGTGAGGTGACTGGAGCTGCTTCAGCTGCAGTGAGTGCCTGTGAGCTCTTTGTGAGGTGATTTTTATTTCTGCCACGGTTTCCTCCCAGTACCATATTTCCTGCCCAAACTTTCACAGTTTGTTCCCTGGGGCAAAAAGTTTCAAATGGATAACTTTTGAGCCTGCAGGCTCCGCTTTGTCCTTCTCTTCTCTCCTCAGCGGTGTGGAGCTCTAACAATGCATGTCTGCTCCGCTAGGCTCCGCCTCCTCATCTAATAGTTTCTTGAAAATATCGATGCTCCCCGCTGAGACCACCGCCTGTGGAAGGGAATTCCACATCCTTGCCTCTCTTACAGTAAGGAACCCTCTATGTAGTTTAAGGTTAAACCTCTTTTCTTCTCATTTTAATGTGTGGCCACGTATGGTGTGACATTGATACTGATATGTCATTTGATAAGTTTGTGACCAGTGAGGAGATCGAGAGGGTGAGTTGAGGAGTGGAGAGATAGATCTGGGTGTCGTCAGCATAGAGGTGGTATTGGAAGCCATGGGAGGTTATCAACTGGCCCAGGGAAGAGGTATAGAAAGAGAAAAGGAGGGGCCCAAGAATGGAGCCTTGGGGTACCCCAACAGAAAGAAGAAGAGGCGCAGAGGAGATGGAGTTCTAAGTGACACTGAAAGTGCGCTGAGATAGGTAGGAGGAGAACCAGGATAAAGCAGAATCATGGAGGCCAAGGGAGTGAAGTTTGCTGAGGAGGAGCAGGTGGTCAACTATGTCGAAGGCAGCAGAGAGGTCCAAGAGTATGAGTATGGAGTGCTGGCTATTGGTTTTAGTTGTTAGCTGTTAGCAGGATATATATATATATATATTACACCGATTAGCCATAACATTAGGACCACTGACATGTAAAGTGAATAACACTGATTATCTTGTTACAATAGCAACTGAAAGTGGGTGGGATATATTAGGCAGCAAGTGAACATGTTGTCTATGAAGTTGATGTGTTGAAAACAGAAAAAAATGTAAGGATTTGAGCAACTTTAACTAGGGCCAAATTGTAATGGCTAGAGAACTGGGTCATATCGACTCCAAAACTGCAGCTCTTTTTGGATGTTCTCGGTCTGCAGTGGACAGGACTGACCAAAAGTGGTCCAAGGAAGGAAAACCTGTGAACCGGTGACATGGTTTTTGATGTACGTTGGGGGCGAAGGCTGGCCTGTGTAGTCCGATCCAAAAGAAGAGCTACTGTAGCTCAAGTTACTGAAAAAGTTCATTCTGGATTCAATAGAAAGATGCCAGAACACTCAGTGCATCACAGTTTGTTGTGTGTGGAGCTGTGTAGTTTAGACCGGTCAGGGTGGCCATGCTGACCCGTGCCCACAGCCAAAAGCATCTACAATGGGCACGTGATCCAATTAACCGACCAGCATGTCCTTGGAATGTGGGGGGAAATCGGAGTGCCTGGAGGAAACCCATGCACACACATGGAAAACATGCAAATTTATTATGTTGTAACCCCAGAAAACATAATTAACCTTTTTAATATTCAGGTCTGCATATTAGTCTCATAAAAGTCCCATGTTTGCGCATGCAGTAATGTGCCTCTAATATTGTGAACATTTTTGTGATGCCACATGATGTCATGAGTTACAGATGTTTAACTTTTTTTCACTGCATTGCTGATGGTTATTATTTGAACCACGACGATGTGCAAGTGAGGGCTGAAAGTTAAATAATTGGTGGTGAAAGGCTTCCTCTATTGCTTGTTCATCCTTAAAATCCCTTTACTTCTTTGGGAGCCGGCTTATAAAACTGGCTTCTCTTTGACTTAGACTGTCATCACACAAGAGGGACTAATTGCTGAAAGCTTCTCTTAATGAAAGATTCCCAGGTAGGTGGAGGAATTCCTATAACAATACTGAACCCAACATGCTCGGGGAAATGATGTACTTCTCCATTATTAATGTGAAATATTCTCGGTGAAAGATTCTCAGGCAGGTGGAAAAATTCTTCTAACAGTACTAAATCCAACATGTTCCGGGAAGTTATCTAAATGTCTTATATTGCTGTGAGATCCACTTTGTGAAAGATTCTTAGGTAGGCGGAAGATTTCATCTAACAAAACTGAGCCCAACATGACATATAATCACACACATAGGTTGGACTTGATAGACTTGTGTCTTTTTTCGACCTCACCTACTATGTAACTATGTAACTATGTAACAAGGGAAATCAACCCCATAGTTCTATTGCTGCCGAATATATATTCTGGGCAAATGATGACATTGCTTCAAGTGTATCTAAACCCAAAAACAAAAATGTACTATATTACAGCTTACTACTAGTACATAGATGTGATAGCTGAATCATTTTTTTTTCAGGCTTTTTTCATTTTATTTTTACCTGGTGATCCCGCACATTCTCTTGTCCCAGGGCAAACTTTCTCAACCTGTTTACCCTTGAAATACACAGCTCAAAAAAATTAAAGGAACACTTTGAAAACATCAGATCTCACTGAGGAAAAATATCAGGTTGGATATTTATACTGATATGGACTGGGTAATATGGTAAGAACGAAAGGATGCCACATCGTTTGATGGAAATGAAAATTATCAACCTACAGAGGGCTGAATTCAAAAACACTCTGAAAATACTCATCTTTTCTTACTGTTTTTCACTAGTTTTGCATTTGGCTAGGGTCAGTGTCACTACTGGTAGCATGAGGCAATACCTGGACCCTATAGAGTTTGCCCAGGCAGTCCAACTCCTCCAGGATGGCACATTGATACGTGCCATTGCCAGAAGGTTTGCTGTGTCTCCCAGCACAGTCTCAAGAGCATGGAGGATATTCCAGGCAGTTACTCTAGAAGAGCTGGACAAGGCCGTAGAAGGTCCTTGAATATAGTGAAAAACAATAAAAAGTGAATGTCCATATAAAGTGACTGATGTGCTCCAATCCAAAAAAGTTCAAAGTGCTCCAGAGTATTCAAGGTGCGCAGAACACCCCCTCCTGTGTCCCCACTCACCAGATGGAATGGACCCCTATCTTTTCAGTCTAGGGGTTACTTCAGGCTTATAATGGTGGCCAGGGATGGCAGCTTGACATCAAATCATTAGGCAGATCTCACTTGTTACAGATACTCAGCCGAGATAATTAGTACCCAAAAACAAAATTATGCTGTGTACTAACAATCAGATTATGGTACAATTGCTTAGAAAGCGGTATTTTTCTTCCAATTTTCTGATCGTCTGTACTAGGCATTAGGCAACTTGCATATGGTGGGTCTGATTAGGTCCCTGTCAGTTTTTCAGGCGGACGTGATTGGATGGACCATTCGCCCCTATGGAAGGCCTGGTGTAAAAGGACACAAGTTCATTTATACCTGTCAGTGGCCTCTGTTTACATCCAGCCACCCATACAGCAGAGCGGGCTCAGTCCGTGTCCTCTCTGCAGAAACTGAGTAGACAAGAATATGTCAGCTGCCTGCTCTGCTACAATCAGAAGGGTTGATCGGAGCAGATCCTCCTGATTGGGAATGAGACTATCTGAAAGAGGCCTAACAGTGGTAGTCAGAATGCCACCCTTCCAGGCAGCTAAAAAGATCATTGGTATCAGGCTCTGCCAGATTGCATTGGACCCAAAATTGTACAGGCACCATCAAACTGGAGGTTGGGTCAGCCTTAGCTCAAGGAACCCCTAGTAACCTCTGGAGGAACCCTAGAGTTCCATGAAATCCTGGTTTAGAATGGCTGCTCTAGAGGAACCCTAGGTTGAGAATGGCTGCTCTAGAGGAATTCTAGGGCCCCACGGAACCCTGGTTGAGAATTGCTGCTCTAGAGGAGCCCTAGAGTTCCATGGAAACTTGGTTGAGAATGGCTGCTCTAGAGGAACTTTAGGGTTCAAAAAAAACCCTGGTTGAGAAAGGCTGCTCTAGAGGAACTCTAGGGTTCCATGGAACCCTGGCTGAGAATAGCTGTCCTAGGACAACAACACTTACTCACTGTACTGTATCTATGAAAGAGTAGCGTTGTCACCCTAGTCTGCTCTCCTGATTTGGACTACAAATACCTCACCCCCTTCTCAAGTCCATTACATAGAGGATTGTTGCTTCGAAGAAGATAGCTAAGATAGGTGATAACTAGGGATTGGACGAACACCCCCCTCGGTTTGCAGCAGAACTTCCAAACAGGGGAAATGTATGACACGTATGGCAAACCCCATTGAAATCTATAGGAGCCGAACAGAAAAAATTAAAAGTGCCCATTTTGAAGGCTTAAATGCAAGTAATTGGCCATAAAAGGCCATACAAGGGGTATGGGGTATAAAAATAAAAACAATCGTTTTTTCAGGAGCAGTGATTTTAATTATTCCTAAAGTGTAACAATAAAAATGAAAAATTCCTTTAAATATAGTGCCTGGGGGGTCCCCTTAATGCTTCTATTACATTGGTGGCCAGTGTTGAAACTACTTTATATTTGTAGTCGGTAAAAAAATCAGCATTGCCATTGATCACCCCCCCCAGAACTGCCACTGATCCCAGGAGTTCTAGGATCCCTAGGAGTTTTCTGTCTATTGATGGGTCCGCTCACCTCCCCAGTCCATGGTGTGCAGGCAGTGAGGAGATGATGTGCTGTAACCTCTAGCAACCAATCAGTGAGCAGTAATGATGTGCAATGACCTCTAGCAACCAATAAGTGGGCAGTATTGATGTGCAGTAATCTCTAGCAACCAATCAACAAGCAGAAATCATGTGCTGTAACCTCTAGCAACTAACCACTGTAGCTAGTGAGCCGTAATGTGTGCTGTAACATCTAGCCACCAGTCAGTAAGCAGTAATGATATGCTGTAACCACTGGCAACTAATCGCAATCACTGCCTGATCTCATTCAGTAAACTGATTGTGAGTCTAGCTGTTATTTATTGTATGTCTCAGAGCAGGTGGAGAGCGAAATTGCATGGGGGTGGGGGGGGGGGGAATGTTTGCCCAGGGTCCAATCACTATTAAAGATCTCTGTTGGCTGACATCTATAATCTGAGATCCAACCTTTCTGGTAAGCAGGGTGTATTTGATTTCGGGAGAGCACCTGCTGAAGCATCTTTCCTTGATTTCACTCATCACCTGTCACAGATCCAACGCAGTTATTTGGACTTTTTGTGGACTGGAATATCATATATATATTTTTCATCCTTACTATTACAAATGATATGATGGTTGCGCTCTTATACTATTATATTTAGTTTCTTTAGTCAGGTATTCAGGCAGTAGCATATAAGTATTAAGTAGCAGCACCTAAACACACCAATTGTTTTGTTAAATATTATTTGTTTATTCGTTATTATCACATTTTTCCAACAATTTATTATTTTTTTTTGGCCTTTTACTTTAAAAAATCACATTATGTTTGTAGCACCTTTGCGGTAAGCGCAGAATATTTTTATTTTTGAAGCATTATCCACTGACAACAATTTTTACACAGCAATCTTCTTTAGGCTACTTTCACACTGAGGCGCTTTACAGGCGCTATAGCACTAAAAATAGCGCCTGTATAGCGCCTGTAAAGAGCCTCTCCTGTGTCTCCAGTGTGAAAGCCTAAGGGCTTTCACACTGGAGCGGTGTGCTTGCAGGACGGTCAAAAAAGTCCTGCAAGCCGCATCTTTGCAGCACTATAGGGGCGGTGTATTCACCGCTCCTAAAGCACCTCTTCCCATTGAAAACAATGGGGCAGCGCCGTAAACCTGCCGGCAAAGCTCCACTTTGCTGGCGGTTTTAACCCTTTTTCGGCCGCTAGCAGGGGTGTTTTAACACCCCGTTATCGGCTGAATAGCGCCGCTAAAACGATGGTAAAGCGGCGCTAAATATAGCGCCGCTTTACCGCCAATATCCACAATGCCCCAGACTGAAAGTAGCCTTACTCTTTTGTGTGTAAGGACCCTGCCGTAACGGGGTATGAAAAACATGTAATATATTGCAGATTCCAATCCTGTGGTATCTGCATTCGTTTTCTTTCTCTGGGCTTTTATTTCCTTTATTTTCACCTGGTGTTGTGGCCAGTAACAGACTTCTTGTCTTGGGGTGTTCCCACTCTATGGAGGAGTAATGAAGGCACCCTTGGACAGCAGCATTGTCAGTCAGGGAAGAAGGTAATGTTAAATGCAGTAGCGGATTTATTATATATTATAGATGGACTTGACTAACAAATTAAAGGTGAACTCTAGCTAACAATTTTTAGGAAGGTAAAGTAGCATTTTTTTTTTCTTTTAGGATAAAGAATTTGCATTAATGAATAAAATTTGACCATTGTAAGCACCCTTGTCAGTGGTAAATGGTTTGTCTCAACCCTCTAACTGCCATTTCCGTTGGACAGCCTGGTCTGGTAAAGGAAGTTTAAAAATAACAGACTTACTGGTCTTACATGAACAAGTGACAATACAGAAAATAAAACATAAAAAGAAAAATTACGCAGCCACCATATCTAAGGATTGTTGCAATATATTACATTTTTTATTTTGGGGCTTAATACTACATTTAGCTGGAATGTCCCTGGACAAGATTCAATGGGAAGCTGGGCTGTTGTCAGCCTGAGTTCCAATCATTATTGTTTCTATATTCTTTGAGCTTCACCTAAATTTGGAATATTGTTTGCGCTAGCGTGTTGTTGAGGAGTGACCCTAGCAGATAGAATAAGAAGAAACAATATTATTGAGTTATGAGTATTTATTCCTCTCTGACAAATTATTCTAGGAGGTTTATTTCCTAGTGGTGCATTTGCCAGTGGTGGTCTTTGCCTCCTGGGCTTCTGCCAGCAGAAGAGGATATTTGTCCTTCTAGGCCAGTGGTTCTCAACTCCTGTCCTCAGGACCCACTAACAGGCCAGGTTTGCAAGATAACTGAAATACATCACAGGTGATATCATTTGCTGCTCAGTGATTGCAGTATTCTAGTCTGCATCTCCCCAAAGTAATACTTAAAATGTGGCCTGTTAGTGGGTCCTGAGGACAGGAGTTGAGAACCACTGTTCTAGGCTTTGCCTAAGGAGAAGGTTGTGCTGGAGGTCTTTTTTGCCTCCCAGACCTCTTTCCTATAGTGGGGTCTGTGCATAACGTAGGGCCTGAGCCTAGGCCTGGGCAAGTCATGATGCCTTGCTGGATGTTATTTCTAGAAGTGGAGCCTGGCTGCCTGTGTGAAGCATTTTTGAGGAGACTTCTTTACTAATGTCCCGAAGATCTGGATGCAAGCTGTTGCCAGTGGACATTGAAGTATATTCTGGTTGCTCATCCTAAAAGGTGCTTGTGCTGCCTTATTGTGCTTAACAGTCAACCAATAAAGATTGGAGGTCTTGACTTAACTGCTTGCCGACCAGCGCACGCCGATGTACGTCAGCACAATGGCACGGCTAGGCAAAAGGACGTACCTGTAAGTCCTTTTGAAATTGCCGCCATGCCATTCCGTGCACGCCGCCGCCTCACGGAGAGGAAGAACGGGGAGATGCTAAAGTAAACAAGCATCTCCCTGTTCTGCCTAGTGACAGTGTCACTGATTTCTGCTCCCTGTCATCGGGAGCAACGATCAGTGTAGTGACACTGCTAGACCATCCCCCCTACAGTTAGAACACATCCCTAGGATACATTTAACCCCTACAGCGCCACCTAGTGTTAACCCCTTCACTGCCAGTCACATTTACACAAGTAATCAATGTGATTTTAATCGCACGGATCGCTGTATAAATGTGAATGGTCCCAAAATCACGCCAAAATATCCGACGTGTCCGCCATAATGTCGCAGTCAAGATAAAAATCGCTGATCGCCGCCACTACTAGTAAAAAAAAATAAATAAATAAAAATGCCATAAAACTATCCCCTATTTTGTAAACGCTATAACTTTTGCGTAAACCAATCAATAAACGCTTATTGTGATTTTTTTTTACCAAAAATATATAGAAGAATACATATTGGCCTAAACTTAGGAAAAAAATGTTTTTTATATATTTTTGGGGGATATTTATTATTGCAAAAAGCAAAAAATAATGCGTTTTTTTCAAAATTGTCGCTCTTTTTTTGTTTATAGTGCAAAAAATAAAAACCGCAGGGGTGATCAAATACCACCAAAAGAAAGCTCTATTTGTGGGAAAAAAAGGACGCAAAGTTTGTTTGGGAGCCACGTCGCACGACCGCGCAATTGTCAGTTAAAGCGACGCAGTGCCGAATCGCAAAAAGTGCTCTGGTCAGGAAGGGGGTAAATTCTTCCGGGGCTTAAGTGGTTAAAGTAAAATTCCAGAACAAACCTAATTAATCTTAAAAATGCTCCCATTCCCTTCTAACACTATTTTTATTAACCTATGTAATAAATATGTACAGGGGTTGGACAAAATGATAAAAAAAAGTATGGTAAATGAAAAAAATCGTTACCTAATATGGTGTTGGACCGTCTTTGGCACCCAAGACGGCTTGAATTCTCCTGGGAATTAATGATTATAACTATTGGTTGGTGAATAATGGAATCTGATACCACTCTTCATGCAAAAAATCTGGGTCATAATCCTGCGCAATGTCCTTTTGTTTCTTTTGGTCAGTTGAACATTTCGACCACGCTGATGACGTTTTCCTGGAAACTGTATATGCCACCATAACCTTTGATATGGTACCTCGCGACACCGCAAATAAATTGGCAACTTCAGTAACAGAGACACCATCTAAGCGGGCACCAATACTTTTCCTTCTTTGAAACTCAGTAAGCTCTGACATTATTACTAGCAGCACACGCATGAAAAGGCGAAAGTGAGGCTTCCAACCTGTTAGCTAGGTGTTTCATCACACAGCGGAAGCAAAAGGATGTTACATCACTTCAGCTTTCAACCCAAAACATGTCATCACTTTCACACTTGCAAATCATATAGTGTTTCCATATTTTTGTCCAACTCCTGTATATATTTACTTATTTTCAAGCTGCTCTGGTCCGGCTACATGATGTCCCCTGTGTCAGTCAGTGAAGACTGCAGGGGAGAGGAGATAGTGCTCGAAAACGGCTGGTATGGCCTGGAAGGGGAAGCTCTGCTTGTCTGCCTCCTCCCCCCCTTCTGCTGCCACATTTGACACTTTTTGGGGGGGGGGGGGCGGGTACCTGGTTTTGACAGGTACCCACTCCCTCTTTTAGATCAGTTAGCCCCGTGAACTGAGCCGGAGGTTCACCACCTCCTTCCCCCGCAGCCTTCTGGGACACTTCATAGGTCCCAGAAGACTTCACTGTCAGTTTCCCTTAGTCAAGATGATGGCGCCAGCACCCAATAGCCAAATAAAGAATCAGCTCGGGTGAGGACACCGCTGGATGGCTGGACAGGTAAGTGCCCTAATATTAAAAGTCATCAGGGTGGGAGCCTGGAACTCCTCTTTAAGGTCGATAGCTTGTATTGACTGTTGCTAGTAGAGAAGTCTGGAGCCTATTTTGGGTGTGTATCCAAACTTTCTTTCCCTGAGTGTATTGTGATTTGATGCCCAGGTCCTTTTACCCACAAACAGTCAAGGATTCAAAATTGAGGTTGGAAATGGTAGCTCACTGAACCTCCTGGGTTTTTTTTCTCATCTGCCCAGCAGTTAGGGAATACTAAGAATGTGATTGGCTGTCTTAGTTACAAGGCAATGGCCTTAGGAAGGGTTATGAAGGCCACCTTCTGCTGTACCGTGTTAGCCATGAATAAAGTTTGGAGTTTACTCTTTCTTTGCTAACTTGAGTTATTAAAGATGATGTCTTTCAGAATAACTCAGATCCCTCTGTCAGGTGTTATAGATGTAGCACCCTATTAGAGAGGTTGTTAGGTAAATTTAGTTTAGGGCTGCTCTGTAGTCAGTGGAGTATTAATCGATTGCTTTTTGCTGTTCTGGTTTTCATAGGCTGCAGGTTTGATTGCTTCTCGCCTGCCTTCTAGAAAACTGTAGGTTGTTGTTCTGGAACATAGGTGTGGAATAAGACAAATGGGCAGCACACATTTGTTTACTGTTTCTGCCAATCCCTGAGAAAGATGGCCCAGGTGGTAACTGAAAAGGTGTATAAAAAGTCTGAATTGCAAAAAAGCAAGGTCTTCCTGCCAAGGGATCCCACCTGTTCAGGTGAGGGGTGGCTACCCCTCACCTCAAGCCACTGTTCATCGAGGTCCCGGCTAGGACTAGCTGGGGAACTTATACTTCAGTTTTACTCTGGAGCTACTTGCTCAATCATCCCATCAGAGGAGTTCTTGAGAGTGCTGAGTCTAGTTAACCTCTTCCTCACTGGAATATCTCTTTGTTTCTGTAAAGAGGCAACCAAGGACATTTGTGAGTACTGATGTGATCTGGGGATTTTGTGCCTGTTAGCGGAAAATGGTTCCTTAGTAAAGAAGCCAGTGGTTGTTCCAAGTGGAGACTGCTCTTATAACGTTTGATCCCTGGCAAAACTGTTTTGGCTTTAGCTCTTAGGACTGTGCACTACTGGGATCGCTGGCATCAATAGTTTATCTCCCGAGAGGTAAATATCAACCAGCCCCCTTTTTGTGAAAGATTGTTTGCTAAGCCTGGGCTGAGAAGTTTATCTTCTAAAAGATTTATACAGTCAACCCTTTTCAGCATCATTGTGGGTGAACTATTTTAACCTGGAAGTCAAATAGTTCCTCTCCTAAGGGGTACATACCTCTGGCCTCTACTAATCTTTCACAGTGGATTATGTTTGAGTCTGGCAAAAAATATTTGTTTCTGAAGTGCAATTATAGTGTAGAGTGTGCTGTTTGTGCATAGTTTTGGACTATTCCAACAAAAACAAACAAAAAATACCTCTAGACTGTTCATTGAGCCAGTCTATAGTAGATGGCGCAAAAGATGGATGCTAACTTAGTCCATGAGCCAAAGCAAATAAAGTAGTCCAAGCAATAATAATCATGGGAGGGCAGCAAGAGGCAGCATTCAGAAGGCAGTTCCTGGGAGATGTGAAGGAATCTCTGCAACAGTCAAAAATAAACGCAGAGCGTCTCTCTTAAGCCCCGTACACACGATTGGACTTTTCCGCCAACAAAACCATTTTTGTCCGAAGGATGTTGGCTCAAACTTGTCTTGCATACACACGGTCACACAAATGTTGGCCCAAAATTCTTAACGTGGGAACGCGGTGACGTACAAGACGTACGATGAGCCTAGATAAAGGAAGTTCAATAGCCAGTTCAATAGCCTTCTGCTTGATTCCGAGCATGCGTGAACTTTTGTGCGACGGACTTATGTACACACGATTGGACTTCCGACAACAAGTTTTGTTGGCGGAAAATTTGAGAACCTCTCTCAAATATTTGTGTGCTGAAATTCTGACAGCAAATGTTCGATGGAGCATACACACGGTTGGACTTTCCGACAACAAGCTCACATTGAACATTTCCCGTCGGAAAATCTGACCGTGTGTACGGGGCATAAGTGTATCATATCACATAACCAATTAATTTATTGAAGATAAATGGCAACTTACATTCAAAAGAAAAGACAAGTGCTTGTCAGACCCGCCGGGGGTCAGGAAAATCATATCAGGTAAGCATGTGTAAAGTGCTGAGGATCCACTGCTCAGATGAGGGACTGCCAGAGGCCGCTGTGTTTCCAGGCGTCAGGGCTGTGGAATGCCAAGCACCATTGGTAATGTGATATGCTACATATGGTGCTCTGTGTTTGTTTTTGACTGTTCATTGAGCCAATTGGAGTGACTGTTGCTGTGTGCCTGGCTGTCTCTGCACTACATGGGGAAGAACCTGGGCAATATTTCAGCGGTTCCTTCGGGAGTGCGCACTTTTTATATATTTTGTCTGGCAAAGGGATCTGCATTATTCCAAAAGCCTGCATCATTAGTACCTCAAGTTAGTCAATAAAGGGTATCACTTAAACTGAAAACTGTCTGCAAATCACCTTGAAAATAGATATGAAGTTTGTGGAGAACAGACCTAAGGCCACTTGGGTGCACTAATACTAACCTCTTCCTTATTGCACATGGAAAAACATGATATCATTGAATGGTTTTTGGTTTTGTTTCATGTTGACAGCTCTAAATCAATTGGTAAAGATAAACAGTCATAGGGGGAAACATTAAATTGTGCGTTTTGCCTGGAATTCCCCTTTATTTTTTGATACTGTTAAGCAAAAAGATGACATCGTTTGTAGAAGAAAGATATTCCATTCGTTCATCTCAGGCTGGATCCAGAGTCCTCTAAAACATCTTAATATAATCGTTTTCTTTTCATTGATGTAGTTCTTGACCCTCTCTGACCCATTATCAACACAGAAAACTCTATTTTTATCCCAACAGTTACAAGATTTAATTCCCCTTTCCCTTTCTTCTATGAAATTACCATGATAACACAAAAAAAAAAAAACTTAACTTAAACCCTTGTGATTAGTCTTTCACTAAAATATCTTAACAAAGGTCATGATTCAGAGACCACAAGACCCAAACAGAATTGCAAAACAGTCCCCGGTGGTCAGATTAACAAGATTTTACGGGAAAATATGAATAGTTTTTTTTTTCTGAGTTAGTTTTAAAAGGGCAGGCGGCTTACATGTTCCATTAACCCCTTCAATCACCGGTATCATCTCATTCACTTAATAGGTGTCAACTTTCGTAATGTGCCCTTGGTGACTCACAGAGGTCCAGTAGACATAGGGTCGCTTTTCTCCCCCTTACTGGCTACACTGTATGCTAATATCTGGCTGAAAGCAGGCTGCTAATCTAAGTGTTTACTTCTTGAGCTGTGATGATTTTTTTTTTCCCGATAATATTCTTGCTCGAATTGTGCTTAAAATGTCTGTTTCCTGATCACTCTTCTCCTGGCTTAGCCCATTGGAAGGTGGAAATCAGCTAATAGGTCCCCATGGGAGTAACACTATATGCCAATTGAGCTTGATTTCATCCAGGGATTTTGATCAGTGTCTGATTTTCTAAGTGTTATGCGAACACATATTCCTCAAATAATGGGCACACGCTAAACTGGAAAGGAAACCAAGGGGGAAAAAAAAAAGAAAAACCTTTACTGTATGCATAATGCGCAGATTGTAACTATTGTAATATAATTTTTTTCACAGATTTTACCTTTTGGCTACTGAGAATATAATTTCTGTAATGGGAAAAAAAACGACAGAGAATTAAAAGAGCTTTCCACTCATAATTATTTTTAGCCATTTTGGTAGTTTTTTTTATTTTAGCTTTCTCATTTTTTTCCTATACGGTGGGTAAATTTTCTCTGAAGAATGACTGATCCCTCAGCCAATACATTGGTATTTGTATCTCTATTGGGCAGGTTACAGTGCTGTCAGAGGTGCCGTCAACCCCCTGTTAGGGAGTTTTTTTTTTATATCATTATATATATAGTTTTTTGTAAAAAGAATAAGCATTGCCTGTAAGGCGGAATACATCAAAATAATTGAGCAAAGAGTAAATTCCAAAGGTAATTAAAAAATATACAGTCAAAGAAATGCAGCACATATGGACTTAGGGGTGTAGAGTCATCAAGGAACTGGATCATAACAAACCCAACTTCAGGTAAGACTGGATTACAAAAAACAAATAAATGCGGGGGCATGCATAGCTCCCAACTGTCCCTGATTTTGAGGGACTGTCCCTCATTTGGAACAAAGTCCCTCTTTCCTCCTCATTTGTCCCTCATTTTGGTCTGATGTATATAGCTGTATATAAAATGCACTACTTATCTATTTCTAAATTGCTGCATTTGTAAATTCCAAAAGCCAATATAAAGGAATAGAAGTGGTAAAAAAAAAAAAAAAAAAAAAAACACCTGTGGGTTCAACCAATCATTTTTTTGGTACAACTCTCCTTTAAGGGGAGCATGACAGGGGGCGTGTCTTATGCCTACATACTATTTCTAATAGGTGTCCCTCATTCCCATCTCATAATGTTGGGAGGTATGGGCAGAGGGAGAGAAGTTCCTCTTTAATTTTATTATATTACTAGCACCCAAAAACCAAAGTTATAGATCTGGAATATTTTCATAAACAAAAGATTAATTCTTTCAGAGGATCTAAGACTAGGTTCCCACTGTCATGCTGCATTAACACACACATGATAGCATTTGTTATGCTGCTTGTTTCAAGAAAACAAACTGTGCGGCTCTGACTAAAGTTGAATAATGACCTTGCTATACTGTAGGTGCAGGATATTTATGTAACTTCTAAAGCCTGGTCGGAATACTCCCAGAGCGTTGCTAAGATGTTGCTAAGAAAGGCCTAGTAATTACTGCTCACCTCCACCATCACAGGAGTGAGCTTTTTCTCTCATTCAAAACTCTTTATGTGCTCTTTCTCTCCCCGGATGCAGTATATCTGAGCTCAGTATTTGAGAGCTCAATCCTGTGATGGTGGAGGTGAGCAGTAATAATTAGGCCTCTCTTAGCAACAGACCATAGTGTAGTATAACAATTTTTATTAGAGTAAATATAAACAAAAACATAAGTAAGTTGCACTCACAAGTGAAAATGAATTAAAAGTGTATATCAGTGGCAAGTGTCGGACCTCAAGGATCCGAGGAGAGGTAGAGTTGGATCAGCTGGGACCTCAGCAGACACACACCGAATCCTCCGCTCGAGCCTCTATGTAAAGCCGCAGTGGGAAGCACTTGTAGCCACTGCCGCAAGACCTTGGGAACACCGCCAAGACAACTGACAAATTGCTAGGGCTGTCGGGAAATGCTTTTCGAAGGCTGCACACACCTCCTGAGACCGAGCAAGGCCTCACAGCTGGGGACCACGAGGCAAGTCTCTTTGACATCTGGTTACCCGGCACTACTGCACAGCTATTGGTACCCAGCGTAATCTCAGGATCACTACACAGTACAGGAGGGCACTCTTCTCTAAGCTCAAAGTCTAGGACACTGCTGAGGACGGGGAATGTCCAGTATCTGAAACCCTATGAGAGTTGCCTCAGTCCAAGCTGCCTCTGGCACTTATATCCCAAAAGCACACAGTCACCAGGAATAAATTCATGGTCAGTACTCACAAGTTCCCAGAGCATCCGCCACCTTACAGCTTCCTCTGGGCACAATCCAGTAAGTGAGAAGTGAGTGGTCTCTAGACCAGATCCCTTCGATGAAGTCCTGTAGTCAGTTCCAGATCATTTCCAGGTGTCAGCTATTCCACCACTGCGACCTCACAGAACAGCAACACAGTCCACAGGCACAGGGCAATAACCACCTGAGGCTTGGAACTCAATGGGGAAACCTTCCCAGCCACCATCTGGGCATACCTCCCCTAGGAATGACTAGGCCCTGATCAGTATTCAGGCTGGTTACTTCAATTATCCCTCCCTAAACTCTAGAAACTTCTTCTAGAGGCAGGGGGAAGCAATCAGCCTCCCAGCTTGTGAAACCCTGAACAGACCAAACAATCACTGCTTCCTGGATTACATAAGAAAAAAAGGATAATGCAGCCACATTAATTAAAGAGGTTGTAAACCTCCGATAAAAAAAAAAAAACCTGCAAGACAAAGGCATAATGAGCTAGTATGCATCGCATACTAGCTTATTATGTAATAGTTGCCTTATGCCCCGTACACACAGTCGGACTTTGTTCGGACATTCCGACAACAAAATCCTAGGATTTTTTCCGACGGATGTTGGCTCAAACTTGTCTTGCATACACACGGTCACACAAAGTTGTCGGGAAATCCGATCATTCTGAACGCGGTGACATAAAACACGTACATCGGGACTATAAACGGGGCAGTGGCCAATAGCTTTTATCTCTTAATTTATTCTGAGCATGCGTGGCACTTTGTCCGTCGGATTTGTGTACACACGATCGGAATTTCCGACAACGGATTTTGTTGTCGGAAAATTTTATATCCTGCTCTCAAACTTTGTGTGTCAGAAAATCCGATGGAAAATGTCCGATGGAGCCCACACACGGTCGGAATTTCCGACAACACGCTCCGATCAGACATTTTCCATCGGAAAATCCGACCGTGTGTACGGGGCATTAGAATGATGCCCTGCAGTGCCGACCGCACTCCGCTCCCAACATCTTTCATCGGAGTTACTTCTGGGTTCACGGGCTCCAGCGCCGCGATGACGGTCATGGCACAGACCCTGAAAAACCGTCACCAGCGGGCTGTTTCTTCACTGCGTATGCGCAGATGACGTTGGGAGTAGCGTATATAGTGAATATCTCCTAAACTGTGCAAGTTTAGGAGATATTTATAGTACCTACAGGTAAGCCTTATTATAGGCTTACCTATAGGTACAAGTGGTGTAACAGGAGTTTACAACCACTTTAAGGATTAGTTACCTGCAATATATTACATTTGTGTTTCTGGGTTTGAATACACTTTAAGCAACACTGCAGTGTTATCAGCTACAGACCTTCTAAAAAGTTCAAGATGCTTTAAAGGGTAACTCCACTTTTGTTGGGAAAAAACAACTGCTGTACCAGGGCTCCAAAGAGGAAAATTGCAAGGTCTGCATCCCTTTGGATTTCTTTTTGGGAGTATCTCACCAAAATTAAATTTCTGTTGCAAAGGATGCTCAGAATCTGATTGGTATCTTAGTGCAGACTTCTGGGAAAATCAGTAAGCCATTTACACAAGCAGGGAATTACAATTCTGGGGGGGGGGGGGGGGTGTTCTGTACACCATCTGTGTACAGAAGGCCCCCAGGTGGCCATATTGCATTTTACAGAAAATGACAGAGCTGCAGATTGAAAGGGAAAGGCCATTTTTTCTAACATTCAATTACAATATAACTTGTGTAGCAATTGTATACACTATATTATTATATGAGTGAGTTTGAGGAGGAGGAACTTGACTGGCCTGTCTCCTGTCCTCAACCCAATAGAACACCTTTGGGATGAATTAGAGTGGAGACTGCGAGCCAGGCCTTCTCTCCAACATCAGTGCCTGACCTCACAAACGTGCTTCTGGAAGAATGGTCAAACATTCCCATAGACACACTCCTAAACCTTGTGGACAGCCTTCCTAGAAGAGTTGAAGCTGTTATAGCTACAAAGGGTGGGCCAACTCAATATTGAACCCTATGGACTAAGACTGGGATGCCATTAAAGTTCATGTGCGTGTAATGGCAGGCGTCCCAATACTCTTGACAATATTATATATATGTAGCAATAACTCTTGATGGAGCTGCTGGTTTAAGCGGGCTTGTTACCTTCACTCTCCTTCCCTCTGTTTCACCGGCACCGGATCTAGGGTTCCGTTGAGTTTACCTCTAGACAGCACACGCACCAACACTTGAATACGTTTTCAATGCTTTATTAAACAATTTACTAAGGAAGTAGCAGGAGAGAGGCAGAAAGGAAACTGCAGAAGAAACTCAAATATCTTCTTGTAAGATTCTTGACAAATGTCCTGGTAGAATTTGGATATTACAATAGAATGCACTCCCCTCGTGGGACACACTCTCTGCTCGACTGGATAGGCCTCTCTCACTTGCCTAACAGCCAGTACGCAGCACGAACAAAAGTCTCTGCCACAGACTTGTTTGGGATAAACCTGTACGATCCTCTGCCACAGGATGTATTGGTCTTTCTGCAATGAACGTCAGTCACAGTGCTTGAACCTTTAAGCCAACCTGGCAACACTATGCTGTATAGTTACTTTAGAATACGTCCTCCAACCGAGTCACCAGGCCCCTCGCTAAGACCAGCACACTGCGTGATCCTTCCATGACGGGTCCTCCCCTGGGATGTCCTCGGTTGTCCAGCTTCTTCACTCTGGATAGACAGCTCAAGACCATTAATCGGCTGCTGTGGTAGGCCCCAGACAAGCTTCCGCAGCGAAGTGGGCCTCCGGAACGGAGGACCACAAGATAGCTCTCTAACGCATACCTGTCAGCCAGGAGGGCCAGCAGGTGGCTGTAAAACGAACCCCACTATATGGCGTCTGTCCCATAAATGCCCTCGCCCAGAATGCAACTCGGAGGACCACCTCCACCGAGTTGTCTCCGGGACAGAAGAGCATCCATACGCTTCGACAAGTTGCCTTTCCAACACTGACCAGTGATAACAGCGACACCCACCGGTCAGTCTGGAAACACACACAACGTCATCCAAGCTGGAACAGAGGCAAACCTAACCTTCCTAACGAACAAGTTACTAAATTTACCTAACATATGGTAGATCGAAAATCTACCAGCGCTACATATATATATATGTACATATATATATGCATATATATATATTTATTTATATATATATAAAATTATTACTATATATACATATATATTTATAATACATATAAAATATTTGCATGTATACTAGTCTTCTGTAGAGTGGCCAACAAAAAAAAAAACAATATAATACCATCTTAAAATATATTTAGAAATATTTTCTTCAATTATTCTTAAATATATATGTAAGAGTGTTGTGAGAATTTAGCTAAAAAAATTAAAAATAAAAATAAAATGATATATATATACAAATATGCGATTTCCCTTGAAGATGAAATCACGGTATTAACGATTTCATAGGAAGTCCGGTACTTTTTGGAAAAATAATTGCCAGTTTACTCATCTTCTTAGAGAATGTTGGTACTTAGAGTCATCCAGCTTTTCTGTTGTGTTGTTTCGGATTGTAAAGTGAACTTAAGTCTTGAAGAAAGCTCTGAAAAACGTATAATTACTCCAGATTTACACATACAAGGCTGCTGGGGGAGTTTCCACCAAATCCTCTCTGTGTTTATATGGGGCAATGTTTTGGAGGTTTTAATTTCACTATGCCTTCATGTCCTTGGTTGGTAAGAGGAATTGGTATTCATGTGTATGTCACACAATAAACTCCTACAGTGTTTAGACTGCTGAATCCCCTCCCGCTGTTCTGTGAGCATGGAGGTCTAATGCGTTACAGCTGCCATTGTCTCAGATGTCCTTTTACAGGAACAAAATAAGCAGCAAAAAAAATTCTCTGTACTACTGTGACCAGGAGAAGTAAAACTATTTTTACAGAGATTATCAATTAGCAGAAGGCCGCTCTTCCCTAATCTGCAACAGGATGTCTTAGTGTCATTCCGATGACAATAAACTGTATTTGGCTGGATTTAATGGCACATTGTAGGTTTCTGGCTTAGAATAGTGTTTCTAAACCTTTTTGCAGTCACTGCACCCTTTAAAAGTATGTAAAATCTCCAGGCTCCTCGTTTTAAGATGTTGCTTATTAATGGGAAAACTGAGCCATGCACATAACCACATACCTCCCAACTTTTAGAGATGGGAATGAGGGACACCTATCAGCAAAAGTATGCAGGCATAGGACACACCCCCTTGTCACGCCCCCTTAAAGGAGAATTGTACAAAAAAACAAGATTGGTTAAACCCACAAGTGCCTTTTTTTTACCACAACCAGGGCTTTTTTTCAGCGGGAACGCGGGGGAACACAGTTCCGACACCTCCAGCACTAAATGCATGTAAGGGGTGTGCTGGAGGGTCTATTGATGCTGGCTGCTGGGGGATCTATTGTCACTGGTGGGGATCTGTTTTTGTGTGGGGGATCTACTGTTGCTGGGGGCTCTTATGTTGCTGGTAGGAATCTACTATTGAGGGAGAGGTCTATTGTTGCTGTATGCTGATGGGCCTATTGATGCTAGCTGCTGGGAGATCTGTTGTTGCTGCCGGGAGGTCTAATGTTGCTGGGTGGATCTTTTGTTGCTGGGGTGGTATTTTGTTGTGGGTGGTCCATTGTTGCTGTGTGTGTGGGGGGGGAGTCCATTGTTGCTGGGGGTGTCTATTGTTGTGTGAGGGATCTATTGTTGCTGTGGTGAGGTCTATTGTTGCTGGGGGGGGACCTGTTGTTGCTGGGGTGGGGTCCATTGTTGCTAGGGGAGTCTATTGTTGTGTTAGCGATCTATTGTTGCTAGGGTGGGTTCCTATTGTTGCCGAGGGGACCTATTGTTGCTGGGATGGGGTCCATTGTTACTGGGGCGAGTCTATTATTGTGTTAAGGATATATTGTTGCTGGGGTGGGTTCTATTGTTACTGGGAGATCTATTGTTGTTGGCTCCAGGGGACCTATTTTACTGCTTTTCTTGTTATTAGATAAAAGCAAATTCCATACAAATTATTTAGCACCACAAAATGATACTTGGGGCAGTACTGAGAGGTGGGCAGGGGGAGGGACCAAGGGCGGTGCTCAGAGGAGCGTAGTGTGCATAGACAAGGGGGAACTCAGAATGGGGAGATCCTGCACCTATTCTCTGAGAAAAAAAGCTCTGACCACTACTATTCATTTATTATTGGCTTTTGGAATTTACAAATGCAGCAATTTAGCAACCAGATGAAATGTTTAGGACTGGGAAACACTTTTTGATAAAAAGTGCATTTTATATACAACTATATAGATATATGGATCAGATCAAAATGAGGGACAAATGAGGGGGGATGAGGGACAGAGGGACATTGCTCCAAATCAGGGACAGTCCCTCGAAATCAGGGACAGTTGGGAGCTGTGCAACCACCTTGATGAAATTAACTTCAATCAGAAGTCTCCCCTTCACATCAGAAGACACCCCCCCCATCACCTCAGAGTCCCCCTTCACATCAGAGGTTACCTTGTCACACCAGAGCCCCCCTTTTACATCAGAAGTACATCAGAGTCCCTCCCTTTTAACATCAGAAGTCTCCCCTTCACATCAGAGGACTCCCATCACCTCAGAGCTCCCCCCTTCACATCAGAGCCACCTTTTATATCAGAAGTCTCACCTTTACATCAGCTGAACCCCCCCACCCCCTTTAGAACCCCTCCCTTCACTTCAGAGGTTGCCTCATTACCACAGAGTCCCCCCTTCACATCAGAAGACACCCCATCACCCTAGAGTCCCCCTTCACATCAGAGGTAATATTATCACATCAGAAGTATCCCCCTCACATCAGAAGACCCCCCATCACCTCAGAGCCCCCATTCACATTAGAGGTTACCTTATCACATTAGAGCCCCCCTTCATATTTGAATTCTCCCCTTCACATCAGATGACCCCCCCCCATCACCTCAGAATCCCCCCTAACATCAGAAGTTACCTTGTCACCTTGTCACACCAGAGCCCCCCCCCCCCCCCCCTTTACATCAGAAGCCTCTCCTTCACATTAAAGCAGTGGTCATCAACCCTGTCCTCAGGACCCACTAACAGGCCAGGTTTTATGTATTACCTTGGGGAGATGCAGTCTAGAATACTGCAATGATATCACCTGTGATGTATTTCAGTTATCTTGCAAACCTGGCCTGCTAGTGGGCCCTGAGGACAGGGTTGATGACCACTGCATTAATGGACCTTCATCACATCAGAGCCCCCCTTTTCACATCAAAGCCCCCCTTTTCACATCAGAGCCCCCCTTCACATCAGAAGTCCCCCGTTACATCTGATAGACCTCTGCGCGGGTAAATGTTGGTGCACAGAAACATCTGTGTTTACATAAGTACAGGGGCATATAGCCATTCACTTCTATGGCCGGCTGTATGCCCCATCTGTATCTCAATAGGCTGTCACATTTTTCATACTTTTTTTTTGGTGCGTTTTGGGGGCCTCTTTTTGGAGCGATATCATTCATTTTGAATGGACCTCTCTCTCTGCTCCAAAGAAGTTCATGTACTACATTTTGGCACTGAGCCAGGTGGGTTTGGCATTGGGCATTTTCCCACAATTTGAATGCATTTTGTCACACCACGAATTGAAGCAAAATCGCACTGCATTTGGGGTGCCATTAAGAAAAAATGATACTGCAGGCACGTTGCATATTTTGACGCAATTCTGGAATTGCTGGCAGAATCACGGAATTCTGACGGCATTTACAATATGCTTAGATGTCCATGTGCATGTAATCAGCAGACAGTCACTAGGATTCTACTCCCAGGCCTATAATCACAATGTCCCCGGATATTTGGATACTTCGGGCCAATATCAGCCAGACACTTCTCCTGTGAATCTTCAGACCAGATCCTCAGTGAACCCCCTTGAATTGGCCCCAAATGCTTCCAGAAAATAGGCCCCCCAGGTCTCACTGAGTTGGGACCTCAATAATATATAATATAGCCCCCCCCCCAGTACCCTAAATTATATAAAGCCCTCCAGTTCCCTATATCTTTCATATGTGATGCTTTAAAAGTCACTGCAGGTCAGCAAAAGCTTCTCAGCCCTCACTGAGCTGGGTGTCAGGGCTGGGCTCAGCCCTTCTCAAAGCTGGCCGCTCAGCTGTCGGCTAATTGCCAGCTCCTATCTCTCCACAGTGACTCACCTTTTGATTATATCCTGCTCATCAGTCCTCCCTACTTAAGCCGTCCAGCCCAGATGATCTCTGCCTTCGCCTTGGTCACATCTCTAGAGACGCTCTCCTGTGTTCCTGTTAAAGACTTGCTTGGCTGACATTCCTTCTGGCTCCAGATCCTGCTTGCTGTTCTACTACACTCATCTCTGGCTTCCTGACGTTTTGGCTTGTCTGACTATCCATTCCGGTTCCTGAACTCTGGCTATGTTTTGACTACGTTTACTCTGTTTACTTTTTTTTTTATTATTATTAAACATGTGTGATTTACTGTACTTATGTCTCCGTCTGATTCATGGTTTCTGACACTGGGACTTTAAAGAAACTCCTGCAAACTTCGGCTAGACTGCCCAAAAGGGCAGCAGCCCTTCAGGCTGGGGTTTTCTCCTCCCTGGATAAGAGCCCTGCTGCTCCAGGCCTCAAACTATTTATGCCCTCCTCAGCCACCAACTGGGCTTTCTCCCCTAGGGATTGGCTGATCCCAAAAAATATATTCAGGTCAAGGGTCTCTTCCTCTTGCCTCTTCCAGCCCTTTACATTCTTGAATCGGCTAGAATGCAGGGAGAAGTAGTTGAGCCTGCAGCCAGTGAGGCCCAGAACAGCCAAAAATAATCACACATTGATCCGATGTTTACAGGGGAGCCAAAAACTACATTTTACCTGAGCCTCTCTTTTCTCTAACAACCTTATTCTAGGAGGGTGCTGTATAAGATATAGATCATTTTGTTGTGTCTAGCTGATCCAATGTAAGTTGACAATAAAGATAATTTCTGGAGTTCAGCTTTAAAATAGGAAGCTAATAAAGAGAAGAAAAAAAAAAAACACCGTCCTCTGATAAGATGAGAACCCGATGAACAGGAGCCATTCAAAATGCAGAAAAGGTACCAAAATAACAATTGACTTACGGATAAAATACAACTCTTTAGATCTAGCAAGCCAAATAAAAATGGCAACCGGCCCAATTTATAACTAGCTTTCTGAGTAAGGTACACATGGAGGGGCTTTGCACCAGGCAAACAAACAAAATGTATTTTCCAGCATACTTTCCAGCTAGCCAAAAAAAATTAAATGAGCAAGAAAAACTAAAGATTTTAGCTGCACAACATTTACAAATATATTTGGAAGCTGCAAATACTTCTCCAAGTACTGTTCATTGAATGTTTTTTGCACCAATATACTGTACACACATCATTTTTTTGTATATTACCCTTTTGTGGCCAGAGCCTTTTTTTCAATCAATTTTACACACATTTAAAAAAAAAAATTTTAGGCCTGAAGACTAGTTAAAAACCCCAAACATTAAATGTTGTCTGAAAGCAGACACCCCTGAGAGTAAAAAGGTGCTAGATGCCATGTTTTATGTCACACAATATTAAGCAATGGTTTATCAAGCTCAAATTTTCAGCCAAAATGCACTAAATTTTATTTTAGGGCACACAAAGGTAGTTTTTTTTACCCATGTTTTTGGTAAAATATAAAAGATGAGGTTGTGCTGAGTAAATAGATATCGAAAAGACCAAGCTTTAAAATTGATGACAGGATTCAGTACCCTATATTTTCCATATGTGATGCTTTAAAAGTCCCTACAGGCCATCACTTTAGAGCAGGGGTAGGCAACAAAAGTGCGAAATGCATTGACGTGACTCACTTCCGACACTGACATCACTTCCGGTCTCGTAGGAACGCCCCCAATGGTGTTTGCTGCATCTTCTTACAATTTCAATGCCCGTTTTTAACTTACTTTTGTAAATATACCTTTTTAACGTAATAAATATGCTTTCTTAGCATTCTTCACTATTGGTCCCCCTTTTTTCTTCCTTTTTGGGTACCTGTTTTGTATGGCTGAGCATTTATGTTGAAGGATCGTTTATCATCTCATCAGTGAACCTGCCATCCTGTGTCGTTCTCTCTGGATATCGTTTTAAGCCTCATTGACTCCCAGACTGAAAACCTGGGTGTCATTGTGATTTGGTTGGGACACATGTGGGGGTGCCTTGGTACGCCTGAAAATATTTTTCTGCAACATTTTTCTCTACACTTTTTGCACACCAGATGTGTAGCATTCCCTGCGATTTCGCACATTAGTTGTGAAGCACCTTTTTAGTTTTATATGGACTGCATTTAGTTGTGGAACACTTTTTTTATATGGACTATATGTTTTTGTCACCTATTATGGGTCTCTGTTTGTGAGCGCTGTATTTATATATTTTGTCACTATGGTCAAGTGTTTAGCACTTTGTGTATAGCAGCTACGTTCATTCTTTATCACCGATTTTCTACACCATCAGTGCGAGTTGATATATTTAGATTATATATTTTTCCATGAAAGTGGCAGAGGCTGAGGGGAGGCAGAGCCGCGGTCACGATCCACCTGTCGGCCCCCCCGCGGTCCACCAGTTGATCGCAATCGACGGCTTGACAGCCCTCACTTTAGAGTTAACCGTGAATATTGGCCCCTAAGCATATTGCTCTCACTTTGGCGTCCGTGGTGATATGTTACATGTGTAGTGCAAACGACAGCTTTGCATGTAGGTGCCCCTGCATGATGATGTGTTTACGTTTCTGTGTGCACATGGTGGTAATCTTAAACATTTTTCTTGGGTGGCGGGGTTTATAAATGCTTGGGTGTAACTTTATTTTTGGACACTTTTTTTTCACTAAAACTTTTTCTATATCGCATAGGGGAGAAAAAGTCCCCTACAGTGCCATGCAAAAGTATTCACCCCCTTGGCTTTTTACCTATTTTGTTACATTACAGCCTTTATTTCAATGTTTTTTTAATCTGAATTATATGTGATGGATCAGAACACAATAGTCTAAGTTGGTGAAGTAAAAATTAAAAAAATATATACATAAAACTATTTTTCAGAAATAAAAAAATGATAATTGGCATGTGGGTATGTACTGTATTTATCGGCGTATAACACGCACTTTTTTCCCCTTAAAATCAGGGGAAAATCGTGGGTGCATGTTATACGCCGATCCCCGCCAATTTTGTTTGATCGGCAGCGATCGCGGCAATCGCCGCGATCGCCGCCGACATACACAGCCGTGTGTAGATTCAAATATGGCGCCA
This sequence comes from Aquarana catesbeiana, assembly GCF_042186555.1. Lineage (NCBI taxonomy): Eukaryota > Metazoa > Chordata > Amphibia > Anura > Ranidae > Aquarana > Aquarana catesbeiana. Next base: position 26,802,134 of record NC_133326.1, read on the forward strand.
AGACTGCAGGGACTCGGCGGAGCTGAGATACACATAGTCGAGTGTTTTCGGCTATTCTCGTCGCCGCTCACAGTCACGCCCAGTCCCGCCATTGGATCTGTGTTATGTCCATCATAGGGCGGGACTGGGCGTGACAGTGAGCGGCGCCGAGAAAAGCCAAGAATAGCTGAGAATAGCCGATAATAGCCGAGAACACTCGGCTATGTGTATCTCGGCTCCGTATATCAGCGGCGATCGCGGTGATCACACAAAGCTGCACTGACTAGGCTGCACTGGGGCAAAGCAGCACTGTTAAGGCTGCACTGACAAGGCTGCACTGGGGCAAAGCTGCACTGACAAGGCTGCAATGGACACTGAGGCAAGGCTGCACTGACACTGAAAAGGCTGCAGATGGACAGATAAGGCTGCATTGATGGGCATTTTAATGTAAGTTTTTTTTTCCTTAAACTTTACTCCTAAAAGTTTTTTTCCTTAAAATTCCCTCCTAAACTTGGGGTGCGTGTTATACGCCGGCACGTGTTATACGCTGATAAATACAGTATTCACCCCCTTTGTTATGAAGCCCATAAAAAGCTCTGGTGCAACCAATTACCTTCAGAAGTCACATAATTAGTGAAATGATGTCCACCTGTGTGCAATCTAAGTGTCACATGATCTGTCATTACATATACACACCTTTTTGAAAGGCCCCAGAGGCTGCAACACCTAAACAAGAGGCACCACTAACCAAACACTGCCATGAAGACCAAGGAACTTTCCAAACAAGTAAGGGACAATGTTGTTGAGAAGTTCAAGCCATGGTTAGGTTATAAAAAAATATCCAAATCAAATCTATCATAACCAAATGGAAAGAACATGGCACAATAACAAACCTGCCAAGAGACGGTCGCACACCAAAACTCACGGACCGGGCAAGGAGGGCATTAATCAGAGAGGCAGCACAGAGACCTAAGGTAACCCTGAAGGAGCTGAAGAGTTCCACAGCAGACACTGGATTATCTGTACATAGGACGACAATAAGCCGTAAGTTCCATAGAGTTGGGCTTTATGGCAGAGTGGCCAGAAGAAAGCCATTACTTTCAGCAAAAAAACAAAATGGCACATTTGAGTTTTTGGAAAAGGCATGTAGGAGACTCCCAAAATGAATGGAGGAAGGTGCTCTGGTCTGATGAAACTAAAATTGAACTTTTTGGCCATCAAAGAAAACGCTATGTCTGGCGCAAGCCCAACACATCACATCACCCAAAGAACACCATCCCCACAGTGAAACATGGTGGTGGCAGCATCATGCTATGGGGATGTTTTTCAGCAGTCGGGACTGGGAAACTGGTCAGAGTTGAGGGAAAGATGGATGGTGCTAAATACAGGGATATTCTTGAGCAAAACCTGTACCACTCTGTGTGTGATTTGAGGCTAGGACGGAGGTTCACCTTCCAGCAGGACAATGACCCCAAACACACTGCTAAAGCAACACTTGAGTGGTTTAAGGGGAAACATGTAAATGTGTTAGAATGGCCTAGTCAAAGCCCAGACCTCAATCCAATAGAAAATCTGTGGTCAGACTTAAAGATTGCTGTTCACAAGCGCAAACCATCCAACTTATAGGAGCTGGAGCAGTTTTTCAAGGAGGAATAGGCAAAAATCCCAGTGGTAAGATGTGGCAAGCTCATAGAGACTTATCCAAAGCGACTTGGACCTGTGATAGCCGCAAAAGGTGGCTCTACAAAGTACTGACTTTAGGGGGGTGAAAAGTTATGCACATTGACTTTTTCTGTTATTTTGTCCTATTTATTGTTTGCTTCACAATAAAAAAAAAATCATCATCAAGTTGTGGGCGTGTTCTGTAAATTAAATGATGCAAATCCTCAAACAATCCATGTTAATTCCAGGTTGTGAGGCATCAAAATATGAAAAATGCCAAGGGGGGGGGGGGGTGAATACTTTTGCAAGGCACTGTATGTGATATAAACTCTGTGACAGGTTCTCTTTAAGAGGATCATATCCAAACCCATGGCTCCACTCCAGACTTGCTACTTTTATCCCACACGGGTGACTTAGGTGCCGGCCACCGAAGCCCATCTCCACTCTCAGTCAAAAGTAAATATTAGCCGCACTCCAAAAACGTAGCTCTTCTTTCTATATTTCATTTGTCAAAAAATGAAACTGCATACATTGATGTGTCCACCTGAAACCACCTTCCTTGACGTGTTTTACCACTGCTGGCTTGCTCAGGAGGAAGGAAGACTCCTACCCTTGTGAGCAAGCTAGCAATGGTGAAATGTGTCAAGGAAGGTGTTTTCAGGTGGAGACATCAATGCATGCATTTTTGTTTTCTGAAAAATTAAATATCCACTTGCCGACCGCAATATGTATAAATATGTTGCAGCTTTACCAAGTACTTTACCAACTTAATGGCTGAATCTATCAGCCATAATCCCGGTATTTTTCTTTCAGTATCTCTTTCTCATGAAAGCAGTCCAAATGGCTAATTTGCCGCTGGATTGCTTTCAGAAGCAGTGCGAGGGGGGGGGGGTCGTCTTCCCCTCTCCCACCGCTTGACGGTGTTTCTCAGGCTTACTGTTTCTCGGGCATACATCAGGGGAAAGAAAGAGCATGTGAGGGGATTGGAATCAGAGGAAGAGCACATTCCTGTGACAGAGGAAGTGAGCAGTAAGGACTAGGCCTCACCTATCAACTTCCTAGCAACGCCCTGGGAGTATTACAGTCAGGCTTCAGAAGGTACGTAAATGACCTACACCTATAGCAAGGGCCTTACTCAACTTTAGTCAGAGCTGCTCAGTTTGTTTTTACATAGGGGTTCCCCTTATTTGGCATATTCAGTTTAAATGTGAACTAACCCTTTAATGTTTTCCATTTTCATGTGTACAAACCTTTGAAAAAAAAAATAGGAAAATTAGAAATGAAGTCACAAAAATATAAACATTTCTAAAAGGCATTTTTTTTTCTACAACAGCAGCAAACACTACGTAACACATGAAAGACTTTAGAGACTAAATACAAAGTCAGTTTTCTTTTTCCATGAGCAGGCTCCTCTCAGCCTTGGAAACAATGACTAATTAATGACAGCGGCAATGGCTGCAGATCACATTTTTACTGGGCAGTTTTCTCAGTTGTAAAGTTGTTGGTGTAATGCTTATCTGTCCGCAAGTCCTTGACCTGCTTGTAAACACATTTGGCCAGGAAAACCTCAGGCCGGGACCTCATGTCCTTGTGTCAACAACAGAAGAAAAAGATAAAGTGACCACCGCTTAACCTGGACTGGTCTGTGGTGCCCTCTGCTGCTCTTTGACCAGCCACTTCCCTAATCCTTGAACTGAACGCTGAGCCTCTGGGGAGCCGAACACGCCAAGCAGATGGAAAAATAGACTTCATCTACTTATCGCTGATAAAATATAAGCTTTTGTTTGGACATCCTGATATCGGTATATCTTCAAGCACTAAGGTTGACCATACACTATGCAATCTGTACAATCTCCTTTAACCATTTGCCTACCGGGGCCAATTCTGACATTTCTGTCATACATGGAAAATTACGTAAAAGTCTCAAACATTTTATATATATAAGAGAAGAGGCTCTAGAGAATAAAATGGTGGTTGTTACAATTTTTTATGCCATACAGTATTTGCGCAGTGGTTTTTCAAATGCAATTTTTTTGGGGGGGAAATAATACACCTTATTGCACACAAACACAATATAATACCCTTTTTTTTTTCAAAATATAAAAGATGATGTTACGCCGAGTAAAGAGATACCAAACATGTCATGCCTAAAAAGTGTGCATTTCTGTGGAATGGTGTCAAACAGTGTCGGGACAAGGTCATCCAGTGCCCAGAACGAAGATGCCAAATGCCCCCCCCCCCCATAAAAATGTATGAGCATTACGTACCAGCAAAATCCCCCCCCCCCCAAAAAAAAAAGCCAAGCCAAGATTCTCCCCAAACAAAAACCCCTTCTTTTCCAGTAAACCCAGCACAAATCTCCCCCCCCTACCATAAATCCTCTACCCCTCAAATTTCCCCTCTGATCATAAATTGCCCACCCGCTTAAAATCTCCCCTCCTAGCACAAATCCCCCTAACCATCACTACTAGCACAAATCCCCCCACCCTAACCCGTCTTCCTAACACAAATCCCCCTCCTAGTACAAATCCCCTCTCCTAGCACAAGTTCCCCCCCAAATCCCCTTCCTAACATAAATCCCTCTCCTAGTACAAACCCCCTCTCCTAGTACAAATCCCCCCCCCCCCAATTTTACCTCCTAAAATATATCATATGCCACTACCACCCCCAAATTTCCTCTTCCCAGTATAAATCGTCTCCAAGCCCCCCTCCAACCACCCTCCTAGCACTAGTCCCCATTGAAATCCAGAACCCATAACAAATCTCCCCCCCCCCTCCAGGACATATCCTCTACCCCTCAAATTTCCCCTCTGAGACTAAATTCTTCCTCCTTAAAATCTCCCCTCCTTGCACAAATCCCCCCAACCATCACGAGTTGCACAAATCCCAGCCCCCTTCCTAACACAAATCGCCCTTCTAGTAGAAATACCCCCCTCCCAAATCCCCCCTCTAGTACAAATCCCCCCAATCATCACTACAAGCACAAATCCTATCCCCCCTTCCTAACACTAATCCCCCTCCTAGTACAAATCCCCCCTCCCAAATCTCCCCTTCTAGCACAAATCCTCCTCTCCCCAAACCCCCTTCCTAACACAAATCCCCCCAAAATTTTGACTCCTAAAATAAATCATACACCAGTGATGTCCCCAAATTTCCTCTTTCAAGTACAAATTCTCTCCTAACCAATCCCCCCTCCACCCCCCCCTCCTAGCACTAATCATCATCTCCCTCCCCCTCCTAGCACAAATACTGTCAACCTCAGCACAAAGTTGCTGTCACTAGTCCTGTCAACTTGTAGGTAGGAACTCTCCATGCAGCGCCCCCCCCACCTCAGATGATGCCACTGCACCCAGGGCAGCCGCCCCTCCTGCCCACCCCTTGTCCTGGCTCAGGTGTCAAACTACAGTATATTCAATTATCCATAGGTAATGCTTTCAAAGCCTTTACAGGTTACAAGTTTAGAGTAACATGGGAGGTCTGGCCCTAGAATTATTGCTCTCACTCTGTAGCTTGCGGCGATGCCTCACATGTGTGATGTGATCGCCGTTTACATATATGTGCGGGACCAAAGCATGAGCATGGGGAGAAGTGACGAAATCCTCAGTCAATCCTCAACATCAGTTATTCTCATTGTGTCCGATGCTGCCAGTCACATCCTTACCGGGCTCCTTGATGGGATGGGAGAGTCCGATAAGGGTGCCGGCGACTGGGGGGTGGGGGGATGGACCACCTTCTGCCGCCTGTAAAAGTGATTTAGTGGCAATATACTTTACAGTGATTACTTTTACAGTGTGCAGAATCGCCAGATGTAAACAAAAATGATACCATGATCATGGTTGTAGTCTCAACCATGATCCCGGTATAATCACCTCAATAGGAGGATGTATATGTAATGTACATACGGTGGTATTAAAGTGGTTATGCTTGCATTAATCATTTCTTTTGTTCAACCTAAGAAATTGCACAGTACTATATGACTGGTAAGCTGGTTTGATGTACATAGCACTAAGGCCTCTTTGACATGAACGATCCGTTCAGGTCCACCTGTCAGTTTTTTAGGCGGACCTGAACGGACCCTACATAGACCTCTATGGGGCGTCGGATGTTAGCGGTGACATGTCAGTGTAACGGAGGAAAAACCTACTTTTCCATCCGTTTTCGGATCAGATCAGGTGACGATGGACTCTACGGTCCGTCATTATCCAATCCCCAATAGGGGAGAGCGGCGCTCTGACAGGTCCGTCGCTACCTGTCATCTGCCTGCTCAGCGGGGATCCACGGAGCGATCCCCGCTAAGCAAGCGGATGTTCACGGGGCGGATCATCACGGATCCGTCCCGTGTGAAAGGACCCTTAGGCTTAGATCACACCTACAGGTGCAACCAAGTGTTGGTGCATCTCCATGTGTTTTTCACATATTCCCGCACATCACGTGTGGGGCAGCCCAACAATGTCTCTCTACATAGGTGTGCGCAGCCTATTGAATTAGAGTGTGCACCCCAAAGCTCAAACACACATGCGTGTTTGTGTATACAGTATATATGTATATAGTGTATGCATGCACACTCCTATAAATAATTGTAAACATATTAAAACATGGACAGTTTCAGAAGGACAGTGGATGTGTTAGTAGGGCAGAGATTGGCGTCAGTGGAACAGTGGATGATGTCAGTCAAAAGAGCAGTGGACATATTAATAGGGCAGAGGTAGGAGTCAGTAGGGCAGAGGACGTTGTCAAAGGAGCAGTAAATGGTGTCAGTCAGTAGGGCAGTGGACGGTGTCAGTAGAGCAGTGGACGCTGTCAGTAGGGCAAAGGACGGTGTCAGTAGGGCAGTAAATGGTGTCAGTCAGTAGAGCAGTGGACGGTGTCAGTAGAGCAGTGGACGCTGTCAGCAGGACAAAGGACGGTGTCAGTAGGGCAGTAAATGGTGTCAGTCAGTAGGGCAGAGGACGGTGTCAGTAGGGCAGTGGATGGTGTCAGAAGAGCAGTAAATGGTGTCAGTCAGTAGAGCAGTGGACGGTGTCAGTAGGGCAGTAAATGGTGTCAGTCAGTAGAGCAGTGGACGGTGTCAGTAGGGCAGTAAATGGTGTCAGTCAGTAGAGCAGAGGACGGTGTCAGTAGGGCAGAGGACGGCATCAGTAGGGCAGAGGACAGTGTCAGAAGAGCAGTAAATGGTGTCAGTCAGTAGAGCAGTGGACGGTGTCAGTAGAGCAGAGGATGGTGTCAGTAGAGCAGTTGGCGGTGTCAGTAGGGCAGAGGACGGTGTCAGTAGGGCAGTGGACGATGTCAGTAGGACAGAGGACGGTGTCAGTAGGGCAGTGAACGGTGTCAGTAGGGCAGAGGACGGTGTCAGAAGAGCAGAGGATGGTGTCAGTAGAGCAGTTGGCGGTGTCAGTAGGGCAGAGGACGGTGTCAGTAGGGCAGTGGACGATGTCAGTAGGACAGAGGACGTGTCAGTAGGGCAGTGGACGATGTCAGTAGGACAGAGGACGGTGTCAGTAGGGCAGTGGACGATGTCAGTAGGACAGAGGACGGTGTCAGTAGGGCAGTGGACGGTGTCAGTAGGGCAGTGAACGGTGTCAGTAGGGCAGAGGACGGTGTCAGAAGAGCAGTAGATGGTGTCAGTCAGTAGAGCAGTGTACGGTGTCAGTCGTTTTTTATTTCTATTATTTTTTAAATTATTTTTTACAATTTCATTTTTTAATTATTTTTCACAGTATTATTATTTATTATTTTTTATACTATTATTTTACAATTGTTTTAGGAGTTGGGGCTTTGGTGAAATATCAGGGGTCTAAACAGAGAAAGGGACTGAGGACAGCACCAGCTCCTTCCCCTACTCTCCATCCTGAAACATTCCCTGCAGCAGCTGGCGGGAGAGGAGAGGAGAGAAGCTGGCAGCACTGCGGCACGGGAGAGGGCACTGGGGGGGGGCCCAGGTAGCAATAGGAACACCCGGCACACCCTGTGCACACGCCTATTAGATGTCTACGATAGCTCAGTCACCGTGCTGGGAATGCATAGTCAGAACAGTAGCCTCGCCCACCCATAAATGCAAATGTGCATTGCATGGGATTTAAAACCCAACTTCTTTGCCGCCGGGCATACGTGTTACATGGGTGGCAAAAGGTTGGGTCCTCATTCACATGAGCGCCGAGGCATTTGTTTTTGTTTGCATCTAGGGCCACCTGGAGCTGCTGCGGGTGTTATTGGGTGTCTCCACTCTGGATGGAGGAGCAACAGAGACACCTTTGACAGTGGTCACATGATCGCCAGTCTTTCCGGCTCTCTGAGCGTTCTGAACTGTTTAAGGGATGCCAGGGTGGGCAAGAAGGACGCTCATTACTGCCACCTCTGGGTATCAAGCAATTGGTAGTCTAATCCAGCCTTCGGTGAGTATAGGGCCATGCGTTTTGGACTCTCCCTTTAATTGTCACAATACCATGTCTGTACTGATACTTATTTGGTTCATTATACCTCCTACAGATGTACTCCACACGCATCTATCCCTGATGAAGTGAGCATGGTCTTTCGAAATGCGTTGGGATACTTTTCATGCCTGTGCACTTTGCAATTAACATTCTATACCTTGATATGTGTAATGACATTTTTTACTGTATGTATCATTTCAGTGGCTTGGCTATGATTCATGTTTATGTTTGCATGACAATTTGAATCAATTTTGAGACTGCATTTACTCTGTCAATTGTTGGCTTACCACATTCACCTCATTTAAAGTCCCAGGCGATTTCCTGTTTTTTGGGGTGGGCAGGAAGGGGTTAAGCATTGATTGGTTGCTTAGGGCTGCAAATCACTTTTTTTTTTAACCTCTAGTTGATCCCTATTTAATCCCTATATCATAGATTCTAATAGCAGCAGCAGGAAGATTGTGCTTCTTTTATTTGCTCATTTCTTCCTAGTAGCACAAAACTTCTTTTCTGAGAAAGACATTGTTAATTGCATTAGAAGTCCCTGTCTGTGTCCTGGTAACAAACAGCAGGAACAAGACACATTCCTGTATCGCAGCTAATATCAACGTATTGCCAAACTTGGCTGCTCATTTTCCTTGGAAATGGTGCCAGTTTGAACCAGTTGCCAGGACAAGCGGTGCCCCTCGCTCTCTCTTCCACGGGGGCCCTCCCGTAGGACCTGAGTTGGCATGCCGTTATGAAATGAAATGATAACAGAAACATCCTGCAGACAGCACTGCTGAGAGGAGCCAGTGATTCCCATGTCAGAGCCTGAAACTGGATCCAACAGCCCATTAATGAGGCCAATGATTAATTCTACTTGCAGCAGCACTTTTCTTAGACTCGTTGGATGTCAAGGGCAGATTGTCACAACGCCCGGTGTTCTGCCCTTACCCAATATAGCTCAGATGGCGTCAGTGCCTTCGCTACCGAGGAGGTGCAGGAATGGAAGGCTGGATGACAAAACCGCTTTACGTCACGGGCAAAATTAGACGAGGGGAGCTCGATAACACAACATCGGTGGCTGCTTGCCAACTAGTCGTCGCTGCAGGCTGGTCACAGCAACGCTGCAGTTCTGTCTCCAGGGCGCAGACAGTTCTGGGGTCAAATTAACATTATTAATGACTTATTTGCATTTTTCATGCATTGATGCTGTTTTGATGATTTCATATAGAGAATATTTTGACACAGAAATAAAGATGCTACAGAGCTTGTTTTTATTTGATAATTTTTAGATTTATAATTTGACTTCATTATTATTATTATTTCTATTATTTCTATTACTATTATTATTATTGTTATTATTATTATTATTATTATTATTATTATTAATAATAATAATAATAATGTTATTAGGAGTAGCAGTGGTAGAAATTATTATTATTATTACTATTATTATTATTATTATTAGTAGTAGTAGTAGTAGTAGTAATAGTAGAAGCAGTAGTAGTAGAAATTATTATTATTATTATTATTATTATTATTAGGAGTAGCAGTAATATTAGTGTTATTGTAAGTAGTAGTAGTAGTGTTATTATTATCATTAGAATTAGTAGTAGTAATAGTAGTAGTAGTAGTGGTGTTATTATTATTATTATTATTATTATTATTATTATTATTATTATTATTATTAGGAGTAGCAGTAATATTAGTGTTATTGTAATTATTACTATTATTATTATTATTCGGAGTAGCAGTATTAGTAGTGCTATTGTAATTATTATTAATATTAGGAGTAGTAATAGTAGTGTTATTGTCATAGCTCCCAACTGTCCCTGATTTGGAACAATATCCCTCTGTCCCTTCATCCTCCTCATTTGTCCCTCATTTTGGTCTGATCTATATAGAGGTATATAAAATGCACTTTTTATCTATCAAAAAGTGTTTTCCAGTGCTAAACCTTTCATCTGATTTCTAAATTGCTGCATTTGTAAATTCCAAAAGCCAATATAAAGGGAAAGTAGTTGTAAAAAAAGCACTTTGGGTTTAACCAATCTTGTTTTTTTTTGTACAATTCTCCTTTAAGGGGGCGTGGCAAGGGGTGTTTCCTATGGCTGCATACTTTTGCTGATAGGTGTCCCTCATTCCCCTCTCAAAAAGTTGGGAGGTTTGTATTGCTGTTATTACTAATAGTTTAGTAATACATGCACTTCATATATGGTTTAGAATGAATGGCAATAGAACATAAATGAGCACACAGCGGGTAAATTTGAACAGGTTCTATACCTCTAACTGAAATAAATACGTGAATATGTAAATTAGCATATCAGGAATAAACAATGTAGATAAGTGTTAAATGCAGTATGAGCCTAGATTCACATTGCTGCGGGTCAGAAATTGTGCGAGTTCAGCTGAACTTGCGTGATTTTTAACCCGGCAATGCAGTCTGACTTCAGCAGCGATTTGACAGACATCTGTGTGGGTTCCTGTAGAGATGTCTGTACAAATCGCACCCCAAAGTCACCAAAAGTAGTAGAGGAACTACTGTACTTTTGGGAATCGGTGGGGAGCCGCAAAGTTGGCGTCGCACCGATTCGGACAGTGCCACTGACGGCAATAGGCACCCATTTTTGCATGCGATTTGACATGCCAAATCACATCAATGTGAACCTGGGCTGAATGATAATAATGCTGCACCCTTAGGGATCGGCTGTGGTATGGGACAACGTCTCCTAAGATGTACCTCTTTAACTAAGCAGAGAGGGCTGCGACTGTTATGGGCAGTCTTTAGTCCTGACTCTTCAGTCAGCTAAACATTGGGGTCTGATAGCTGCTGGTGCACTTTATGGCAGTCAACAATGTCTGCAGGCATTATTAGAGCTATAGGAAGACAAAACCAGAGAAAATACCCAGCTCCCACCAACCAGATACACAGGGTGCTGTGAAGAGGCCTTGCAGTGCCTTGCAGCTTACGCATGCGTTTGCAAACGTGTGCTTACTAAACCCCAGTTTTGAACCCATACTGTTGGGCAGATTAATTCAAGTGGTAAGCAGACTGATTGGTGAGTTGAGTTGGGAATTTTCTCTGCTTTTGTCTTTCATTCGTTTGCCCTTCCATGTGCACCTTGCTGTGAAGGCCAGTTATAGGTGGAGGTAGGTAGGGTAGCTGGATAGGTAGTTCCTACTGCTCAGTTTCCAGCAGTGGTAGCAAGTGATGGCCACATGGCCCTCTTACCAAACCAAGTTGAAAATAAAGATGCTACAGAGCTTGTTTTATTTTTTATTTTATCATTTTTAGATTTATAATTTGGTGTAATTATTATTATTATTTCTACTATTATTATTATTAATATTAATATTAGGAGTAATAGTAGTGGTATTGTATTTATTATTGTTGTTATTATTATTATTATTATTAGGAGTAGTAGTAATAGTAGTGTTATTGTTATTATTAATATTAATAGTTTAGTAATACATGCACTTCATACATTGGTTTAGAATAAATGGCAGTAGTACATAATACACACTTTGTATCTGTATTATGCTGTAAACAATGCTTCATACTTTACATGTACAATGTGAAATTCAATAAAAATCTATGGTTAAAAAAAAAATAAATGAGCACACCATGTAAATTTGAACACATTCTGCTAAACAGAGTAATAACTATGCCAAAGTGAATAAGGTCAGGTTCTATACCTCTAACTGAAATAAATACATTAATTAGCAAATCAGCAATAAACAATGTAGATAAGTGTTTAGTGCAGTATAAATGATAATAATGTTGGGATTGGCTGGGGTATAGTACAACGTCTCCCGAGAGGTACCTCTTTAACTAAGCAAAGGCCTTGGGTCAGCAACTGTTATGGGCAGTCTTTAGTTCTGACTTTTCAGCCGGCTAAACGTTGGGGTCCGGTAACCGCTGGTGCACTTTATGGCAGTCAACAAGACCTACAGGCAGTATTACTATAGGGTAGCTGAATTGGTAGTTCCTAATGCTCAGTCTCTAGCAATGGTAGCAAGTAGTGGCCACAAGGGCCTCTTACCAAACCCAACGACACTGCAGCAGTTGTCTCTTTAATTAGTGTCCACTCACTCCAGTCTGTGGCACATTTAAGTCTATATTCCAGCAATAGCTCCATTCTCCATGCCCAGGTTACAGGTCTGACTCTTTTTCCCCATTTGGTACTCAATTGGGCAACTTTCAGGCTCAGTCTCACTCTCTGGGAGGGCACTGTAACAAACACTCCACTCACTGAACACTTCCTGGGAGTTTGCCTGGGAAAGTTCTTCTCACTCCTTCCCTGATCCACAAAGCTAGGTGGGGGCTGAAGTCCATTCCCCATTGACTCTAATGGATAGTCCGCACTCCCTGGGACTACATGTCCAATCCCCTCTAGTCTCTCCTGATCGCTACTGAATACTAGGAGGGGGAGGGGGAGCAGGGCAATGAGAACCTCAATCACACACAGCCCACTTCCAGCTGCCCTCCCGAAAGGGGGGGGAGGGGGAGGTGAGCAGGCAGTGCAGTACCATGCTGGTGGGACTACACTAGCAATTTTAAAATATGTATTGCAATCAAGAGGTTGTTTAGCTCAGTGGTAGATGTCCAAACTATGGTTTTTAGAGCTTGCTAGCCCACGTTTGTTTGAAAAATTTGAACGAAAACTAAAAGTTCACAAAGCTGTTGCCCATGCAGGGGTGTCAACTTCACCCAGCAAAACGTAACACAAAATACCAAGCCACCTGGCTCCCTCTTGTCACTGGTCCCTCAGATCGTCTCATCCAGCTTCTCCTGGCTCTCTGAACTTTCCAGGTTCACTCAGCCTGTAATTACAGCTCCCTCCTGTACAGGCCCATTCCTGGCCTCTCAATAGGTCCTGAAACCCTAAGCTCTCTAACTCGGCTGAGACTCACAAATTCCCTTAGTCCACCCGGGTCTCCGGTCCCCGCTCCCCCAGTCACCCAGACCTTCTCTCAGTCTCCAAGACTCGCTTAGCCACCTCAACCCACTCAGTTCAATGGACATGGAATCTCTTCCACATAAAGACTGTCTTCTGAGTAGAGCACCTCTCCTATCTAATGATGGGAGCATACCCGTCTCCTGGCTGGATCTCTGACCTGTCTCCAAATGGGAGCTCTGTCCTGTGGTCAGGTCCTTGCTTATAATTGTCATTCCTACCGCTAGCGTTGATGGTCAATCACTATAGCTGGCTCTGTGTTCTTCACCTATAGCAGCCCCCTTTCCCATAAGGCAAGCAGGCCTACTGGTACTTGATTGCTTCCAGGTCTTATACACAATGCTATAGTGCCTGGCTACCATGCTGGGGTAGGTGCAAGATAACCATAGAAAACAGTTACAGGGGATTCATCAGAGAAAATTACTTTACCCCAGTCCTCAGCAGTCCAATCCCTGTACATTTTGCAGAATATCAGTCTGTCCCTGATGTTTTTCCTGGAGAGAAGTGGCTTCTTTGCTGCCCTTCTTGACACCAGGCCATCCTCCAAAAGTCTTTGCCTTACTGTGCATGCCGATGCATTCACACCTGCCTGCCAATCCTGAGCAAGCTGAAGCATGCCCCGCTCCCACAGCTGAATTAACTGTAGGCGGTCCTGGTGCTTGCTGGACTTTTTTTACCTTCTTCACAAATGCAGTGGAAATGGTTTTTATGGGATTAAGTTCATTTTCATGGCAAAGAGACTTTGCAATTAATTGCAATGCATCTGATCACTCTTCATAACATTCTGGAGTATATGCAAATTACCATCATAAAAACTGAGGCAGCAGACTCTGTGACAATTCATATTTGTGTCATTCTCAAAAAACTTTTGGACACGGCTATATATATATATATATATATATATATATATATATATATATATATATATATATTCATGCTAATGCTAAAAACATGTAAAAAATATAAAGTAGGTGTTATACCAATTTGGCTGCAAAAGTGGAAATACTCAAGGACATGTTCAGCTGTTGTTCAAGGGTCGAAAGCTGGGGATTTAACGATGTTTAATTTTTATTCTTTACTTCATTTAAAATCAACGGGCATTTAATTTGAGTCTAGAAATATATGTATGCTGCTAGAATCCTATATAATGTCAGTCCAGTTATTTTACTGCAATCAGCGGTCTATTTTTGGATACATATCTTCCTGTGACATTTATCAAAGTGATATTTCAGGTTTGAAGATCGTATTGATGCAAAATGGCAGAACTGATTAGAAAACCCCTGTCTCTGTACATCAATTTTTAATGAATTACTTCAGAATTATTGAGGCCTTCAATAAAGGCAATGAAACATTTAAACATGCATTTAACCTCTATTTAAGATTACCCCAGGTACTGATCTTTGACCTTCTTGTAACCTTAAAGATGAATGCTTCAGAAAGTGAGAGGAGCGAGCCCTAGGATTTATAAACAGCAACGTGATGACTTCAGGATACAGGTCTTCAGTTCAAGAGATCAAAGGGGATCTCTCAACCTGGCCTCTCTAATTAACAGGGAAAAATGCCATTTCCTTCTCATTATACTGTGGCTAAAGAAGGAAAGTCGGTTTCCTAATCTTCCCAGAACAAGTATAAGTAACAGAGATTCTCCATTAGGCTTTAATAGCACTTCAAGTGCTTCTACCCTGGCTGTTGTCAGAACGATCGGCCATTTCCTCGTCTGTCCAAATACTTTGTGACATGTAGCAGGTATGGCTCACTTGCTAATATTAATGCTACTTCTCACTCATTTCCCAAGGAGATAGAGAGCGAGACCACAAAGCAGGCTGAAGCTAATGTCACGTATATAGGAGGATAGTAGAATTTAGCCCCATTCACACCTGAGCATCTTGTAGTGTGATTCTGTACGCCTGAAAATGCTCAAAACTTAGAATCTCATTGGAGTGGATTTACTAAAGGCAAATAGACTGTGTGCACTTTGAAAGTGCAGTTGCTCCAGAGCTTAGTGAATGAGTTGGAGCTCTGCTGGCTTCCATCACCCAATTGTGTGCAAGTAAAAATGCATTTTTCTTTCTTACATCTGATTGAGTATTCTTTGCAAAGAGAAGGTTTACCTCATTTACTAAGCTCTGGAGCAACTGCACTTGCACAAAGTGCACAGTCTATTTTCCTTTAGCATAACAACCCATATATGTATGCAGTCACTTTATTTTCCTTTTTTTAAAGAATACAGTATCAAAAGTGAACTAACTATGGAGTGCAACTCTTCATCTTCTTATATTCTCACATTGGAGCAGTGACGGGGTATCGGAGCCAGCAGATGGTCCGTGGATTTGGATATCTGTAAGTTGGCACCATTAAAACTCACAGGGCTTTTTGTATTAGAAGGAAAACATTTCAGAATCCATCAGAATCCTTGTTTCGTTATCATTTTTGCCCTTCAGACATTATATTTGAAAGGCGTGTATCACCCTCCTAGTTAGGTTGCTAGCTAAATGTAGCTTTTGTCTCCTTTCTGTAATTAGGGGAGCAGAGATTGTTTGGTCTGGTCTGCTTAGGGTTTCACAGGCTGGGAGTTTGATTGCTTCCCCCTGCCTCTACATAAATTGTACAGACACACACACACACACACTCTTAAATAAATGTAAACAAACATTTTGAAATTTATTGTACATTTTACATCTTATGGCAGAGCTGGTCAGAGGGAGAGAGAGGGGGTGACAAAGAGAAAAATGTGGATGAGAGAGAGAAAGAGGGGGGTGAGAAGGAGAGAGGGGGTGAGGGAGAGGGGGTGAGAGGGGGGGTGAGAGAGAGAAACACAGGGGTGAGAGAGAGAGCGACACGGGGTGAGAAAAAGCAAGAGGGGACTGAGTGGGGGGAGGGAGTGAAAGAAAAGGGATGAGAGAAAGAGGGGGGAGAGAGAAGATGGGCAAGAAAGAGAGGGTGTAAGAGATAGAGGGGAGAGTGGGGTGGAGACAGAGGGAACAGGGGGGCAGAGGGGGTGAGAAACAGAGGAGAGAGAGGGGGGGGAGAGGGGATGAGAGACAGAGGAGAGAGAGGGGATGAGAGAGGGGGGGTGAGAGAAAGAGGGGGAGAGGGGGAGACAGAGAAAGAGGGAGGTAGAGATAAAGGGGGTGAGAGAGAGAGAGAGGGGGGTGAGAGAAACGGGTTGAGAGAGAGAGATATGGGGGTGAGAGAAAGAAATAGCGGGTGAGAGACAGAACAGAGAGAGGAGGTGAGAGAGAGGGGGGGGCGAGAGAGAGAGGAGGGGTGAGAGGGAGAGAAAGGGGGTAAGAGAGGAGGGTGTTTAGTATGCCTGCTACTCACAATCATGGCCCCAGGCTGGTCTCTCCTAGCCTCAGGCAGCCAAGATCTAGAGCTGCTGTGTGATGTACTGTACAGTATATTTAAATCTGCCACCTTCATTACAAGCCCTTTCACAGCAGCGTGTGCAAGTCAGGGGGTGAAGTGTGGGGCAGGGCAGGGATAGGATGGGAGATGGAGCAGACTCAGCCTCCTCTATCTTGTTTATACAGCACACTGTACTGGGCACTGCTGATTGGATTGGCACAGTACAGTGCCCCAGCCCCCAGCTCACAGGCACCCTCTCCCACTCCTGCCGGCCGACTGCAAGGGACATGAGGAGATGATGCAGCGGATCCAGTGCTGCTGGTAAAATACAATGAATTACTAGCAGTGTGTAGTGCATGAGAGGGCACAGTCACAGTGGGCCCCCCTTCCATTAGGGTCGTGTGCCCCACACTCGTCTGTACACTGGATGAGACATTGGTGCCCAGGGTGATTAATATGTGCCCAGGCACACCCAACACCCCCCTGCGCACGCCTATGCCTGGTAATCGTTTTGTAGTTTCCCATGCCCCCAAGCTCCTCTCTCATTACAAGTTCTGCAAGCAATAAATCATAAAGAGACAAACCCCTAGGCTGTTCATTGGAGCCAGATTGTATGGACTGTTGCTTGGGTCAATGTTTCTCAACTCCAGTCCTCAAGTACCCCCAACAGGTCATGTTTACAGGCTTTCCATTATTTTGCACAGATGATTTGATCAGTTTCACTGCCTTAGTACTTACCACAGCCATTTCATCTGAGGGAAATCCTGAAAACGTGACCTTTTGGGGGTACTTGAGGACTGGAGTTGAGAAACATTGGCTTGGGTGATTGGTGGCTTGCGTACTGTTTGAGAAAGAACCAGTTACATTTAGCGGCCCTTTGGGGGGTGATTGGTTGTAAGGGACAAGAAGAGCGTGCCTTCTTAGCACACGTATTATTTGAAAACCTCATGATATGAACCAACAGATTAGATTGTAAGCTCTTCTGAGCAGGGCCCTCTTAATCCTATTGTATTGTATTATATTATAACTGTATTGTCTCCCTTTTATATTGTAAAGCGCTGCGTAAACTGTTGGCGCTATATAAATCCTGAATAATAATAATAATAATAATAACAGCGTTTTGTTTTTTTAATAAAAGTTTAGAGAGTTGAAAGTAAGCCGTAAGCAAGCAAACCATTGATCATTTTGGTGAGGTTCAACTTCAAACAAAGACAAAGTTGATATCTCCAGAAAAACTGGAACCAGTGTGAAGGACTGGTACACAAAAAAATGCTAAGAATCCATACTAATTATATATTTTTTTTATTTTTTGTAAGTAGGAATTTTTTTTATTTTTTTGCCTGA
Organism: Aquarana catesbeiana; assembly: GCF_042186555.1. NCBI lineage: Eukaryota > Metazoa > Chordata > Amphibia > Anura > Ranidae > Aquarana > Aquarana catesbeiana. Next base: position 26,819,838 of record NC_133326.1, read on the forward strand.
TACAAAATACGTCTTTTCACTGTTAGGGATTTGGCCCAGCGGTCACTGCACTGACTGCGTTACACTAAGCAGCTTCTTTCGTAATTATTTTTGAAATGGAGATTATGATGACGTCCCATATGTGATAAGTGATCTTATCATAACTTCCATGTAAAACACAACAGCATATGTGGGCAATCTGGTGTAGGAACAGCAAAGTGTTTAACGCTATTTTTCTTTAATTGGTCCCAGGGCTGATCTGGATTAAGGAAAGGTCTTGTGTGAGCAGCTTTTAATTAACAACTCAGATAAAGAAAGTATTTGAATAGACTATGGCATGAGGAGTTGCTATCTAATAAAAACTGTAATAGAAATCAAAACAATACATAATCATTTTGACCTTGAACTCAAAAAAGACGCTGAAATCAACCGATTTTACGCTTTAAGCTTCTTAACAAGAACTGGGATTACGGGCAAACTGCATACATTGTTTATATTGAATATGTAAAGAATTCTAGACTATGGAAATTCATATACAGTACAAGCTCCATTTAATGCATTACACGTAATTCATCTTTCCTAGTTCGATGATTTGACTGCGCAGACAATGGACCGAGTTATTTAGATAATGAGATTACCGACAATAGACTTCCATGGATAGAAAATCTGTCGGTACAGCAGAGTGTTTTTAATTTTTGTTTTGTTGTTAGGATATTCATTATTGCTTTATGACCTTTGGGAGACCTGCCCAACCAACCAACCAACCTCAGGGAAATAATCTTTTGACTTGGGAAGATTTTTAGAGCCAATCATTGTTTTTCTTCCTCTAATTAAGCCTGCTTGGGGGGGGGGGGGGGGGTATTGGGGATCTGCGCACCTACATCCAGCTAATATAAGTGCAAAGTTACATTGCTGTTTGAGTCAAGCCCCCTGTGCAGACCAGGCTGGTGCTCCATTTGGGGGGCAGCAAACAAATGACACGCCACCCCCACACACCCCCCGGGTCGGTTGGTCCCCCACCAAACCCCCCCTCATTGCTCACTCGTTCGTCCCTCAGCCTCGCACTTACCCCTGTGGGGAGTGGGAACGGAGATCAGGGGAGCTGAACCGAGCCGAAGTGTCAGGCGCCTGGATGACCTGGAAGGAAGGAGAATGGAAGCCCGTGCTTCTCCTCTTGGCAAATCGAGTCTCAGGACCTGCTTTCTGATTGGCCAGGAGGAGAATCAGGAAGACAGTAGCGAATATTAATTTGCTAATGTCCCACAAGTGGGTGGGCTCGGGGTATAGTGCTCTGCGGCCTGAGCCCACCCTTTTTGAAACCATTTCGAGCCTCCAGCTCCTATCCCGTGCTTCGAAAAAGAAATAGAAAACCCATTGGAGTCCATGCGTCCGGTGCCCTGCATGTAAATTAGGGGCCGGGTGCGTGGATTAAGGGGGTGGCGCCCCTGTGCCCCACTGATGCAGACCTTGGACCAGAGCCCGCCAGTGCACAGTTTAAGGGCTCATGCACACTGCATCTCAAAGAAGCGGCTCCTACAGGCTTTTGAGCTTTTTTGAGCTCCTATTTTTCATGCCTGGAAACTCTCCTCCATTTACTAAAGGCAAATCCACTTTGCACTACAAGTGCAAACTACAAATGCAAAGTGCATATGAAATTGTTCTGAAAGTGCACTTGGAAGTGCAGTCGCTGTAGATCCGAGGGGGTCATGCAAGGAGAATAAAAAACAGCATTTTAGCTTGTACATGATTGGATAATAAAATCAGCAGAGCTTCCTCTCATTTCAGATCTACCCCTCAGATTTGCACACTATGGCTTTTTCAGGAGTTTACGGGCATATGCTCTCACTTTTTGAGAGGAGCTTTCGAGCAGAAAAGACGCCCAAGTGCTCAAGACGGTGCAAAACAGCGTGAAAAAGTGTGAATAAAGAAAGAAAAAAACTAAAAAAAAACTAAAAAAAAAAGAGGAAAAATTAGCTAGGGGGAGGATTTGTGAAAAAAACGCTTATGCTCATAAAAGCTCAAAGAAGCTCAATAAAAACGCTCAAAAGAGCACACAAAAGCACAAGCTTCTTCAAGCTTTTAGGCAGAGAAGCAAAAGCTCAAATGCCTTTGAGCTGCATTGTGTACCTGACACAATTTTTTTTTTTAAAGAAATTAGAAGCACAAGGGTGCTGTAATATCATTATTATTATTATTATTATTATTATTATACCAGATTTATATAGGGCACAGGGCTTTACAAAAAAGAGATGGTACATTTATAATACAATTTGATACGAGAGGAACCAGAGGGCCCTGCTCATTAAATCTTACAATGTAAAAGGGAGGGGAAAGTGGTGCAAAAAGAAGTGTGGCAGAGCTATGCCCTGCCACGGTGCAAAAAGGGGTTATGACCCAGGATTCTCATCCAGGAAGGTTGAGGGGCTCCAGGGAACTTGTGTCATTCAGAGGCAATTGTCTTTTCAGTTTCCTCGTTAGTTGGTAAAACCTCGCTTGGGACCTGAAACCCAGAGATTTCATAAAGATCTAGGCGGGATGAAATCTCCAATCCTGGGTCTGTGTTTTGAAAATCACCAGCACACTAATTGGGCAGGTGTGTGCTGGGCTTTTAGGAGAGACCTGATTAAGGTTCTAGGCTTCACCTCGGCAGATAGAGGAGATCTTGGCCCAGGAGTCAGTAAGGCTCCACCTTGAAGAGAGGTGGGAGCCAAAGCAGCTAGGTGCTTCTATGCCTATGGTCCAAGCGTGTGCGAAGACTGGCTGTAAGAGGCAGACAGGGGCCTGAAGAGTGAGGCCAGAGGAGCAGTGCTGAAGGTGTAAGCCTGAATGTCATTTGTTTTGTTGATGGAAGAGCAATGCTGAATATGCCTGTGAGGGAAACTCGTGTTTTGTGCTTTCTGGAACAATCTTTTATTAAAATAGGGCAAGAAAAGACCTTAAAAAAGAGAAAATGTCTTTTAAAGCTCTATAACTGGAAGCTAGTTTTCACAGTAGCAATTGAAAGAAATAAGCTAGTGGAGGTGGTCGAAGTCATTTTTAGGTAGAGTTTTCGAAGGTGGAAATGGTAGGGGATAATTGGACATACCAGGTAGGGAGTTACAGAGGATGGAAAAGATTCTGGAGAAATCTTGGAGGTGAGCATGGGAGGGGTAATGAGAGTGATAGAGAGCAGGAGGTGTTGGAGGAGTGGAGTGGATAATTTGGGTGGTATGTCGAGCTGAGGTTGGTGATGTAGCCGGGGGCAATGTTGTGGATGGCTTTGTATGTTATTGTTAGTATTTAGAATTGTATTTGTTGGGCTAGTAGGAGCCAAAGGGCAGATTGGCTTAGAGGGTAAGATGCCAAAGATCGGTTAGTAAAGTGGAGGAGTTTGGCAGCAGCATTCATGATAGACAGGAGGGGGGACAGCCTGTGTAAAGGTAGGCCAGTGAGAAGAGAGTTGCAGTAGTCAAGACAGGAGATCAGAGAGTGAATTTGTTTTGTGTTTTCTGTAATATGTAGCTGAATGTGTATCAATGCTTCCCCCTGTCTCCCGTTAGCTTGGTCATATGGTGAGGACTGGCTAGACATGTGCAATTCATTTTAGTTCGAATATAAATTCTGACAAATTTTTGGGTATTCAGGGAGTTTTTCGGCTGTACAAGAATCTCTGAATGAAATAGTAACAAATTTAATTGAATTTAGTTTAATTTCGTTTACTATATTCGCTTTCTAACAAATTCCAAATTTTCAGAACAATTCGAAATTCGGATCGGTCGCAAAATGATAGACAGATTCTAAATCTGTGTGAAGAATAGCTGGTTGTTAAGGAGCGGACCGAGAAGCGGTCCGCCGCGTCCTTATCAACAGAAGACTCACCAGCTGTCAGCGGGCTTCCCCACTGACAGTTGATATGTAAGCAAAAGAATGCCGACAATAAAAAAAAAAAAAAGAAACAGCGTGCCCCCCCCTCCAATTCATATCATGCCCTCCGGGATGGATAGTGTAATAAGGCACAGTAGGTACAGTAAATATCTCCTAAACATGCACTGCTTAGAAATATTTACTTTATCTGCACCACCAATGTCACTGTGCTCTCAATGGACGGCGCGCCATTCATAGAGAGAGCCATGACGTGGCTGTGACGTCATTACGGCTTGGCCAGTCAAATGGCAGCTGCCCGTGAATCCGGAAGGAAGACCAGGTGAAGATGGAAGCACTGTCAGAGGTGACAACACGCCACTAAAGGGCTTCGTTTTCAGGTACGTTTTTCTTTCTTTCTTTTTTTTGTACTTTACTACCTTTAAATGCCACTAGAGTTAGCTCCCGCACTGTGTAAAATGAGTGTTTTTTTCTTTTTAATCCTAATATTTTTTTTCTTTTAATTTTAAATTAATTTTTATTTTATTTTGTTGGGGTAAGGTCCAGTTTAATTTCACACACACCGCGTTATTATGGCCTTTAGATGCAATCAATTTAATGCTCAAATGCTGTTTGGTGTTCAATTTAATATGCAGAGCTAAGCATGATGTTCAGTACAAAGTTCATTGCCTGCTTCGTAATATACATATAGAACATTGCCTGAACCCAAACTAATACATCTGTCATGATTGGTATATACTGTAATATAAAGTCCAATACAGAGAATATACTGCACAGTCTGCCCTTTCTCTCTGTTCTTGTCCTTCAACACCCAATTGGTGTTCCATCGAGGACAGGAATAATAGTTAATTATTAAGAATTTCTGATCACTGGTAATGTTTTTTTCTGGGTTCTTGTTCCAAACATAGTAGCCAATCTACTGATATGCTGTCCCATAATACTAATGCCCCGTACACACGGTCGGATTTTCCTGATGGAAAATGTCCGATCGGAGCGTGTTGTCGGAAATTCCGACCATGTGGAGGCTCCATCACACATTTTCCATTGGATTTTCCAACACACAAAGTTTGAGAGCAGGATATAAAATTTTCCGACAACAAAATCCGTTGTTGGAAATTCCGATCGTGTGTACACAAATCCGACAGACAAAGTGCCACGCATGCTCAGAATAAATAAAGAGATGAAAGCTATTGGCCACTTCCCCGTTTATAGTCCCGACGTACGTGTTTTACGTCACCGCATTCAGAACGATCGGATTTTCCGACAACTTTGTGTGACCGTGTGTATGCAAGACAAGTTTGAGCCAACATCCGGTGCAAAATTAATTACATATATACACTGCGCTATGAAAAACTGAAAATAAATAAGGAGCAGCTACATACAAAGTGACAACAACAAAAAAGATACTGTGAAGAGAAATGTAGCGCATAAACTGTGAGAAGAGTCCCCAGTCAGGGAAAAAGCTAAATAATAATACTTAATGAATAGTGTCCACATCAACAAAATAACTCATAAGTCTCTCAATATAAAAGAGTAAGGTCCAATGAGTGAGTGGCAAAAAAAATATGTAAAGAGTGTCCCACTGGGAAAGGTGAGTGAATGTGTACAACGGCAAATGTTCAAACACAGGTAGATCTTTAAATCTTCCAGGGGAACTGTATCCAACAACTGCATAAATCTTGGTAGAAATGGTGTGTAAGAAACTCTTACCAGATACATTGGACTCCCTTGTCAGCGACAGGGAATCACTCGAGCAGATTGCCTCTCAAGGCCTGGAAGCGGACATCACGACTCTGGAAACCTTCTGGATCAAACTCTGCATGGATCTCCCGGGGCCGCCAGGTAGGTCCTCACAAAGGATAGCCAAGGCACGGATCAGAAGAAGTGGTGCATCACGCATGAGACTGAAGTGGAAGCTGGATTTTCTCTCAGATGGTATGTGGAGAAAAAATAAACAGGCTCCACACAGTGTAGATAAGCACGGTGGGTTTTTTATTGCTAAAAAGCCTGGTTACAATAAAAAATGTGATCACAAGATATAAAAACAAAAATAGGCAACAAGGAGGATGCTGAAAGCGACCGACGCGTTTCGATCAATGGATCATCTACTGGGGCCAACATCCGCCAGGAAAAAATCCTAGGATTTTGTTGTCCGAATGTCCAAACAAAGTCCGACGGGGCATTAAAATATACTGTAAGTTCACCTTTTCACAAAAAATGAAAGGGGGTTTAAGGCTAAAGGGGGCCTTAAATGGGGCCCCTGACATCACCAAAGGGCCGCACAGACTGTAATGTTCAATATATGTAATGCTGGAGAGGACTGTCAGAAACTGCAAACCTAATAGAGGAAATGAGGGTCAGACTGTGGACAGGATACATTGTTGGTTGGGGATATTATGCTGCAGAAGACAATACAACACTGGGAACATGGTACATGAGGCAAGCAGAGATCAATGCTATTACGCTAATCAATGTTCCCACTACAGACTGCTGAGATCTATGGGCCACAGGCTGGGAACCATTGCCTTACACCATCCTCACCCCCCTGGCCTTGCTGCACTTACCTCCATGGGTGATTAGCTGTCTTTGCTCAAGCAGTCGGTGCAGCAGATAGAGGATTTGAAGGCCCTGCTTCTTCACCATCTTTCCTTGGGCTTCCAGGATGGATCAGAGTGATTCCGATTGGTCAACGTGGTCATGTGACCAATCACTATCGCGCTGATAGAGAAAAATCTGGGAAGAAGAGCAGACCTTTCAAATCCCTGGACCACTGCACGGGCTGCATAGCCACTGAATTTTTTTTTTATTTATGAAAAGGTATACCTAAACGAGAAGTCCAGCCAAAGCTTGTTTGGCTAGACTTCTCCTATAGATCACAGGAGTGCAGTTCATTTTGCACTCCTGTGACCCGTTTTCAGCAGAGAGCGTCTCTGCTGACGACGTCAAAGAAATCAGTTAAGGCACCGCGCCATAGCAACAATGGTAGTCTGGATCTGCCAGGTGCCTGGACTGACACCCTCCTCAGTCTCTCAGCAAGACGCTGAGAGCCTGAGACGGCCCGTTCCGCCCCCTCCACAGCCCGGCGCTCCAATGAGCGTGGAGGGACATGAGCAGAAAGCTGTGACTGACAGTCTACAGCTCTGTGCTCAGAGAGCTGTCAGAACTGTGCGATCGGTGATGTTCGTTCGCTCGGTTTTCAGTGCAGAGGTGCCGGGGGACAGGTGCAGCATTCACCTAGGTAAGTATGAATATGCAAAAAAAAAAAAAGAAACCCATACTTCTCTTTTAACATTTTTACTTTGTTATACCTCAAACTGTCGATAACGTGGAATTGTGATGTGATGTTCTGTATTTCTTATTAAAGAGGAGCTCCAGGCTCCTTCAGAAAAAATTAAAATTCAGCAGCTAGAAATACTGTAGCTGCTGACTTTTAATATTAGGACACGTACCTGTCCCAGGATCCAGCAGTGTCCCCACGTGAGTCAATTTTTCAATCGGCTATCGGGTGCTGCCGCTGCTTTCTCCACTAAGGGAAACAGGCGATGAAGCCTTGTGGCTTCACAGCCGGTTCACTAATGCGCATTTGCAATGGAACCACAGGGACACACCCACCATTGCAGGACACCAGTTCTAGACATGGGTACCCTGCTTTGGAGAGTCTATGTCCCTGGGTGTTGAACGTTCTTGCAAACTATTGTTTCTGGTCCTTGAATGCCTCCTATGGTCACCTGTAGTTCTTGGTTTTCTGTGGCGGTTGCACACTCCCTGAATTATCATTGATTGTAGTATATACTGTTCCTAAATACTGGGAAGGCTTGTTGGACAGCATTCTGAGGAAGCCCTGGTTGTGGGCGAAACGTGTTGGGAATTCCATCCAATTTGCTGTACCCATAAGGATTATACTTTATGTACTTGTTGTATAATAGTTTTTAGACAATTTTTATCATTGTTTAAATAAAATAATTTTATATTATCCTCCTGGATAATTGTATTAATATTTGCACCTCAAAAATCCCACAAATCCTCCTGTGTCTATTTAAATTAAGGGATGTGGTGCTTATTTTCGTGATTTGTCTTTGGTTAAGAATTTATCCTGTGCATTTGCAAATTGCGCTGTGATCTGGGAATGGCCCGGCGGCAGGGGAAGGAGGAGGGGGGCCGAACTTCTGGCTGAGTTTGCCGCTGCAAACTCGGAAGTTGGAGCGGGTACCTGTCAAAACCAGGTTTCCGCTCCCTTCTACCCCCCAAAAGGTGCCAAATGTGGCAGCGGAGGGGGGGGAGCAGGAAGACAAGCAGGGCTTCCCCTTTAGGGTAGAGTTCCACTTTAATTTTGATATTTAGTTCATGTTTATATGAAAAAATACTTCTGTGTTTGTGAGCAATAATTATTGTAATTATGAGCAGCATTGCTTATACTAGCCCACAAATCTTAAAGCAGAACTCCGGCACAAAAACCTTTATTTAAAGCAGAACTATAGACAAAACTGTTTTTTTTTTCACCATCTGTGTCCCATTGCAGAGATTTCTCTTCACTTCCTGTCCCATAGCCAAACAGGAAGTGACAGGGAAGCCCCACAAATTAAGGGAATTCCTTGGGGACCCCCAGGTCACCAGAACTAGTGTCCCCATTGGAAGATTTCCCCTCTATTACTTTTCTGGGGACAACCCAAAATTTGGGATTTTCTTTTACTTTCACTTTCAATGATAAACAGGACAAATAGAGAGGGTGGCAGCGACAGCAATAAGAGCTACCCTGTTTCCCTGAAAATAAGACCTAGCGTGATTGTCGGTGATGGCTGCAATAAAAGCCCTACCCCCCAAATAAGCCCTATCCTGTTTCCCCGAAAATAAGCCCTACCCTGAAAATAAGACCTACAAGGACTTTAACTAGGGCTTATTTGGGGGGTAGGGCTTATATTGCAGCCATCACCGACAATCACGCTAGGTCTTATTTAGCAGCCCTCTCCACTCTATCCAAAACTAAAGAAAAAGGTTTGTCTTTAATTAAATTTTAAAGCAGGACTTTAGTCAAAAATTCATACTGGCCCCTTTTGTGGGTATAGCTATGTAAAACATTAAAAATAAGTATCTATACTGTTTAAAAATGCAGTAATACACTGTCTCATCTTGTTCTGCACATGCTCAGTTGCTTTCTATTTTTCAGCACAGTGCTTAAAATGTAGAGGCCGATCTGCTGACAGTCTAAAGCAGACTGCTACTCAGGGACTCTGGGCTTCAGCAAAATGGTGAAAAGAAAAGAAGAAACCAGAGCAATGCTGGAAGCAATTTACATCATACACTAATTTTACATAGTAGGTGAAGTTGAAAAAAGACAGAAGTCCATCAAGTCCAACCTATGTGTGTGATTATATGTCAGTATTACATTGTATATCCCCGTATGTTGCAGTCGTTCAGGTGCTTATCTAATATTTTTTTGAAACTATCGATGCCCCCCGCTGAGACCACCGCCTGTAGAAGGGAATTCCACATCCTTGCCGCTCTTATGCCCCGTACACACGGTCGAATTTAAATAAAAAAATTATAATTAAAGTGCCCCCACCACTTTAGGCGAGCGCGCGCACTAACAGCGATTGTCCCACACATGTGAGGTATCACCGCGAAACGTCAGATCAAGAGCAGAAATTCTAGCACTAGACCTCCTCTGTAAATCTAAACTAACCTGTAAAGGTGTTTAAAGCATTGCCTATGGATAGCAAAATTTACATCGTTTGTAGCCGTTGCACAGGCATGCACAATTTTAAAGCATTACACGTTTGATATCTATTTACTCAGCATAACATCATCTTTTATATTTTACAAAAAAATTAGGTTATGTATTGTGTTTTTTTTTTTTTTTTTTTTGCATTAAAATAAAAACAGTGTATTTTTTTCCCCAAAAATTGCATCTGAAAAACCACTGCGCAAATACCGTGGTAAAAAAAATTGCAAACCTACCATTTTTTTTCTCTAGGACCTCTGCTTAATAAATTTATATGATGTTTGGGGGTTCTAAGACATTTTCTAGCAAAAAAATACTGATTATTACATGTGGACAAAAAGTGCCAGAAATGGCCTGGAGCTGAAGTGGTTCGTTTTTTTCAAGTTGTTATGGGTAAAGATCCTGCTTTAAATATATTTTTCAATAGCCACAAGGCTCCAATAGCCACAACCCAGCAAGCTCCACCCACTACAGGCTCCCTGCAGAAACTACAGGAGGGGGCGGAGACAAGACTAGTCACCCTGCACAAGGAAAGAGAACAGCAGTGACTGGACTTTATTACAGGAAGCTCCTGCACAGATCTGGAAGAAAAAAACATTCAAGTAAGAATACGCATTGCATCCTGTGTTTAGGCAATATTTTCTCAACCTGGAGTTTAGCGTTAAACTCAAAAAGAATTTGAGACCCATTATATCTTCAGATGTTTCTCACACACAGTGCCCGGCCCTATCTCTTGTTTATTATTACTGAAATGACATGATAATTCTTCTTAAAAGAACGAAGAAAGTTTTCATACTTCCTGGCTTCTTCAAGTTTTTTTTTTTATGTCAAAGATATTGGACAAATAGCTCTTTACTTTCATGTCGTGTTTACTTTCCTGAAACATTCAAACACTTTATTTCCCAGGGTCCATCTAAAAAATGAAAAAATTAAATTCACAATTATTTACTACATTCCAAAGTAAACAGGATGCGGTGAGGTTTAGCAAAATGTATTACTAATTACTAAATATTTATTTACTTGGAAGAATTAAAAAGTTGAACACCACCTTACTGTCCATGTTTTGGTAGGACGTTCCTGGTGGTAAGGTCACAAGGAGTCTGGCTTAGCAAGGTCTGTGGAGAAAAGCTGCCCATACACTGATGCCCTGTACACATGGACGGACTTTCCGACGGACTTTCGACGGACTTTGACGGACTTTCCGACGGACTTTCGACGGACTTTTGATGGACTTCCGATGGACTTTTGAACGAACGGACTTGCCTACACACGACCACACCAAAGTCCGACAGATTCGTACGTGATGACGTACGACCGGACTAAAATAAGGAAGTTGATAGCCGGTAGCCAATAGCTGCCCTAGCGTGGTTTTCGTCCGTCGGACTAGCATACAGACGAGCGGATTTTTCGACCGGACTCGAGTCCGTCGGACAAATTTGAAACATGTTCCAAATCTAAAGTCCGTCAGATTTTTGACCGAAAAAGTCCGCTGCAGGTCCGATGGAGCCCACACACGGTCCGTCGGACCAGTCCGGTCAAAATGTCCGCCCGTGTGTACACGGCATAATATATTTTCGAAATGAACATTCGTATGAACACTCTTATTACATTCAACGACTTGACAAATTCAGAGTGGTAGGCATGTCAGCCTGTGACGTCCGCTGCCAGCATGCCCCCAATCCACTCTGCTGAGATCACTGAATCGCTGGAGAAAGCCGGTATAAGGATACAGAGCGCCACGGGGAAACTCCAGTGAACTGTCAGCATCTGATGATGGAGGCATGATTAAGCCTCCGGAATGCTCTGATTGGTCACAGTGCCCCAGGCTATCTGACAGTTCACTGGAGTTTCCCCGCGGCGCTCTGTATCCTTATAATGGCTTCCTCCAGCGAATTAGTGATCACAGCAGAGCAGCGTGGATCAGAAGAATGCTGGCAGCATTCAAAACCGGACAGGTGGCAACCCTAGTTTATGATTAGCCAGATTAGTGTGGTTGCCTAGGTTAAGGACAGAAGGGGTTGCTTTTCTGCTCACATTTTCAGGCTTTTGGGGTCCAGCCTCCTGCTCTGTGACATATAAAAAGGCAGAGGTTTGTGTCTCAACAGCGAGCAGTGGGCTAAAGAACGGGAACCTCATGGGACATTATTATATAATACAGGATTTATATAGCAGTTTGCTTTACAAAATCAAGGCAGACATTACAGTTTCAATACAATTTGGTACAAGAGGAATCAGAGGGCCCTGCTCATTAGAGCTTACAATCTAAGAGGGACATTCTGAGACTTGTAGTTCTTCTACAGAGCACTGGCCTCCCATTGAGTCGTGCCAGCTACGGACTTCACCCACAAGGACCTTACCGATGCAGGTACTCTGGGGCAGCCACTGTTATGCCGCGTACACACGAGCGGAATTTCCGACAGAAAGAGTCCGATGGGAGCTTTTCATTGTATATTCCGGCCATGTGTATGCCCCATCGGACTTTTTCTGTCAAAAATTCAGACAGACTTAGATAGAGAACATGTTCTATATTTTTCCGACGGAACAAATTACTATTGGAAAAACCGCTCGTCTGTATGCTGTTCCGACGCACCAAAAACGACACATGCTCTGAAGCAAGTACGAGACGGAAGCTATTGGCTACTGGCTACTGAACTTCCGTTTTCTAGACCCGTTGTACGTGTTATACGTCACCACGTTCTGGACGGTCGGAATTTGGTGTGACCGTGTGTATGCCAGACAGCTTGAGCGGAATTCCGTCAGAACTCTGTCGTAAAAACCTTCAGAGTTTATTCCGACAACAAAACTGGTCATGTGTACAGGGCATAAGAGTTAGTTAGGGAAAGAATGTTCTGCCATGTTGTAATTATCAAGCTACACTTGTAGGAAAAGTTATTAACCGCATTGAGCCTGGTCTGAAGTTACTAAAAGAGGTGTACATGGGGTCCTGGAACACACCAAAGAACACACCAGAGTCTACCACGGCACACCAAAAGGTTCTAGTAACATCACAGTAAAAAAGGGCTAACTGCAACCAGTCTTTGGCATGGTACATGGTAGGGTAACAGGTAGCGAGGGGGTCCGCTGTTATTGCTCCCTCCCTAGCTGTCTGTCTCCGTCGGTCACCAGGAGTGGACTAGCATTACAGAGATCTAAAACCTGGTCATTTGGTATGGAACGAGACAGGTTAAGTGGAGCATGTATGAGGTCCATCCTATGTGCTCAACGGGACCCTATTCTGTTACTGGAAGTGAGGTAATAGACATCCACTGACTGGTGGAGTGGGCATAGGCTCTGCATGTCCCTCCTAATGCAACACATACAACTATTCAAGTGTAGAGCACGGGACGCTATCTTTGGAAGAACTTCACATAGAACTATACTCAAGGACTGCTTTATTGTTTGACTTTCACATGACTGCAGCCTTTGCCTGGTCCTGGAATTAATGAGCACACCTTCGGACAAGGTGTAAACCCTGTGTAAAGCAACTGATTCTTTTCTGCTGCCTGGCATAGGCCAGAAGAACCCATGCTGGGTGTAACCCACACGTGGGGCCCAACGAGGTAATGGGGAACATATGGAGGAGACGTCACCAGTCTATCACAACTCACACCCCCCCCCCCTTCCCCGCCTACCCTTACAAATACAGTATCTCACAAAAGTGAGTAAACCCCTCACATTTTTGTAAATATTTTATTCTATCTTTTCATGTGACAACACTGAAGAAATTACACTTTGATACAATGTAAAGTAGTGAGTGTACAGCTTGTATAACAGTGTACATTTGCTGTCCCCTCAAAATAACTCAACACACAGCCATTAATGTCTAAACCGCTGGCAACAAAAGTGAGTACACCCCTAAGCAAAATTTTCCAAATTGAGCCCAAAGTGTCAATTTTTGTGTGGTCACCATTATTTTCCAGCACTGCCTTAATCCTCTTGGGCATGGAGTTCACCAGAGCTTCACAGGTTGCCACTCCTCCATGACGACATCACAGAGACCTTGCACTCCTCCACCTTCTTTTTGAGGATGCCCCACAGAAGCTCAATAGGGTTTAGGTCTGGAGACATGCTTGGCCAGTCCATCACCTTTACCCTCAGCTTCTTTAGCAAGACAGTGGTCGTCTTTGAGGTGTGTTTGGGGTCGTTATCATGTTGGAATACTGCTCTGCGGCCCAGTCTCCGTAGGGAGGGGATCATGCTCTGCTTCAGTATGTCACAGTACATGTGACATACTGAAAAAAAGTAATTTAAAAGTACTTATGGCTTTAATGAATAGTCGTGTCCTGGCAATACAGATAAAAGTCATTAAAAAATACGGCATGGGATCCCCCCCAGTCCATTACCAGGCCCTTTGGGTCTGGTATGAATATTAATGGGAACCCCCGAACCAAAATGTAAAAAAGAAATTGCGCGGGGGTTCCGCCAAGTTCCATACCAGGCCCTTCAGGTCTGGTATGGATATTAAGGGGAACCCTGCACCAATTTTTTTTTTAAAAATGGCGTAAGGGTCCTCCTCAAAATCCACACCAGACCTGATTTTAAGGGGAACCCCGTGCCAATTTTTTTTTTAAAAATGGCGTGGGGTCCCCCCAAAAATCCATACCGGACCCTTATCCAAGCACACAACCTAGCAGGCCGCAGAAAAAGAGGGGGGACGAGAGAGGGCCCCCCCTCCTGAACCATACCAGACCACATGCCCTGAACATGGGGAGGGTGCTTTTGGGTAGCCCCCGAAAGCACCTTGTCCCCATGTTGATGGGGACAAGGGCCTCATTCCTACAACTCTTGCCTAGTGGTTGTGGGGGTCTGCGGGCTGGGGGCTTATCAGAATCTGGAAGCCCCCTTTAACAAGGGGACCGCCAGATCCCGTCCCACCCCCTTGTTTGAAATGGTAAAGGGTACATTGTACCCTTATCATTTCACTAAAAAAAGTGTCAGAATGTTAAAAAACCACAAGACACACCTTGGGAGAAGTCCTTTATTAAAAAATAAAAAAATAGAAATGTCCCACGAAGTCCATTTATCTTCTTCTCTCGCTCTGCCGACGGACCGAAAAAATAAATAAAAAAGATCCGCCTCCATGGGAGGCAACCACTAGATGACGTGTCCTCGCAGGTGACAGTTGTTTTATAACTGAGGGCGGGGCCACACAGTGACGTACCAGGGTTACCCCGCCCCCCCTCTGACACACGGGGACTTCCCAATGGCTTCCCCGTGGCGTCAGAGGGGGGCGGGGCCACCCGGGTCTGGTATGGATTTTTGGGGGGACCCACGCCGTTTTTTTTTATAATTTTGGCGCGGGGTTTCCCTTAAAATCCATACCAGACCTGAAGGGTCTGGTAATAGACTGGGGGGGGGATCCCATGCTGTTTTTTTCAATGACTTTTATCTGTATTGCCGGGACCTGACAATTCATTATAGCCGCGAGTACTTTTAAATGACTTTTTTCCTTTAGAAATGTCATTTTGTGCAGGGACTGTTCTAAACACGGGAAAAATGCGCCACTTTACAGGCATACTATAGACCCCCCCAGTTACAAAATTTAAAGGAATATTTCACTTTTATTGTTTCACTTTAAGCATTATTAAAATCACTGCTCCTGAAAAAATGGCCGTTTTTAAAACTTTTTTTTTGCATTGATCCATGTCCCCCTGGGGCAGGACCCGGGTCCCCAAACACTTTTTATGACAATACCATGCATATAAGCATTTAAAATTAGCACTTTTGATTTCTCCCATAGACTTTTAAAGGGTGTTCCGCGGCTTTCGAATTTGCCGTGAACACCACAAATTGTTAGCTATTCGGCGAACACGCGATGTTCGAGTTGAACTTACGCTCGACTTGTACATCGGACTCATCCCTACTTCTGGGACGACAGCCATGCACACCAATTTGATGCAGAGTGCGCGGTGTATGGTCTGAGCACTGACAGGCTGACCCCCCACCCCTTCAACCTCTGCAGCACTGCTGGCAGCACTCATACGTCTATTTCCCAAAGACAACCTCTGAATATGACGCTGAGCACGTGCACTCAACTTCTTTGGCAAAGCCTGTTCTGAGTGGAACCTGTCCTACTTGCCAACCGGCTCCTATACATATACGTCGGCACTTTAAAGATGGATATCTTAGTAACGGCAGCAGCTGCTGCCATAACCGAAATATCCATCTTTTCAGCCGACGGTCCTGTTTACGATGATGGTGGTCTCTGTGGCGGATTTACCGCGAGATCACCGTTATCGGCGGTGGGAGAGGACTCCCCCCTTCCCGCCGCTCTCCCTCACCCTCCGCCGCTTACCGGAGCCGTTGGCAGCTGCGAAGGCGATCGGGACCTGTCCGTTGCTGGGTATGGAGACGAGTGAAGGGAAGATGGCCCCCACCCATCTCCATGCCATGCCATGCCATAGCAGGGCGGAAGCGACGTCAAAACGTCACTTCCGCCCATACGTCTTAAAGGCACATTTTTTTGCTGTAATTTTTTTTAAATGGGAAAATTTTTTTTTCTTTTATTGCAGTTAAGTCCAAATATGGACTTTTGACCCCAGATCTCACAATTTAAGAGGACCTGTCATGCTTTTTTCTATTACAAGGGATGTTTACATTCCTTGTAATAGGAATAAAAGTGACCCATTTGTAAAAATAAATAAAATCAAGTAAAATAAATAAGAAAAAAAAAAAAAATTAAAGCGCCCCCATCCCGACGAGCTCACGCGCAGAAGCGAATGCATACATGAGTAGCGCATGCATATAAAAACGGTGGTCAGACCACACATGTGAGCTATTGCCGCGATCGTTAGAGCAGGAGCAATAATTCTAGCCCTAGACCTCCTCTGTAACTCAAAACATGCAACCTGTAGAATTTTTTAAACGTCACCTATGCAGATTTTTAAGGATAAAGAGGGTAAGGACGCCATTCCTCGAGCAGGTGCAATTTTGAAGTGTGACATGTTGGATATCAATTTACTCGGCATAACATTATCTTTCACAATATAAAAAAAATTGGGCTAACTTTACTGTTGTCCCTTTTTCTTATTCACAAAAGTGATTTTTTTCCCAAAAAAAAGTGCGCTTGTAAGACCTCTGTACAATTACGGTGTGACAAAAAGTATTGCAATGACTGCCATTTTATTCTCTAGGGTGTTAGAAAAAAATGTATAATGTTTGGGGGGTTCTAAGTAATTTTCTAGCAAAAAAACTTGTTTCTAACTTGTAAACACCGAGTCTGAAAAAGAGGCTCGGTTTAAGTGGTTAAACCGCTGTATGGTCTTGGCCACCTTGCTGCAGCTCAGTTTCAGGGTCTTGCCAATCTTCTTATAGCCTAGGCCATCTTTATGTAGAGCAACAATTCTTTTTTTTAGATCCTCAGAGAGTTCTTTGCCATGAGGTGCCAGGTTGAGAGAGTGAGAGCAATAACATCAAATTTAATACACCTGCTCCCCATTCACACCTGAGACCTTGTAACACTAATGTGTCACATGACACCGGGTAGGAAAACTGGCTAATTGGGCCCAATTTGGACAGTTTCAATTAGGGGTGTACTTACTTTTGTTGCCAGCGGTTTAGACATTAATGGCTGTGTGTTGAGTTATTTTGAGGGGACAGCAAATTTACACTGTTATACAAGCTGTACACTCACTACTTTACATTGTAGCAAAGTGTCATTTCTTCAGTGTTGTCACATGAAAAGATAGAATAAAATATTTACAAAAATGCGAGGGGTGTACTCACTTTTGTGAGATACTGTATATATCCCTTTTATGGCAGATGTAGTAAACTCTAACCAGATTACATTGTTTGCTAAAACACTGAGTATCGTACAGAAATTACTATGTTGCCACCGTACCTGGAGAAAAAATTCTTGTCTCCCTTCCTTGATAATATTTATTCCTGGTCATACAATTAACAGGAGAAACCTTTGTCATGTCATTTTAATATGTGTAAAATCAGAATGGACAATGCAATTTATGTTTCAAATGTAACTGTTATCTATGAAATTAAGTCTGGCATAGTCTATCCCTAAAATATAATTAGAACCAAAAAAATAAAATATACAAATGGGACTTTTTAGGTTACAAAGATCAAACAAAATAATATATTTAAGAGAATATAATTTTATTGTACAAAGGGTAAACCCTGTTACGTGGGACATATGCTATTCCTTGAAGACTACATAAACTATAGAAGAAAAAGATTTTGTGTTCACTGCTACCAAATATTATTATTATTATAAAGGATTTACAGTTGTGCTCATAAGTTTACATACCCTGGCAGAATGTATGATTTCTTGACCATTTTTCAGAGAATATGAATGATAACACAAAAACTTTTCTTTCACTCATGGTTAGTGTTTGGCTGAAGTCATTCATTATCAACCAACTGTGTTTACTTTTTTTAAATCATGATGGCAACAGAAACTACCCAAATTACCCTGGTCAAAAGTTTACATACCCCAGCTCTTAATACCGTGTATTGCCCCCTTTAACATCAATGACAGCTGGAAGTCTTTTGTGGTATTTGTGGACGGGGCTGTTTATCTTCTCAGATGGTAAAGCTGTCCATTCCTCTTGGCAAAAAGCCTCCAGTTCCTGTAAATTCTTGGGCTGTCTTGCATGAACTGCATATCTGAGATCTCCCCAGAGTGGCTCAATGATATTGAGGTCAGGAGTCTGAGATGGCCACTCCAGAACCTTCACTTTATTCTGCTGTAGCCAATGACAGGTGGACTTGGCCTTGTGTTTTGGATCATTGTCATGTTGGAATGTCCAAGTACGTCCCATGCGCAGCTTCCTGGCTGATGAATGCAAATGTTCCTCCAGTATTTTTGGACAACACACTGCATTCATCTTGCCATCAATTTTGACCAAATTTCCTGTCCACCTCAGTACCTTTCATCATAGGCCTTGTTGACTCCTCTCCAAATGTAGTGTTTATGGTTGTGGCTAAAAAGCTAAATTTTGGTCTCATCACTCCAAATGACTTTGTGCCAGAAGGTTTGAGGCTTGTCTCTGTGCTGTTTGGAGTATTGTAAGTGGGATACTTTGTGACATTTGTGTAGTAATGGCTTTCTTCTGGAGACTCGACCATGCAACCCATTTTTCTTCTAGTGCCTCCCTATTGTGCATCTTAAAGCAGCCACACCACATGTTTTCAGAGAGTCCTGTATTTCACCTGAAGTTATTTGTGGGTTTTTCTTTGCATCCTGAACAATTTTTCTGGCAGTCGTGGCTGAAATTTTAGTTGGTCTACCTGACCGTGGTTTGGTTTCAAAAGAACCCCTCATTTTCCACTTCTTGATTAGAGTTTGAACACTGCTGATTGGCATTCTCAATTCCCTGGATATCTTTTTATATTCCTTTCCTGTTTTATACAGTTCAACTACCGTTTCCCGCAGATCCTTTGACAATTCTTTTGCTTTCCCCATGACTCAGAATCCAGAAACGTCAGTGCAGCACTGGAAGAAGGATGTAAGGGTCTGTCAGGAGTCCAGAAACTCATTGACCTTTTATACACACACACACACACTAATTACAAGCAACCAGATTTAAGGTGAGGATGGTTACCTTTAAAAGTCATTCAAACTCCTTTGTGTTAACTTGTGTGCATCTTATCAGGCCAAAATCACCAGGGTATGTTAACTTTTGATCAGAGTCATTTGGGTAGTTTCTGTTGCTATTATGATTAAAACACAGTTGATTGATAATAAATTACTTCAGTCAAATACTAACCATGAGTGAAAGAAATGTTTTTGTGTTATCATTCATATTCTCTGAAAAATGGCCAAGAAATAATAAATTCTGCCAGGGTATGTAAACTTATGAGCACAATTGTATATAGCACCAACAGTTTGCGCAGCGCTTTGCAATGTCAGGGCAGACAGTACAATTACAATACAATTCAATACAGGAGGAATCAGAAGGCCCTGCTCCTTAGAGCTTACAATCTAGAAATCAATTATATCTCTCTTAGCATTCAGCATTTAACCAATTTCAGCCCCAGAAGGTTTTACCCCCTTCATGACCAGGACATTTTTTTTTTTTACGGCACTGCATTGCTTGAACTGAGAATTGCGCGGTCATGCAACATTGTACCCAAACAAAATGTATGTTCTTTTTTCCCCACAAATAGAGCTTTCGTTTGGTATTTGATCACCTCTGCAGTTTTGATTTTTGTGCAATAAACAACAAAAGACCAACAATTTTGAAAAATAAACAATACTTTTACTTTCTGCTATGAAACATATCCAATAAAAAAATGTAAAAATCAAATTTCTTCATCAATTTTTTTTTTAAATCAGAAAGGTTTTTATTTTGCATAAGAAACAAAATCATACATCATATACGTTGAAACATTGAATGTATACATATTTTAGAGTATTAGTGCAGTTCGTCATGAATACAGTTATCAACATTTTAAGATTGCCAACAGGAGGTTCTATTTGCATTCTAACAAAAGTAAAGGCAATTGCACTATTATCCTTTAACAATAAATTTGACATATAATATGCCTCGTAGAGAGTATATGTCTGAATATCAGATGGTATACTCAGATATTGACTGGAATAGTATCTCCCTTGTATAGGAAAACTCCTGTGTTATATAATATCTTTAAACTGTAAAAAGGGGAGACACAATAATTTTCCAATAAAATCAGTGGGATCAATCTCAGTATAATATAGCTCTATTATGCTTGTCTGTGTTCATTGTGTTTAGTGCAATATAGTATTCTCCAGTATTGGGGGGAGAAAGAAAATATCAATCAATAATAAAAAAAAAAAAAAAAGGGAAAAAAGAAGGAAAGAGATAGAAAGGAAAAAAAAACCATTACAAAACAAAACCAAATCTTGCCATACATTGCAACATTGCATATTCTGCCTCATACCTCTCAAGGAGCGTATTGCCCTGTCTATCCCTTTCTTTTACATACTTTTATTATCCATATAATGGTCATGTCCACATCAGCCCAAAAGTAACCTATCTTTGATTAGTTGGTGTGGGGCTAGACCAGGAACATCCAGCCATGCTTGCCATATTGATAGAAACTTTTGTGGGACTTTTCTATGTTGGTAAGCAATCTTTTCTCTTATTAAGAGCCTATTGACACTGTCTATCCATTGCTTCTTGGTGGGCACTCGCGGAGTGATCCACCACTGAGCAATTAATTTCCTTGCCATGTATAACATTCGGATGAGCGCTATGCGGGTGGGTGGTGGTATCGACTCGTCATCTATTCCTCCTAATATACATGTTACTGGGTTTCTCTCAAGAGGTATCATGAATATTTCTGTTATTGTGTCTAGGACATCCTTCCAGTACCTAAATAATTTGGGGCACTTCCATATCATATGGAGTAAGTCTCCATGATCACGTTCACATTTTGGGCACATGGGAGAATCTCTAATTCCCCACTTATATAATTGAAGGGGAGTTCTATATGCTCTGTGAAGTAGATAGAGGTGTGAGATTTTCTGAGATGCAGACAGAGATACCAAGGGGGCGTTTACCAAGCATACATCCCAACTATCTCCGTCTATTGCCCCTATGTCTTCCTCCCAGCGCTGTCTACTTGGTAGTCTAGAGGAGTCTTGTATTCGCGTGACAAGGGTGTTATAGCAGCGGGATATCATCCCCTTTTTATTTTCTTCCATGAAAACTTCCTGAACGATCGGATGTTCTGTGTGGTGGATCCTGACAGTTCTGCTCTGGGTTTGTAAAGCATGTCGCAATTGGAGATACTTATAAAAATTGTTATGTGGGATCTCAAACTCTATTTGGATCTGTTGGAATGATTTGAGGGTATTATTTTGGTATAGTTGTGAAACAAATTTAATACCTGCGTCCTCCCAGTTCTTAAAACCTTTTAATTTTTGTATTTCCTTAAATTGTCTGTTTTTCCAAAGAGGTGTGCAGGACAAAAAACCTGTAACGCCTAGTAATTTTTTTACAAAAGACCATAACATGATCAACAATTTAACTGTAGGGGCCTCAGGATCTAGATGTAAGAACCCCGCCTCCAAGCTTGCCAGTGCTGAATAATTATTTTCGTCCCCTAATGTAAGCATCCGAATCGGGTCTGTGTGATCCAATAGGCCCCATCCTCCCAGCTGTTGCAGTTGGGATGCCAGGTAATACATTCTGGGATGAGGAACAGCAAGTCCCCCCTCCTCCTTGCCATATTGTAATGTGGATAATTTTATCCTTGCTGTCTTTTTCTTCCAAATAAGCTCCCTAAATTGGCTCTCTATCCTATCGAACCATCTCTTAGGTATCCATACTGGGGAATTATTAAAGATATATAGTAGTTGTGGCGCCCAAACCATTTTAATAAGGTTAACTCTCCCAGCCACTGACAAGGGCAATTTACACCAAGCTCTGCTTTTTTCCCGGAATTTAGTCAAGAGGGGCGCCAGGTTCTGATCAATATAGGTGGCCGGGCTCGATGTCACCTGAATCCCTAGGTAGCGAAACGAGCTCACCTGTTGTATCATTTCTGCACCCAGGGGCAGTGGGGTATTCAGGGGGTCAAGTGGCATCAACACCGACTTGTCCCAATTGATGGAGAAGCCTGATAGTTCCCCAAAATCCTTTATGAGGGACATGACCATTTGTAACGTATCTTTTGTGTCCCCTAAGTACAGCAGGGTATCGTCTGCATACATGGATACCACATCTTTATTTCTTCCTCTCTGAAAACCCACTATTCTTGAGTCCCCTCTAATTTTGGCCCCCAAAGGCTCTAAGGCCAGGGCAAACAGCAGGGGCGACAACGGGCACCCCTGCCTAGTGCCCCTAAATAGAGGAAAGGGTTCTGAAAGCTCCCCATTAATGCGGATCCTGGCGGTGGGTGTGGCATACAGAAGCTGTATCCAGCGGATAAAGGTGTCCCCCAATCCCATGCTCCGTAGTGTCTTCCACAGATAGGGCCACTCGACACTGTCGAAGGCCTTAGCTGCATCAAGTGAAAAAATTGCCCTATTGCCTGGGTTGTCCGTTGGGAGTTGTAAATTCAGGAATAGCCGCCTTATATTTTGGGCCGTGGATCTCGTGGGTATGAACCCAGATTGGTCTCTGTGTACTATTTTATGTATTACTTTGGCTAACCTGTTTGCTAACATCCGGGCCAGCAGCTTAATATCGGACGTGAGCAATGATATGGGCCTATAAGAGCCAGGGGAGTTCGCATCTTTACCCGGTTTTAAGAGGACAACGATGATTGCCTCGTTCATCGAGTTTGGTAGGGAACCTTCCTCTAGTGCCTCATTATAAACTTTTAATAATGTGGGGAGCATAGAGTCAGCATAACGTTTATATACCTCTGACGGGAGACCATCCATGCCTGGTGATTTGTTATTTTTGGTTTGGGATAAGGCAAGATCTAGTTCTTCTGCCGTTAGAGGGGCATTAAGCATGGTCCTGTCTTCTATCTGGAGACTGGGGAGCTCACAGCCTCCCAGAAAATCTTCTATTGCGCTGTCAGTGGGCATCACCTTTGAGGAGTAGAGATTGGCATAAAAATCCCTAAAGACTTTCAGGATATCAGAGGTAGAGGTTTTCAAGGACCCCTGCTCATCACCAATGGCAGGAATAAGAGAGGATGATTGCTGGGACCTTGCCAGTACTGCAAGCATATGTCTTTCTTCATCAATTTAGACCAATATGTATTCTGCTACATGTTTTTTGGTAAAAACAAAATATCCCAATAAGCGTATATTGATTGGTTTGCGCAAAAGTTATCACATCTACAAACTAGGGGATGTTTTATGGCATTTTTATTTTTATTTTTACTAGTAATGACGGTGATCAGCGTTTTTTAGCAGGACTGTGACATTGCGGCAGACAAATCAGACACTAAGTGACACTTTTTGGGAACCAGTGACTCTAATACAGTGATCAGTGCTAAAAAAATGCACTCACTGTACTAATGACACTGCTAGAGAAGGGCTTAACATCAGGGGCAATCAAAGGGTTAAGTGTGCTCCTAGGGAGTGATCTCCCACATTTGGGGGATGGCTTAAATTGAGGAAAACAGAGATCTGTGTTTCTGCTTAGCAGAAACACAAGGTCTCTATTTTCCTCTCTGACAGAACGGTGGTCTGCCTTGTTTACATAGGCAGATCACCATTCTGTTTCTCCTGTCAACAATTGCTGGGTCCCGGCGGACTTCGCATTCGCTGGACCCACTGATTGGCTCCCGCTATGTCCAATCACAGTGGGAGTGGGTCGGCGGCGGCGCACGCTCGTGCCCCAGACCTGGAAGAAGAGACAATGTACAGGTACGTTGTTTCACTCAGCTGGGCTGCCCTGCCTCAGTAAATGTGTGGAGGGCGGTCCAGAAGCGGTTAATCATTTAAAGTCATTATTCACAGGATCTCACAAATCATGTCGGAATCCACTGAAGCAAGGAGCTATATATTCCTCAACGCGTTTCTTACACCAATGGTCTTCTTCCTCAGGGGGAGTTAGGCAGTAGGGTATCGGAATAGCATACTGTGGTAAAATGATTATACAATAATTAATATCATACACGGCCTTCCAAAAAAAAAAAAAAATGAGCATCACAAATGGGGTTTACTGGAAATCCCACACCGGTAGGCATCTTGGGATTGATTTATTAAAACTGGAGAGTGCAAAATCTGGTGCAGCTCTGCATAGAAACCAATCAACTTCCAGTTTTTCTTGTCAAAGCTTAACTGAACAAGCTCAAGTTAGAAGCTGATTGGCTACCACGTGGAGCTTCACCAGATTTTGCACTCTCCAGTTTTAGTAAATCAACCCCTTGTCCTATATTACCAATATGCCAATACAAAATGTTTTATGCTATACTTTATGTACTCTTTAACCGCTTGCCAACCAGCCACCGTCATTATACTGCGTCAGGTCGGCACGTTCCCGTGAGCCGCTGTAGCTGTACGTCGGCCCTTTAAGCAGGAATAGCAGGTGCGCGCACCCGCTGCACTGCGAGGGAACCGATGCGCGTGGCTGGCGTTCGCGATTACCGCCAACCATGTGCGATCGCGTGCACGAGAGCCAGAACAGGGACGTGTGTGTGTAAACACACAAATCCTTGTTCTGTGAGGAGAGGAGAGACAGATTGTGTGTTCCTAATAGCTATGAACAATGAGCTGTCATCTCCTCTAGTCAGTTCCTTCCCCCCTACAGTTTGAACATACAGTGAGGGGACACATTTAACCCCTTGATCACCCCCTAGTGTTAACCCCTTCCCTTCCATTGTCATTTACACAGTAATCAGTGCATTTTTATAGCACTGATCACTGCATAAATGTCAATGATCCCAAAAATGTGTCAAAAGTGTCCGATGTGTCCTCCATAATGTCGCAATCCCGATAAAAATTGCATATCGCCGCCATTACTAGTAAAAAAAATAATAATCAAAAAAATGCCATAAATCTTTCCCATAGTTTGTAGACGCTATAACTTTTGCGCAAACCAATCAATGTACGCTTATTGCAATTTTTATTACCAAAAATATGTAGAAGAATACATATTGGCCTAAGCTGAGGAAAAAATTCGCTTTTTTTTTAAATAAATTGGGGATATTTATTATAGCAAAAGGTACAAAATATTGTGTTTTTTTCAAAATTGTCGCTCTTTTTTTGCTTATAGCACAAAAAATAAAAATCGCAGAGGTCATCAAATCCGAAAATTCTAAAATCCAAAAATAAGAATGAAAATCCGAAAATTCTAAAGAACGAAAATCCGAAAATTAGAACGAAAATCCAAAAAATTTGGAAACCCAAAAAATTCAAAAATCCGAAATAATAACTAACTAATAATAATAATAACTATTACTAACTATTAAATTATAGGTATTGGAATTTCCTTTCAAATTTGGCTGTTAGTAAATGTAACAAATACTAGTCTATCCAAAATTCCGAATTATCAGAAATACCGAATGCCGAATCAAAACTAATGGAACGTAACAAATTAATAATAAATAATAATAATAAAAATGTTTTATATTACAGACGTCCGGGAAGCCCAGGACGTCATATGACGCCCGCCCAGGATGGGAGATCCCTCCTGCGGACGTCATATGTACATGGGCGGGATGTGAAGTGGTTAAGGAGGGCAGGAAGATGTCCACAATGCTGCAAGAAGTGGGTAGCCAAGAATGCAAAGGATGGATGCAAATGTGGACAGAGTGCGAACCCTTTTACTCTCAGATTGAAGATTGAGTGTGCGAATGATGGCAGAAAATTGAACACGATCAGGGAAACAATGCAGCAGATTCTAACAAAGCATTTGGGAATGAGAAAGATTTCCGCAAAGATGGTACCTCGAATCTTGACAGAAGATCAGAAAGAACATCATCTTCAAATTTTATCCACACTTTAAAAGAATGCAGAGGTGGTTGATATTTTTTTTTACAGTCTATTTCGGGAATTAAATTGTCACATCCTGTACTCGTAGGTTAACTGGCTCCTGTCTATATATACACTATATTATCAAAAGTTTTTGGACACCTGCCTTTACACGCACATGAACTTTAATGGAATCCCTGCCTTAGTCCGTAGGGTTCAATATTGAGTTGGCTCACCCTTTGCAGCTATAACAGCTTCAACTCTTCTGGGAAGGCTGTCTACAAGGTTTAGGAGTGTGTCTATTGGAATGTTTGACCATTCTTCCAGAAGCGTATATGTGAGGTCAGGCGCTGATGTTGGATGAGAAGGCCTGGCTCACAGTCTCTGCTCTAATTCATTCCAAAGGTGTTCTGTTGGGTTGAGGTCAGGACTCTGCGCAGGCCAGTCAAGTTCCTCCACCCCAAACACGCTCATCCACAATATATTGACAAAAGTATTGGGCCACCCCTCCAGAAAATGTATTTATGACTGGTTCAAACGATTTTGCGATGGGAAGGAAACAACAGAGGATGTGCCATTTTCGGGTCGGCCATCGACAAGCAGAACCCCAGAAATGTTTCAGCAAGTCTGACAAATGCTGGCACGAGATCGGCGGCTAACTCTATGATTGATGGCAAAGGAATTTGGCATTAGCAAGGACACGGTGCGCACTATCGTCTGCAAAGATTTGGGTAAGCAGAAGATCTGTTCCTGGTTTGTGCCGCACAAGAGGCAGATGAACAGAAAGCAAAACAGATGGACACCTCTGGAGATGTCATTACCATGTGTGACCATCCTTTGTGCGAACCATCATGACAGGGCACAAGACCTGGTGCTACCAGTTCAATCCGGAATCCAAGCGGCCATTGATGAAATGGTATTCACCATCTTCCCTGCTACACAAGTCGCCTGCAAAAGTCCAAGGTTAAGACAATGTTGATCACCTTCTTCGACAATGATGGCCTCATCCAAGAACATGTGACATCGGTTCTGCAATTGATTCCTAAAGAGGCCTTTGCTACAGTTTCCATAAGCTTTATGGACCTTGCCAAAAAGTGGGTTGAGGAAGCAGTGGTTCTCAATCTCGGTCCTCAAGTACCCACACCAGGCCACGTTTTGGGAATTTCTCTTAGATAAAATAGTTGTCCAAAATACCAAGCCATTGACTCTGATTTTAAGCACCTATGAACCACTGTTGTGGGTGGTGATTATTTTTACGGCCAATAAAAATAATTTGTATGTATCTTCTGTTTTGTTTGTTTTCTGATACCATTCACAAAACTTTTTTAGACAGACCTCGTAAATACTGTATGTAAAGTGCTGAGCAATTGGTTGCCGCTATATAAATAAATAAATATAAATAAATTATAATTATTAAAATAACGCAAGCCGATTACTGTAGGCAAAATGGCTTATGAATGACCAACCAGTTTTCATCTCTACAATCATTTTGCTAAAACGGACAATACCGGGGGGGGATAAATGATACACGGCTTCAGACAAAGACATAAAATAGAAACCCATAAGAGGTCAGACAATGAAGGTCAGCACTGTAGTAAACTTGGATACCTTGCACATATCATGTTATTATGCTCCGTTACTTAAATATATTTAATCTCTGAATATAAAATCATGTCAGGGGAGAGGGGCACAGTCAACCCCCCCCCCATGATGCCAGGTCCCATCTGTCCCGTTCTCCTCATGAATATGCATGGAATCAGATATGACAGTGCCCCGCGCCATTAATAATCCTGTCATCTGACTTATGCAGCAGAAAGCTCCAGCCCGTGGCTTCAAGTAGCAAAGGCAGCCTGAAGGGAAAAAAAGGCCATGCTTCTTTTTATTGGGATTAAGTGTCTGCAAATTTTGGCAGGGGGTTCTAGGAGAAATGGTGGGGGGGGGGGGGGGGGAGGGAAAAAGGGAACGAATGAGTTAGAATTATAGAAGTGGAAACGGGCAAAAAGTCTCTCATGAATGGTAGGACTTGTTAGCAGCCTAGAGCAGTGGGTGTAATGGTATGTGAACTGACCTTGGTTCTAGTCACTGTGGGTAGCCCTGGTGTTTTTTTGTAAAAGAAGCAATTGCTGCAGAGGTTTAGATTTCAGCCTTTCCAGTCATCAATCATCTGAGCCTTTTCTCCTCTTTGACAGCACAGTACATGGCCTGACATTTGACACTCAGGACTTCAGGAGGAGATACGAGCAGGCACAAGCTGGGCCCAAGGGTTACTTCAAAAAGTGACAGGTTTTAGAGAAGCAGCTAAATTAAAAAAAAAAAAAAATCATAACAAAAAAGGATGTCAAATACATCTAAACAATCTGAGAGCGGACTATCGTAACATGCAGATACATGTCAATGAATATGTATTTAACTCCTATGTAAAAAAAAAAAAGTCGTACATTAATGTATATTTAAAACACATGAGGAAGCAATGCTTATGTGAATTTATGTCTCATGTTATTCCAAGGAGAGTGAATAAATTTATACGTGTTTCTTGCTATTATTAGATGACCCGAGTAACCTTCACCTCTCCCTTAATGCGAGAAGCACAATAAAATATGATCAGAATTTTGTATGTTGCTCTGTTTCATAAGTGAGCCATTCACACTATATTAATGGCACGGTGCTCAAGGCTGCTGGATTAAAAACAAAATAAATAAGCCGTTAGGAGAGTGGAAGGTTGCAGTATGAAGCTGTGATGTAGTTGAGTTTACATATTTACTTGCTATACATTGAGAAAAAAGAAGTTAAAATAGTATTTATAAAAAAAAAAAAAAAAAACATGGAAATAATAAAACGTATGACACCATTGTTCTCTTTGTTATCTGGTTCCCTTGTTATCGTTAAGCAGGGCCAGTCCACCAAAAACTGATATTTTTAGATTTTGGGAGATGTTGGTAGGTTCAACCACTTAATGGGTCCTTATAGCTCTTGCTGAGGCCAATGTGAGGAGGTCCCACCCTCTTTTTAATATTCTTAAAAGAAAGGTATTTATAAAGAGGTGGAGTCCTGTGACAGATCACCTGGCACCCAGCTGGAGTTCTTCCGCCAAGATACAACTTCCTCCAATCTGGAAACAGGAACCAGGTATTATAGCTGAATAGTGCACCCAAGAACTACACGACACTAGCTTAGGTGCAAACTGGAATAGAGTTTATTGTAAATTCACACAGACTATATACCACACAAGATCAGGTAAGCTTGATCACATTATCCTAAACAATGCAAACTGTAAACAGTAATATCGTTAGTACATCTAAGGAACAGCTAACATGAACACAAATAGTAAGCTAAATAAACAGTAAGCTAATTAACAATTATCCACCTAGACAAGCCTAGGTGACTCAGGTCAGTGCCGAACCAGACAGTTTGGCACCAGCCCCACAGATACACAAAGTACATTACACATGCTGTCTGTCAGGTGTTTGGTTTTCACTGGTGTAATCTGTCCTCTACAAAAGTTATACAATGTTCCAGCAGTCTAAAAAAGTGGAATTTATTTATCTTCATAGATTTCTTGAGGGATATTGTTGATAAATATCTCTGTCCCAATTGGAAAAGCTTCTCCAACTCAGTCTGCAGGAGGGCCACCATGTTTCCTCTGACCATTACCTGTACACGATTAATATTACACCTTTCCATCCACTCCAGAAGGGAAGCTTTATTTTCTTTATTCAAAGAATTATTCCAAGCCTCGCTCTCAGCGTTCACCGTGTCATTGTCCATCATTAGAGCATGTTCTGTCCTCTCCATGGGATAAGAGGCTGAACTGAGCAATTTTTCATGCTCTGGCCAGGAGAAGCATACAGGATCTAATCAGTGGGTAGAAGGCTAGCCCCTAGTCCCCTCCAAAAGCCCATACCCTGATTGAGTTTGTCACAATTCCCTTTTAAGGATTACTTCTCCTACTCCTGGTGGAGTACTTCTGGGTAGTCCTATTTATGGTGGGAGGAGCTGTGAGCTGTAGCTCTTTTTTGACCGGGAGAGGTTGAGGAGAGACAGGCCTGCTGTAGGTCATCTTGCTCCCCTCTTTGGGGGAGCTGCTACTCTAGGCTCTGAAGTGCATCATCATTGGGATCAGATATAGAGAGAGGATGAAAGGGACTGAGTACTCAGGATGAACCATAAGACATCTCATGCCTGCTGATTGCTGCAATGCTATCTAATTTAAGCCAATATTTGGATTTTGCCTTTACCAATATCTGGACTGATGCTTCATTGCAACACCTTTGCATGAATACTTGAGGTGTGAATACTAGAGGTGTCTATTACAGCCAATGACTGGTAAATGGAGTGGGAGGTGTACTTACTGGTGCAAACCTGACTATTTGGGTCCTGAAAGTATGTTCTTGGATCAAGGCTGTGAGTACTTCTGGGAAGAGGGGGTTAATAGTGTAAGGGCCAGGAGTATATTGGAAGTATAGGCCTCTGGCCACCATCCCTGCATGGGACTTTATTTGGTTGGGATGAGAAAACTCTGGGAGCCCTGGATCCTGAATTCTGGGGGCCCAGCTGCTCATGGTGGCCACGTGAGAGGCAGCCTGGGTACCGCTGACCTATAGGCAAATATTTTTTGGCCATAATTCTCTTCTGAGTCACAGGAGCTCACTTACAGTACTTTTGCTCTCCTGTGACCCACAATAAGCTATCAGCTGACATCACAGAACAGCTCCAGGCTCTGGAAGGTTCCTGTCTATATTATTGGGATCCACCTACCTGAGTGCTCACCTGAGAGCCGAAACCAGCTCCCTCTCCAGCCCCAGCGCTGGGAGGGCAGAGCAGAAAGTGGTTAATGGCAGTCACTGCTGTCTGATCAGAGCTGTTACAGCATCACACTTATGCTGCAGCATTAAGATGAGTATGTATGTTTGTTTTTATTTTTTTTATTTTTTTTTTTATTTATGAAGAAAATTTGGAGTTTATTGGCTAACAAAGTATTACTAGAGGCAAAACTTTTTACATTTTTTTAATGGGTGTGGGGTGTGGATTAGAACACCTGTCGGGTTTTTACAGCTGTCTGTTCCCCCATTGTGGAGTTTACCCTCTCTATCTGTCCTGTTTACCATTATCACTGGGAGTGAAAGTGTGAGAAAATGACACGTTTTGGGAAAGCCTCCCCCATTGCAAAGCACCTTGTCCCCATTTTAAGGGGCAAGGGCTTCATCCCCACATCCTGTCCCCCAAAAGGCATATGGAGGTTTGTGGGGGAACTTACTGGAGTCTGGCAGCCCATCTTTTTTAAAAGCCTTCTATCAGGTGAATGAGTATGAGCTACATAATACTCATTGTTGCTCGGTTACAAAAAAATGAAAATAGTAAATTAAAACACCTATGCCTTGAAAAAGCATTTTATTGAAATAAAAAAAAAGAAAAAAGTCAGTTGATTTAAATTAGAGGATTATGTCAATCACATCATCCAGCAATGTAGATCCTTGTCAATCGCGGTGACCCACCGTCCAACAATGTTTCCACTCTGCCACGAATACCCGTCACCTGACAGTGCTGCCTTGCCTCTACTCCCATCACAAATGACAGACCCCAGCTGGCTTCTGTTTGTAAACAAACTGGCCTGGGACCCTAAGTGAAATTATTGACCAAATATGGTCATGACCATATTTGGTCAATGATGTTATCCAGGATATCCAGACAGCTTGTTTACATATATAGTGCCTTGAAAAAGTATTCACAACCCTTGAAATTTTCCACATTTTGTCATGTTACAACCAAAAACATAAATGTATTTTTTTTGGAATTTTATGTGATAGACCAACTCAAAGTGGCACATAATTGTGAAGTGGAAGGAAAATGATAAATGGTTTTCAAAATCCTTTACAAATAAATATGTGAAAAGTGTGGGGTACATTTGTATGGCGCCCCCCTGAGTCAATACTTTGTAGAACTACCTTTCACTGCAATTACAGCTGCAAGTCTTTTTGGGGATGTCTCTACCAGCTTTGCACATCTAGAGAGGAACATTTTTGCCAATTATTCTTTGCAAAATAGCTCAAGCTCTGTCAGATTGGATGGAGAGTGTCTGTGAACAGCAATTTTCAAGTCTTGCCACCGATTCTCAATGAATATGCTTTGATCCAAACCATTCCATTGTAGCTCTGGCTGTATGTTTAGGGTCATTGTCCTGCTGGAAGGTGAACCTCTGCCCTGGTCTCAAGACTTTTGCAGACTCTAATGAGTTTTCTCCTAATGCCGTGTACACACGAGCGGATTTTCCGTCTGGAAAAATCTTGGATGGATGGGATGGTTGGACGGAATTCTGCTCAAGCTTGGCTTGCATACACACGGTCACACAAAAGTTCTCTGAACTTTTGACCGTCAAGAACGCGGTGACGTACAACACTACGACGAGCCGAGAAAATGAAGTTCAATGCTTCCGAGCATGCGTCGAATTGTTTCCAAGCATGCTTGATTTTTTGCGCGTCCGAATTGCATAAAGATGATCTCATTTTCGGATAGGAACTTTTCCCGACTGAAAAATAGAGAACATGCTCTCAATCTTTTGCTGGCTGGAATTCCGCCAGCAAAAGACCGATGGAGCATACACTTGGTCGCATTTTCTGACAAAAAGCTCTCATCTGAGTTTTGCTGGCGGCATTTCCGATCATGTGTATGCGGCATAAGACTGCCCTGTATTTGGTTCCATCCATCTCATAAACTCTGACCAGCTTCCCTGTCCCTGCTGAAGAAAAGCATCCCCACAAAATGATGCTGCCACCACCATGTTTCACGGTGGGGATGGTGTGTTCAGTGTTAGTTTTCCACCACACATAGCGTTTTTCATCTTTGGTCTCATCTGACCAGAGCACCTTCTTCCACATGTTTGCTGTGTCCCCCACATGGCTTCTCGCAAACTGCAAACGGAACTTGTTATGGCTTTCTTTCACCAATGTCTTTCTTCTTGCCACTCTTCCATAAAGGGCAGATTTGTGGAGAGCACGACTAATAGTAGTCCTGAGGACAGATTCTCCCACCTGAGCTGTGGATCTCTGCAGCTTCTCCAAAGTTACCATGGGCCTCTTGGCTGCTTCTCTGATGAATGCTCTCCTTGCCTGGCCTGTCAGTTTAGGTGGACGGCCATGTCTTGGTAGGTTTGCAGTTGTGCCATACTCTTTCTATTTTCGGATGATGGATTAAACAGAGCTCTGTGAGATGTTCAGAGCTTGGGATATTTTTTTATAACCTAACCCTGCTTTAAACATCTCCACAACTTTATCCCTGACCTGTCTGGTGTGCTCCTTGGTCTTCATGATGCTGTTTGTTTACTAAGGTTCTCTAGCAATCCTCTGAGGGCTTCAAAGATCAGCTGTATTTATACTGAGATTAAATTACACACAGGTGGACTCTATTTACTAATTAGGTGACTTCTGAAGGCAATTGGTTCCAGTAGATTTTAGTTAGTACCGCTACAAAGCAAGGGGAGAACGAAGATTTGCAGTCCAGGGACCTCGGCTACGGAACTCTCTTCCGACTCACATCCGCATGGAAGAAAACCATCTGGCTTTCAGGAAAAAACTCAAGACCTACCTCTTCTAGTGAAGCTTGACAACACAACGCATCAGCGCCTTGAGGCGATTCAGTTCGCATTTGCAGCGCTTTACAAATCATTCATTCATTCAGGGGTATCAGAGTAAAGGGGGCTGATTACAAATGCACGTCACATTTTTTTTTTTTTTAGATATTTATTTGTAAAAATGTAGAAATCCATTTATCATTTTCCTTCCACTTCACAATTATGGGCCACTTTCTGTTGGTCTATCACATAAAATCCCAATAAAATACATTTACATTTTTGATTGTAACATGACAAAATGTGGAAAATTTCAAGGGGTATGAATACTTTTTGAACGCACTGTAGAAGCTGGCAGGGGTTCTGTCATTTGCGGCAGTAGTGCTACTGCCACTAAATGACAGATCCTGAATGACTCTTGTCACTTTTAAAAGTCTACATCATACTGCTTCCTAAATACACATGTGGGTTTAAAGCATCCCCCAAAAGATGTTATTTAAAGGATTTGTGTATTTTTAATGTTGTCCCTCAGGCTCCATTAAAAGACCCTTTCTATGTTAAATTATATTTTTTTTTACAGTTTTTTAATTGCACTGGTACATGTCGTCCTAAGTCAGACTCTGATGTAAGGAGGGCCCTCATGTAAGGGGGACTCTGATAGGGACCTTGATGTAACAGAGGCTCTGAGGGGTACCCTAATGTGAGGGGTGCTCTTATGGGAACCCTGATGTAAGGTCAGCTCTTAACTGCTTGCCGACCGCCTCACTCAGGTATACTGCGGCAGAAGGGCTCGTACAGGCAGAATCACGTACCTGTACATTCCCCTTTAAGAGGCGGCCAGCGGGCACGCGCAAGCCCCGTGAGTCGGGTCGACTCGATCGCCGCGGGGATACCCGCGATAGCCTCACGGGCAGGAAGAACGGGGAGATGCTAATGTAAACAAGCATCTCCCCGTTCTGCCTAGCGACAGTGTCACTGATCTCTGCTCCCTGTGATCCGAGCAGAGATCAGTGACGTGTCACACACAGCCATGCGCCTCACAGTTAGAAACACGCCCCTAGGACACACTTAACCCCTACACTGCCACCTAGTGGTTAACCCCTTCACTGCCAGTGTCATTTACACAGGAATCAGTGCATTTGTATAGCACTGATTGCTGTATAAATGACAATGGTCCCAAAAATGTGTCAAAAATGTCCGATGTGTCCGCCATAATGTCGCAGTCACAATAAAAATCGCTGATCGCCGCCATTTAAAAAAAAAAAAAATATTAATAAAAATGGCATAAAACTATCCCCTATTTTGTAAACGCTATAACTTTTGCGCAAACCGATCAATAATCGCTTATTGCGATTTTTTTTTTACCAAAAATATGTAGAAGAATACGTATCGGCCTAAACTGAGGAAAAAAATATTTTTTTTATATATTTTTGGGGGATATTTATTATGGCAATAAGTAAAAAATAATGCGTTTTTTTCAAAATTGTCGCGCTTTTTTTGTTTATAGCGCAAAAAATAAAAAGCGCAGAGGTGATCAAATACCACCGAAAGAAAGCTCTATTTGTGGGAAAAAAAGGACGTCTATTTTGTTTGGAAGCTACGTCGCACGAACGCGCAATTGTCAGTTAAAGCGACGCAGTGCCGAATCGCAAAAAGTGTTCTGGTCAGGAAGGGGGTAAATTCTTCCGGGGCTGAAGTGGTTTAAGGAAGACTCTGATGTAAGTGGGGCTCTGATGGGGACCTTGATGTAAGGGGGGCTCTGAGGGGAACCCTAATGTGAGAGGTGCTCTGATGGGAACCCTGATGAAAGGGGGACTCTTATGGGGACTCTGATGTAAGTGAGGCTCTGGTGGGAATCCTGAGATAAGGGGGCTCTAAGGGGAACCCTGTTGTAAGGGGAGCTCTTAAGGCATACTCGGATATAAGGGGGGCTCTGACGGGAACCTTGATGTAAGGGGGACTCTTATGGGTCTCTGATGTAAGTGGGGCTCTGATGGGAACCCCAAGATAAGGGGGCTCTAAAGGGAACCCTGTTGTAAGGGGAGTTCTTAAGGAAGACTCTGATGTAAGTGGGGCTCTGATGGGAACCTTGATGTAAGGAGGGCTCTGATGGGAACCCTGAGGTAAGGGGGCTCTGAGGGAAACCCTGATGTAAGGGAAACTCTTAAGGCAGACTCTGATGTAAGGGGGACTCTTATGGGGACCTTGATGTAAGGGGGGCTCTGAGGGGAACCCTAATGTGAGGGGTGCTCTGATGGGAACCCTGATGAAAGGGGGACTCTTATGGGGACTCTGATGTAAGTGGGGCTCTGGTGGGAATCCTGAGATAAGGGGGCTCTATGGGGAACCCTGTTGTAAGGGGAGCTCTTAAGGCATACTCGGATATAAGGGGGGCTCTGATGGGAACCCTGAGGTAAGGGGAACTCTTAAAGTGGAGTTCCACCCACTTTTACAACTCTTCAGCATCCCTCACTAAACTGTGCACTGTAAACAAATTGGATATTTTTTTTTTTTTTTTTCTCAGCACCTACTGTTTATCTGCTGTATTCATTTTTCACTTCCTCCTCCCTGGCCGCGGCCCATCGCATCATTTCCTGTTTGCAATGCCTTCTGGGAGGGGGCGGCAACTTCCTCTGAAACTGCCGTTGCTATGGAAACCTGACCTGAAACCTATTACACTGCTTGTGCTGCACTGAGCATGTGCGAGATCTGCAAGGATGAGATCCAGGAAGAAATACAGTCTGGCTTCAGATGCCCACACTTAAGATGGCCACGGCCTGCTGTAAGTTTATAAAATAACAAACTACTGCTATAAACTAACAAAACAGACCTTAGTTTACAGACTAACTTTACTAGAATACATTAAGCTTGTGTATTATAGGGGTGTTTTTATTTAAAAAGTATAATTTCGGCCGGAACACCACTTTAAGGCAGATTCTGATGTAAGGGGAACTCTGTTGGGGACCTTGATGTAAGGGAGGCTCTGAGGGGAACCCTGATGTAAGGGGGGCTCTGATGGGGACTGTGATGTAAGGGGGTCTCTGAGGGTAATCCTGATGTGTGTAATGGGAGTGTAAGTCAGACTTAGCTTTGTTTACTGAAGTTTTTTCTCTTTTATTCTGAATTATATCATGCTGATTGCAGAAACGATGCAAGAAAAAGGAATTTATTCATTTTATTATTCATTGATTTACAAAACAGATTTTTTTTTTTTTGGCCAGTGAATATGAAATGTGTAGAGGCCCCGGTTCTAATGAGAAATGAGATGTAAACCCTGTAACTTTCCCATCGGAACACTGAAAGTGCGCCCAGTGGTTATAATGAACACAGATCCTCACATTCAGGAACAAGTCTTGCAAGGACAAAGTGGAACAAATAGCTTTTTATTTGAAATAGAAAAAGGTAGGAATCTGCTACAATGTTTGCTAAAATCACTTCAAAGTACATACAGTAGATGACCCAGAGGGGATTGCTTTTTTTCTCAACAAAAGTGGAGCTATACTTTAAGCATGTAAAATATCCTTTATCCCTTAGCAAAAAAAAAAAAAAGTCTTTACAGAACCTTAATTATATCAGTTTGTAAATTAAAACAACATGATCTCTTATAAAGTGACAGTTTGTATCTTTTAAATGAAATGCTTAGATTTACTTTCTAGACAGATGGCAGAAAGTCAGCGGTATCTTCTGAACGACTGCTACATGGTCTATGAATTCACTTGTGTGGTGTTTAATAAAAGAAAATCCAGTACAAGATAAGAAAATAGCATTGCAGGAAAACAAGATATTGTTCCGTTTTTAATCTTTTCAACTCCAGGCGGTGAAAAGCAAATAGGTCATCCGGCCAAGCTAGTTTTTATTTCTGTGTGCTCTCAGTTTCAAAAAACGCCAGTAACTTATACACAATCTACAGAGGTCAGCCGCGCGCTTGGGTCCAGGAGCGTATAGTGCACAGAAGTACATTGCAATAAAAAAACTCCTTGAATATGTTACAGTTGTACATTTTACAGGCTTGAGAACTTTTAAGACCAATGTAAAAGCAAATCAAGTCAGACACTCTGATCCTACCATCTCCCTCACGGATCCCGGCCTGCTGGTAGACTAGTAAATTGTTGACCTTATGTCATCTAGTCTCGACTTAAGACAGCTTTTCTTACAACTGAAGACATCTATGGGCTCATAGTATGATCTGCGCTCTATAGCTTACCGATGCTTATCTATTTCCTGAATATTTAATCCTGAGCATAAGCACAAGTAGAGATTGGTGTCTGGGAACTTATTTTTTAACATGTGTAATAATATTCAAAGCTGTATAATAAAGTGAAATTCTAGCAGTTACCCATTATTCAACTGGTCCTTACTCATTCATCGCCAAGCTCTTATAGCCCCAAATATTAAAGTGGAAGTTCAGTCAAAATCTAACTAAGGCTGGCTATAGACGGTGCAAATGTCTTTCCCGCAACCAAGGGTTGCGGGAAAGACATTTGCACGATTCCCTCATCAACACAGACAGTGTTGACAGGGTAATTCCTCCCGCCAAGCCATTGTCTATTCCTGGTGTGGGGGGGAAGCCGTCCCTTAGGGGCTCGTCCATTAGGGGCGCCCGGGCGGCACCACCTCTCTCCTTGACACCTCCTATATGGTAATGGATAGATTCATGCATAGCATGAATCTATCCATGGCCGCCGCAGCCGCCCCCTTCCTTTCAGGTCACCGGGTATATGAATTACAGCGGCCAGGTTTTTTTTTAAGCACCTGATTAGATCCATAGGCTCTAATAGGCTTCAAAATAGGGTGGGCTCGGGACACTGAGGAAGCGTCCAGAGCCCACCCAGGTGTGTTGCAACAGCGAATGAATATTCGCTGTTGCAACACTGATCTACTTCCCGGCCAATCGGGAACCAGGACTGATACCCATCACCTGATTGGCTGAAAGGACAGGCTATCCTATTGGACGCCTAGGAGGAGAGGAGGAGATGCACAGCGGAAGCAAATAAGGTGAAGAGCTGCCCGGTCCTCGCCGATGCCTGGATGCTTGATCCCCGCCGCCACTGCATGGATGCCGGTCCCTGCCACCGCTGCATGGATGCCCGGTCCCCACCGCCGCTGCATGGATGCCCGGTTCCCGTATTGTCAGTATGTCCTTTTTAGGGAGACATTTTTCCTGGGACAGGAGGGAAGAAGCGAGAAAATGCAAATACCACCAAAAGAAAGCTCTATTTGTGGGAGAAAAAAGGACATAAATTTTGTTTGGGTACAGCATTGTATGACCGCGCAATTGTCAGTTAAAGTGATGCAGTGCCGTATCGCAAAAAATGGTCTGGTCATGAAGGGGGCAAATTCTTCCAGGGCTGAAGTGGTTAATCTACATGCAGTAGCCCTTGGGTGGACAGCCATTTTCAGTTCTCTTTAGAGATGCTTAATAGGGTTTAAGTCAGGGCTGGGCCACTCTAGGACATTCACAGAATTGTCCTTAAGCCACTTATGCTTTGTCTTGACTGTGTGGAAACCTTCAGCCCAGTCTTAGGTCCTGAGCACTGTGGAACAGGTTTTCTTTGGGGATATCTCTGTACTTTGCTCCATTCAGCTTTCCCTCAACCCTGACTAGTCCCCCATTCCCTGCTGCTGAAAAACACCCCCACAGCATGGTGCTGCCACCACCATACTTCACTGCTGGAATGGTATTGGGCAGGTGATGAACAGTGACTGGTTTCTTCCAGGCGTGTTTAGAACTAAGGCCAAACAGTTCAATCTTGATTTCATCAGACCAGAGAATCTTGTTCCTCACAGTATGAGAGTCCTTTATTGCAAACTCAAAGCGGACTTTCATGTGTTTTGCACTGAGGAGTGGCTTCCGTCTAACCATTCTGCCATAAAGCCCATATCAGTGGAGGGCTGCAGTGATGTTTGTCCTTCTGGAACTTTGTCCCATCTCCACACAGGATCTTTGGAGCTTAGTCAGAGTGACCATCAGGTTAGTGGTCACCTCTATTACTAAGGCTCTTCTCCCCCGTTTGCTCAGTTTGGCCGGACGACCAGTTCTTGGAAGAGTCCTGATTCTGTTAAACTTCTTTCAATTGAGAATTATGAAGGTCACTGTGCTCTTGGGAACCTTGAGTGCAAAATACATCTTTCTGTAGCCTTTCCTAGATATGGAAACTCTAGAGATAGTTGTGCATGAAAATCCCAGTAGATTCGCAGTTTTTGAAATACCCAGACCAACCCCTCTGGCACCAACAACCATGCCACGTTCAAAGACGCTAAAATCACCTTTCTTCCCCATTCTGATGCTCAGTTTGAACTTCACAAAGTTGTCTTCACCATGTGTAGATGCATAAATGCATTGATTTGCTGCCATGTGATTGGCTGATTAGCAATTTGTGTTACCAAACCATTGAACAGGCAGGGCCGGCCCTACCATGGGTCCCAGGTGGCACAAGAGGGGCGGCAACACAGACGGACTGCCCGAGGACTCGAGGCTCCCTCCCTCTATGCTGCTTGCGTTGTCTGCACATTAAGGGCCGCCCTGTGCCCCACGATGCCACTAGCATTGAGGAAGCTATAGTAGTCCACAGGGTGCAGGGGAGGTGACGGGGCTGGGAGCACTGCTGACTCTTAGACCCCCCACCCCGATGTATGGTCGGGAGAGGCAGAGTCTGCAGGTGGAGCTAAGTAAGGGGTTTGGAGTGGGAGTGTCAGCGATGAGATCCCCAGAGCACTGATCAGATGTGGACCGAGCTGGCTGGCAGGTATATACTTCGGCTTCTCCCCAAAGCGATGCCTGTGTGGTTTGTCTGACGAGGCTTCGTTGATGGACGCTGATAGACTGCATTGATAGACACCGGTAGGCTGCACTGATGGGCACTGATGGGCATTGATAGGCTGCACCGATGGGCACTGATAGGCTGCACTTATGGGCACTGATAGGCTGCACTGGTGAGCACTGATGAGGTGGCACTGATAGGCTGCACTAATAAGCTGCACTGATGGGCACTAATGAGGTGGTACTGATGGACACTGATAGGCTGCACTTATGGAAACTGATGGGCACTGATAGGCTTCATGGATGGATAATGATATGCTGCACTGGTCAGCAATGATGAGGTGGCACTGGTCGGCACTGATAGGCTGCACTGATGGGCACTGATGAGGTGGCACTGATGGACACTGATAGGCTGCACTGATGGAAACTGATGGGCACTGATAGGCTTCACGGATGGACAATGATACATTGCACTGGTGGGCACGGATGAGTATATAATTATCATGATATAAAATAATGGATGTGGGGGCAACTGGGTGGGGGCAGAATTGGGGGTGGGGGGCAGAATTTAATTCTTGGACCCAGGCAGAACAATGTCTCGGACCAGCCCTGTGAACAGGTGTACTTAATAAAGTGGCTGGTGAGTGTAGAATAAAACAATGTGCTGCTGTATGACGTTGCATGCAGGCTAATCATTTTAAATAACACTAACTAGGCCAGGGAATCTTTAAAAAAGATGTGGGGGTGGGGGTGGGGGGGTGGCGGTTAGCTGAGGAAAAATTCAATTCAGTGAAATTCCCGGTGGTTTGCTGCATACATTTTACCTGCCAGTTTATTCATCTGTACTTCTATGGATAGACATGAGGGAAGAATCGGCATGTCAGGACAGATACCATCTCTGTGCAGCAAAAGACTCTATTCAGACATGCATGTTAGCGGGTTGATAACTTATTCTGTATTGCAGAGGACTCTGAGATAGACATTTTTTTCTTTTATCTGTATCTCTCCCTACCTGCATACTAAGATATCAAGAACTAGCAAGATACATTTTAACTATCTCCTCATGCACATGCATGCGTAGAAGCTGAACCTAGGGAATGCTAACAGCATAATAATGGCAAAAGTGGAGAAGAGGCCCATAGTAACCAACAGTAAGTGGCTTCAAACATGCTTGCGACAAACACAGATCTATACTGAGACAAAAAAAAAGTAAAAAAAAAAATTAAAAAAATACAAAAACATGTATAAATAAAAAATAAATAAATAAATAAACTGGCAAACACGATGGACCACTTGGTCTTTATTATGCTGTCAGTTTTCTATATTTCTAATAAAAAGAAATGCAATTCAAAAAGGAATCTTCCATTTCGATAATGACCTACATTTTCTTGTTTAACTCTATCAAAAAAAAAATATATACTTTTTTATTACAAATACATTTGCCTAAAATGTATCCAAAACCATTTTTTTTTTATTTTAGGAAGTGTAGGAAATTATTAAATCGACTAATCATTTTGTTTTTGCCATCTGTGTCCCACTGGGAAGATTCCTATTCACTTCCTTTTTTTGTAGACACAACAGGAAGTAAGGAAAGGAATTCTCTCCAAAGTAAGGGAAATACCCCCTGTCCCTTTGGAATATTCATCCGTTTTTGCAGTTCTGGTGACAACTCAAAATAATAGATTTTAATCACTTTTCAGTCCAGGAAGGGGAGAAATAGGGAATGAAAAATCTCCCTAATGTCGTCGTTGTAGAAGGTTAGCAGGAGCGAGCTTCTGGCATTTCCAAAGAAAAAAAATTAGAAACAATATATATAATTTATCAAATACAACATCTTTATTTGAAGGACCATCTACAATCTTATTTTTGTAGTCAATGCATTACCATTGATTAATTATAATTGCTTTTAACATTTTTTCAGAAATACCCCCAATATACTGAAAATACCTCCCTAGTTTTATAGTAATACAAATCTGATAGAGATACCAACTGCTCAACACCATATCCAGAACACATTTTTTTTTTTTTAAATATTTTAAAAACTATCAAGGGTATGATGAAATGTACTGAGAATTACATGCTCATAAACAGTACCTGATTGCCAAAATTACTATGTAGAAAAAAATAATTGAGGCAATACGGACTTCCATGGTACCACCATAGACATTAAAATAATTTATAAGGATTTAAAAGCAATATCTTTTAGTACAAAAAGTATATAAGTATATAAAAAGTAACTATCAAGGGTAAATAGTTATTTGTTGAACCTTTATGTAAATACCCATAGTATATAATCTGGAGTTTTGCTTTTTTTTTTTTCCAGGCTGGTAAGCATTAAATCGGAATTTTATTTTCTTGCTTTCTCACTACTCATTTGTAAATGGATTCCACCACGGTGATTTAAAAAAAAAATATATATATATATATATTTTATTGCTTTCTCACTACTCATTTGTACATGATTGTGTCAATAAATAGTTATTTGCTGACCCTTTATGTAAATACCCATAGCATATAATCTGGAGTTTTTCTTTTTTTTTTTTTCATTCAGATTCCAAGCTGCTAAGCATTAAATCGGAATTTTCTTTTCTTGCTTTCTCACTACTCATTTGTAAATGGATTACACCATGATGATTAAAAAAAAAAAAAAAAATATATATATATATATATATATATATATATATATATATATATATATATTTAGAAATCTGCTTTGTTAATGTAATAGCTTATAAGAGAAATATTGTCTAATGCATTGAAAGTTTACTGTGTTATTGTAACATGTATCTTTTTTTTTTTTCTCTCCATAAATGCAAATGAAAACAGAGAAAGCCTCTGGCTTGCTCTAAATATAAAGAAACACTAAATTATATTATTTTAGCAAGTATTGGACTGATTTCGCTTGTTTAATGGAAAGGTTATATTTGAACTTACTGTAATGATTATTTTTTATGTATTTCTTAAATATTCAGCCACTGGGAAAAGAGCAATTTAATTTTCCTGGATGTTATTTGACACAAAACGTGTTCAATATAATTAAAATTGCAAAAAAAATAAAAAAATTAAAAA
Organism: Aquarana catesbeiana; assembly: GCF_042186555.1. Lineage (NCBI taxonomy): Eukaryota > Metazoa > Chordata > Amphibia > Anura > Ranidae > Aquarana > Aquarana catesbeiana. The sequence continues at coordinate 26,863,102 of NC_133326.1, forward strand.
GAAATAATATTTATTCTAATAATATTCTGCTCCTAATATTTTTTTTTGGTGCATAGTAAGTGCCTAGATCAGATTTTCTATTTGATGATTAAAATAGCACTTGGCACAGCCCAAGCGTGGTAACTTCGCCTAAGAAAAATAGTGAACTTTTTGTCCCTTCCAGTCTGGCAAGAGGTTTTGAGCACTTGGTTTTCTCTGGCTTGACTTCAGCTTAAGCGTAAGCCTACGAAATCTTGCCATGTTTTTCTTTTGCAAAAGACAGCTGCAAAAAGTTTATTACCGACGAGAAATGCTCCGTCTAATGCAAGCTCCGCAGTATTTTTTTACAATTTGATAATCTTGCTTCAGTCACAGCATCAAATGTTATTGAAAGACTTTGATTCAGCCACAAAAGTCTAACAAATTAGTTGGACAATTAACTTTTCAAGCCCGTTTTGCCTGGCTGTCATTTGGGGAGCAATGAACGACAGGCTCTGGTAATGGTGATGAGATTACAGAGGAAGCCCTAGTGCCTCGCAAAATAACATTTGGACTAGAAGTTTAATTAGTATGTTAAAATAAATCCAGTACTTCCAAAAAAGCAAGTGGTATGCCACTTTTATAATCTGTGATTGCCTTTGCCCGCAAAAAAAAAGAACATGCGGCGTGTTTTTTGTTTTTTTTTGGTGCAGCCCTGCGGGAAGGTTAGTGGAGGATACAGCAAAGAGCTGTGTAATATCATGATAGAAGATACAAGAAGGAGAGCATGGAAAGACGTCGACAACTTGCTGGCCAGGCCTTTTTTTTAGAACAGTTTAAAATTTAACCACTTCAATAGCGGGCACTCTCGCCCCTCACTGCCCAGGACAATTTTCAGCTGTCGCACTTTAAATGACAATTGCGCGGTCATACAACGCTGTACCCAAAATACATTTTTATCATTTTCTTCCCATAAATAGAGCTTTCTTTTGGTGGTATTTGATCACCACTGGGGTTTTTTTTATTTTTTGCTAAACAAACTAAAACATTTTTGAAAAAAAAAAATAGTTTCTGTTATAAAATGTTGTTTTCTCCTTCATTGATGGGCACTGATGAGGCAGCACTAATAGGCACTGATGAGGTGGCATTGATAAGGTGGCACTGATAGGCACTGATGAGGAGGCACTAATATTTAGAATTGATGGGCACTGATATGCAGCACTGATGGGCACCGATAGACTACACTGATTTGCAGCACTAATGGGCACTGTTGGGCACTGATGAGGTGACACTGATAAGGTAGCACTGATGGGCACTGATGAGGAGGCACTAATATTTAGAATTGATGGGCACTGATATGTAGCACTGATGGGCACCGATAGGTTACACTGATATGCAGCACTAATGGGCTCTGAAAGGCGGCACTGATGGGCACTGATAGACGGCACTGATGGGCATTGATAGGTGGCACTGATGGGCACTAATAGGTGGCACTGATGGGCACCGATAGATGGCACTGATAGATGGCACTAACAGGCAGCACTGATGAGGAGGTACTGACAGGCATTAGTGATGGGCACTGATTGGCACTTTGATGGGCACTGATTGGCAATTTTATGGGCATTGATTGGAGAGTTGGTGGTCACTGACTGGCAGCTGATGGGCACTGATTTGCACCTCTGATGGGGGCTGCACTGATAATCAATGTGCTGATTATCAGCACACACAACCTCCCTCTGACAGGAGAGTCGCCAATCAGCTCTCCCTGTCAGCACGAACCAAGGAAAAGCCGATTACAGGCACTTCCTGGTTCACGCTGTGATCCATTGTAATTGGTCACAGCTGATCATGTGGTAAAGAGCCTTCCACCAGAGGCTCCTTATCACGATTAGAGATGCGGTGTGTCAGAGTGACACACCACACCACCGATCGCCACACTGCGTGCCCCCACGGGTGCATGCTGGCTTGTTATCCTAAAAGCTGTCATAACATCATATGACGTCCAGTTAGGACAACGGAACCACCGCCCCGCCGTCATTCTGCTATAGGCCGGGCGGGAAGTGGTTAAAGTGATTGTAAAGCCAATTTTTTTTTTTTTAGTTAAAAATAACAAACATGTTATACTTACATGCTCTTTTGCAGTGGATTTGCACAGAGCAGCCCCAGATCCTCCTCTTCTCGAGTGCCTCTTCTGTGCTCCTAGCCCCTCCCTCCTGAGTGACCCCACAGCTAGCAGCTTGCTATGGGGGCACCCAAACTGAGTCAAAGCTCCCTGTTCCCAGTCAGACACAGAGCTGTGACCTGCCCCCTTTCTCTTCTCATTGGCTGACTGAGTTTGCTTGACAGCAGCGGGAGCCAATGGTGCCGTGCTGCTATCTCAGCCAATGAGGAGGGGTGTCCCGGGCAGCTGAGACAATCCTGAAACATTGCTTGATCTAGAGGGACCTCAGGTAAGTATTAGGCTGCTAAGAAAATTACTTATAACCCCCCAAACATTATACATTTTTTTTTTAGCAGAGACTCTAGAGAATAAAATGGCAATCGTTGCAATATTTTATGTCACACTGTATTTGCGCAGTGGTCTTTCAAATGCAATTTTTTGGGAAAAAATACATTTTAATGAACAATAAAAAACACAATAGTTACCCCAATTTTTTTGTATAATGTGAAAGATGATGTTAAATCAGATGTAAATAGATACCTAAAATGCCATACTTTAAAATTGCGAACGCTCATGGAATGGTGACAAACTACAATACTTATAGGCGACGCTTTAAATTTTTTTACAGTTTACCTGTTTAGTGTTACAGAGGAGGTCTTGTGCTAGAATTATTGCTATTGCTCTAATGATATCTCACATGTGTGGTTTGAACACCGTTTACTAGGGTTTCACTGATACCACTTTTTTAAAACCGAGTACAAGTACCGATACTTTTTTCCAAGTACTCACCTACACCGATTACCGATACTTTGTTTTATTGTAATTTTTTTTTACAATACTTTCTTTTTTTTGGTGGGTGTCAGTGATTTTTTCATGTTTTTTATTATTTTTACTAATTAACCTTTGAATATTTATTCAATACAGTTTTTTATTTCTTTTTTTTTTCATCAGTCCCCTTCTCTGCAGCCTCAGCTGCACTGAAGACAAATGAACAAAGACAGAGGCCCCTGTTCATTCATAAACTGAAGCATATGCTTAAGTTTACAATGCTCAGTTATGAATAGACAGTCAGTGATCACTGACTCCGTAAATTCAGAAAAGGAAGAAGGCGGTAAATTTCATATTTACCACCTCCTTTCTCTGCTCTCCATCCTAACAGATCTGGGACAGGGGGGGGGACTGGAGGAGGGCCCGGAGAGACGGAGGAGCACACGGAAAACCCAGGGGGATGGAGGAGGACACCGGGAGCCAGAGGAGGACACCGGGAGCCGGAGGAGGACCCCGGGGACAGTCGGGGGTGATTGGTGCGGAGGCAGGGGCAGTTATAAGCACCAATCTCCCTGTATAGCTTTCAATAAAGCAGCTGACAGCCGCAGGAGGGAGAGGAGGAGAAGCTGCTTTCAGCTATATGAAAGCTATACAGGGAGATTGGTGCTTATAACCGCCCCCACCGCTGCACCGGTATCAGATTAAGCATCTGGGAATTTGCACAAGTACGAGTACTTGTGCAAATGCTCAGTATCGGCACCGATACTAGTATCGCTGTTGGTGAAACCCCACCATTTGCATATGCGGGCGCGACTTACGTGTGCGTTCGCTTCTGCGTGCGAGCACAGAGGGATGGGGCGCTTTAAAGAAAAAAAAATCTTATTTATTTAACATTTATTTATTGTTTATTTTTATACTGTCCCATTATTTTTTTTATTTTTTATCACTTTTATTCCTATTACAAGGAATGTAAACATCCCTTGTAATAAACATATATATTTCAGGTCCTCCTTATTGAGAGATCTGGGGTCAAAAAGACTACAGATCTCTCATTTACCTTTGAAAGCAAAAGCAAAAAAATTAGCACCCTGATATCTAGGCAGGGATGCTATTAAGTGTAGTTGCCAGGCGGTAGTTGCCTTGGCCAGTTGTTAGGAGGTCAAATGATTTTACTCTAATTCTGGAATTGAGACACTTCTCTCTTTTGTCGCTAGGTGGCCAGGTACCTGGTGGTGACATTAGATTGCAAAGACAGATTAGGAATGAATGGGGTGTCTCAGCCAATGGGCAGGGATTTTCTTGGATCCCTTGGCCTGCTGGGAAAGCCTATTTATTTGGGTAAGGTCAGGTGATCGGGGTTCTGTGCCACCTGTAATGCCCCGTACACATGGTCGGATTTTCCAAAGAAAAATGTCCGATCGGAGCGTGTTGTCGGAAATTCCGACCGTGTGTGGGCTCCATCGGACATTTTCCATCGGATTTTCCGACACACAAAGTTGGACAGCAGGAGATAAAATTTTCCGAAACAAAATCCGATCGCGTCAATTCCGACCGTGTGTGGCCTGTTCCGACGCACAAAGTGCCACGCATGCTCAGAAGAAATTCCGAGACGGGACAGCTCGTTCTGGTAAACTTAGCGTTCGCAATGGATACAGCACTTTCGTCACGCTGCAATGTTCAAAATGGTTTAATACAGCGCACTCTCTTCTTCTTTATAATGTGACAAGAATTAAGTAGTTTTGCTGCTCATATTCACACACACTTCTCACAAACTTCTTTCGTTACTATTTATCGGGATTCCCTCAATATATTTTGATTTCTCACATCTGACAACATATTTTTGTATATTTTTTTTTTTTTTTTTGCTTTAATGTAGATTCTTTTTTTGTGTTTCTATTTTTTTTTTTTTTTTGCGATTTTGATTTGTACTCCCGAAAATGTTTGTGTGTGTTTTTTGTGACAAGTTCCCACAACACCATTGATATGTTGTTATATTTAATCTGTAGGAGATTGTTTGGTGTTGTTGTCCCTTGTTAATTTCACATTGTACTTTAGAAATGTACCTGAATTGTCACCAACAAACTGTCCTTTTTGGATGAAAACACACACAGGAGAGTAGAATTTACCTAAAAAGTTTTATTATGGGCTCACAACTAAACAAAGAGGGAGGCAAAGCTGAAGAAACTGCAGAAGTGGGTGAAGCCTTGGACCCCCAGGGCAGACATCAACTATTTAAAAGCAAAATTGGTGGCCTGAGGAGTCCTTATCTAAGGGAGGGCAGTGTGGTCCAGAAGTCCCAGAGATCATGAACAGCAGCAGATGACATCTGTGTCCCCAGGCTGTGGTCATACGAGAGACTGCATCTTCTGTCAGACCAGACTGAACCCAGGGTCATCACTCTTTGGTCTTCTGTCCACGCTTCCTTTCAGCCTTTGGCTGTGGTGGTGGAGTTGTGGCAGCAGGAGGAGGAGGAGGAGGAGGATCGTCGATCTCAATGACATACGTCTTGGGTGTTAGTTCCCCACTCAACCCCTTACGTAGGACTTTATAAATCAGGTCCTCAGAGAGCCTGCGTTGGCCCTCCTGCATGCCCTGCAATTTGGTGGCAGCCATGCAGGCAAAGGCCTCTTCAGGACTGGGGAAGGCTCGTAGGGACGCAGAAGCCTCCTGGATCAGCCTGAGCGCTGAATCCTGCACGGGACTCGGAGTGGCTTTCCTGGCCCTTTTGTATGGAAGGCGGAGGGGAGGGACCTGAGACTCAGCCAGGCTGCGACTGGTCCCAGGCTTCTCTTGGCTGACACTTAGCCCCGCCTCCTCCTGGCTGCCACTAATCCCCGCCTCCTCCTGGCTGCCACTAATCCCCGCCTCCTCCTGACTGCCAGATTCCACAACCTCCTCCTGGCTGAGGTCTTCCTGTGTATGAAAAAGGGACATAGTTTTAGTATTGTTTTCATCAATCACACACAATTTTCACCTCCTGACTGCTGCAAATTGAATGTTAACAAATATAACAGACTATCCTTCTGAGCCCAGCATTTTTCATTTTTGTCCCAATTTTGGGTGCCCACTACTGTGTATTGATATGTAAAACACTTTTTTCAATCATCAATTAGTGATCAATAATAACATCTAGTAAACATCATTTATTTATTGTCCCGAAATCTGTAGAAGAATGCTATACCTGGCTCCAGCTGGGCTCCTCCACTTCTTCCTGGCTGGAAGGCCCAGGTTGGACATCGGAAGCCTCAGCTGGGGTGGAAGGAAGCGTGGAAGGAAGAGTGGAGAGGGATTCCCTGACTTCAGTGTGGTCTGACAGAAATCGCAGTCTCTCATAGTACCACAGCCTGGGGACATAAACATCATCTGCTGCAGCTCCGGACCTCTGGGAATCTGTGACCTTCTTGTGCTCCCTAAGATACGTGCTCCTCAGGCCACCAATTTTAGCTTTTAAATAAGGGATGGTTGCTGTGGGGACCACCGGCTTCACCAACTCCAGCAGTTTCTCCAGCGCTGCCTGCCTCTTCTGTTTGTGGTTATAGTGGGGGTGTCTCACTTGCCACAGACAGGGCAGCTCCCTGTACTTGTCTATGAACAGGGGCAGGAAATTGTGGTCGTTGAACCCATCCATTTTCTCTGCAAGACACAACACAAGACAAACCCTAATGTCAGGCAAAACTCCCCTAATCTTGTTACAATATAGGCTTCCATTTCGAAGCAGTATAGGCGCAAGTTTAGATCTTACCTTCGTTATCACGATCGGCGTCTCCGATGCTCCTTCCTCCGCTCACAGATCGTACGTAAGACGCACGTGTGTTACGCTTTATACACACTGCGCATGCGTATAACTCCGCCCGCCCCTGACGTTCTTTCTAGTCTATTCCTCGACCCTTTTCGTTCGGTGCAGTGGGGGAAGAGCACATGGCGGATAGACAGCAGGTGCGTGCTAATTGTAGCAACGAGGAGGAAAGGCCGGAGCCTGAAATGTCCCGATCCAGAAGGAGATTTAAGGACTCAAATATGTCCTTTGGGGAGATGTTGGAGATGGTGGACATCCTGAAGAAGGCCGACTATGATGGAAAGCATGGGCCTTACCTCAACCCCAATGTCCGAAAGGCCAAGATCATGGCGAAAGTGGTCAGGAGTCTGCACCGGAAATTCGGGGTACGACGATCGAAAGATCAGCTCAGGAAGCGGTGGTCGGACCTGAAATTACGAGAACATGAGCAGTACAGAAAGATCCGGAGAGTGCTGCAAAAAAGTAAGTAGTTGTGCTGTGTTCCTATTCTTTTTGTGTTTATTACGTTCGTGCTGCTCCATGTGCTTTTAGGAACTGTTGTACAGTTTAAAATGGCAACTTTCATGTTCATGGGCACATTATTCGTTCGGATCAAACATTTTTCGTTCGAACTATAAAATACCATTGTTTAGCCCATATGCATTTGGCCACCATTTTGACGCCCTATACTTGTCTTCAAAGAATTGGGTTGTGTAGATGGCTTTGTTACTAGAATGAAATGCAAACTAGATTCTGTGCAAGGAGAGGACACTGAGCAGCTGTTTTCACATCTGGACACTGGAGCACTAGTGTGGGACACAAGAACACCATTTTTATTAGAGGGGGCCACACAGGTGCTCCAGTGTATACTATAGGGGGGTCTCCATCGGTGAAGCTTGTACTAAACAGGTAAAGTATTGCAGGTTGACAAAGGGCATTAAAAAAATTACATCTTGGAACTCTGCTAAAATAGATAATTGTACACCACTTCCAAGCAATGTTTCATCTTTATAGTTCTGACATTAAATATCTGTGTGCTAATTATACCATTTTTGTTTGACATAGGGGAGAAAAGACTCGGAGGACACCCCTCATCCGAGGAGACCAGAGCCCCCCCCCTCTGGAAGAAGGGGAAATCCACCCAACACAATCTGAGCAGGAGGAAGAAGACGTGGTGGAACTAGTCACCATAACAGGTGAGTGTCTGCGACCACAGGCTCAGATAAGAGATGGATGGCGGCATTTTTTTAAACCAAATTTATTTTGGGGTTCCTCTCTTTTTAGGTGATCGTGATGTTGTGGATGAAGATCCTTTCACATCCGAAAGTGCCCAGATCCTGATCGGGGAGATCATGGGGTGTAATTTACAATTGGAAATCATCAAGCAAAACATCAATGATGTTATTCCAAAATATAAAAACATCATTGATGTTTTGGGGCGAGTTTAAAACCCCTCAAAATCACTTTCTTCTTTTGTGTGCTACAATGTGCTAAATGTTTTTGTGATTTTTCCCAAAGCCAAATTTGGAGGATGCACACAGTGTGTCAACATGTGCTATCTGCCATCACGGGAGATCAATGGACGCGTTTTGGGGGTGCAAACCCTTCCTCAGTAATAAAGTAGTGTTGAGGAAGGGCTTGCTCCCCCAAAACACATCCCTTGATCCCCCGTGATGGCAGGTAGCACATGTTGACATTGGGCAATTTGTGTGCATCTTCCAAATTTGGCTTTTCCTGGGGTGACTTCCCACCATCTGAACGCTATATCAAACACAGTTCCTAAATACTCATGTCTGATATTGCCTTCAAGTTCTACCAAATGTGAACTTTGTAAGATCAAGATTTGTGTCTTTCTTGTTGGTTTTACACAGGCCTGTTTTCTATAAAATGGACATTTTGATTTGGGATAATGCCACCACAAAAATTGTGATACAACAAACATGTTGGTTTGTCAGCAAAACCTTTGGTAAATGCACATGTGATTGTGCAGGTATTAAAAAGATTGTTAATCAAGAATGTGTGGATTATTGTCTCAACGCTACAACACTTTTGGGGTGATGTAATTGTTGTTTTATGAGAAAATGGGGGTTATTTCCTAAGGGCAAATCCACTTTGCACTACAAGTGCAGTTTTAGTGCAGTTGCAAGTGCACTTGTAGTGAAATGTGTTTTTGCATTTAGTAAATAACAGCCAACAGTGCTTTGTATAAGGTTACACAATCACGACATTTTCTGGACTCCACACATTTCTGTCAGGGTCAGCTCAAACAAACACAAGCAGTAAATGTCCACAAAGATTTTTTTTATTTTTTTTATTTTAAAAAGGCTTCACATATTGTCTGGCATATTGATAGCCCCCCTACCCTCAAAGAACTCCAGGTAGCGTAACCGGACATCACAGGCACTCAGGGAGGGCAAGCCAGGACGGCCACTTTCAAGCGCCGTCAGTGTGGTTTGATGTAGGATTCCGGCCTCAGGCCCAACTGAGCCAGCATGGTTGGCCGAATGTTTCCGTAAAAAGGTATGGAGAACACAGCACGCAAGTATTATATGGTTCAGTTTATACTCTGCCATATGGATAGGTGTCAGAAATAGGCGGAACCGGCTGGCCAGGATTCCAAATGTGTTCTCCACCACTCTTCGGGCTCTGGCCAGCCGGTAATTAAAAACCCTCTGTTCCGGGGTGAGGGTCCTCATCGGGAATGGCCGCATCAGGTGGTCCCCCAGCGCAAATGCTTCATCAGCAACGAACACAAATGGGAGTCCTTCCACATTGTCCTCTGGAGCTGGCAAGTCCAAGCTGCCATTCTGGAGACGCCTGTAGAACTCTGGGCGATGACTCCACCATCGGTCATCCGGCCATTCTTCCCCACGTCCACATACAAGAAGTCGTAATTAGCCGACACCACCGCCAACATCACTATACTATTAAACCCCTTGTAATTATAATAGTACGACCCCGAGTTGGGTGGTGGGATGATGTGGATGTGTTTCCCATCAATTGCCCCTCCGCAGTTAGGAAAGTCCCACCGCTGGGCAAAGTGGGAGGCCACAGTCTGCCATTCCTGTGGCGTGGAAGGAAACTGTTGAGGAAAAAACAATAAACATTACTATTTTTACTCTGAAACATGGCAAGCAGATTAGACACAAACATTATGGGGCAACCTCCAGATAGCATTTATTAAGGGGAATTTAACAAGGCCAAAGTATAAGGTACACCTATCATATTCCCCCTCCACCCCCATTTCTAACATTATGGGGTGTGTGGAAATCTTGGACAGGTAACCCTCTTCACTTCATTGAGAGATGAATGCCTAAATAATGGGTCTTACTTGGAACAGCCCCTCCTTAGTTACACTATTGGCAGCCCACTGGACAGGTAAGAAGTGTCATAATACAAAGATATAAATACACACTGTACACATTTGAGGACATTTGGACATTCTGCTATTACCTATCAAGATAATAATAGGATACAAAAACTTTAAACAGTACCATTGGAAAGTATACAGGCAGGCCCTTGCACTACATGCTTTGGGTAATTCAGCCATAAATCTGACCACAAAAGAGATGGGTATAGTGTGTATGGGTTTGGCAAAGTCAGCAGATAGATGATTGAGGATAGAGAATTGGGATCAGCTGACTTAGCAGTTGGGGGAGGGAGGGTTACTAAAAATTATTTTGGGACACCACAAAAAAAAGCCTCTGGCACTCTGCCTGAATTTAAATAAAAAATAACATTACCAAACATTTTAGGGGGTGTTTGGGGTAAAGCACTACTATAGAGCTGATAAAATACATTGTTAAGTGACTACATGAGGTGAATATAGCGCAGGAGACACCATGCTGGGGAGGTTAGTGAAGGGCAAATATGTATGAAGGACCTTAAATAATAATTACATAAAAATCCAGCATGCATGAGGACAAAGGGGACATTCACAGCATATTACAAGCATGGTAATTAGGGAATGAGGAAAGAAATACAATATATTATCAAACATTAAAGACAATAAAATGTGATATAAAAGGATAAAAATCTTACCTTCATATACTCCTTCTGCAGGACCTGTATGATGGCAGAACAGGTCTCTGGGATGATGATACCCAGAGCCTGGGGGGAGATGCCTGTCGAGAACTTCAAGTCCTGCAGACTTCTCCCTGTGGCCTAATACCGCAAGGTAGCGACCAACCTCTGCTCCGGAGTGATGGCTTGCCTCGTGCAGGTATCCTGCCTGCTGATATAGGGGGTCAGCGAAGCCAACAAACGGTGAAACACGGGGTCCGTCATCCTGAGAAAGTTCCTGAAATCATCAGGATTATTCTCACGGATCTCACGGAGCAAAGGCATATGACAGAACTGGTCACGCTGAAGCAACCAATTCTTGGTCCATGAACTCTTCCCCACCCTGTTCATGGACTGGACTTGTGTCAAGGTCAGGACCCCAACACCAAGCCCCCGCACAGCACGAACTCTACGAGGAGTACGCATACGAAACATGGCTAGAAAACGGTCGGCTGCTCAGAACGAAGTAACAGAACGCACTGAAGAACAGCAAGGCCTGTGAAGAGTGACCTGAAAAACAGCAACGAGCAGGCAAGATCACACAGAAAACTCTGATACGAACTGACTGCACGCACTGAAGAGCAGATACAAACCCACAAGCACAAACTGAACGGCAGAAAACGATCTGAAAGCCACAAGTCTGAAAAAGCGCGAATCGTCTCTCACCAAACTTTTACTAACACGAGATTAGCAAAAGGAGCCCAAAGGGTGCCACGCTTGGTTCTGAACCGGCCTTTTCTAGTCTCGTCGTACGTGGTATACGTGACCGCGTGGTTGGCGATCAGAAATTCTGACAACTTTGTGCAACCGTGTGTAGGCAAAATAAGTTTGAGCCAACATCCGTCGGAAAAAATCCTAGGATTTTGTTGTCGGAATGTCCGAACAAAGTCCGACCGTGTGTACGCCCTATAAGGCTGTCTGGGTGGACGTGTGTTGTACTGCCCTGGGCTGCTAGGCTGGAGCCTAAGGCCTATTTCGGTTGTATCTGTCTGCTAGGTTGTCTGAAGAGCCTATTTAGAAGCAAGAGAGCAGCGTAGGGTTGGGACTGCGGCTTGCAGTCCAACCAGAAGTGACTGTTCTTCTCCAACCAGAGAACCTGTCAAGGTCGGAGGTAGAGGGGAAGCTGTCGCCACTAAGGGACCATTCACCTTATTACCAGGGACCACTGTGAGTAGCTGAAGCAAGTACCAGAACAGTGTTCTCACCAACCGGGGATGGCGAAGAATTGGGAAACTTCAGCAGGTCAACCAGTGGAGGTGATGCTTGCAGAGCAGTATTGTGTGTCATGCCACGGGCCGAAAGGCCGGTGGGGTGAAGCTTGAGGAGTATCTGTGAGTGCCAAGCTAGGCACCCAGCAGGGACGTGGGTGTGACGCTTGAAGAAGATACTGAGTGAGAAGATTGGAAGAGCTCAGGGGATCCAGTGGCAGTGGATCAACAAGTCTAGTGAGAGAGACTGGCAGCTCAGTTGAATGAAGATCTACAAGAGGAGATTCTAGAGGAAGTAAAGGAGTCATTACAATCTGTGTTAGAAACTGTTACAAGACTGTTGCCATAGGAGACAGTGATCCTACTCATCGTGGTGTCTTGCTGGATGCCTTTCCCTGGATGGCTGTCTACCTGTAGAAGTCTTGGAGTCTGCAAATTAACATTGCAACTACTAAAGGGTGTCCTGGCCCTAACCCTCTCTCCCACAGTTCTGTTTAAGAGAAAATAAATCTCTTTGCATTCAAGAAGTGTCTGGCGCGAATGTATCTACCTAGCATTGCACCCACCATACTTCACCACCCACTTTGCATAGAAGTATGTCTTCTGTCCTTGACTCTGGAGGTTATCATTAGGCCTGGAGAGGCCCGGGACTTGGCTAAAATTTTTTTGCATCATGACTTAAAAACCGAAAGTGACGTCAGAGGTCACTCCAGTCCTCCAAGGGCATAGAGATGAGTGGGGGACATCTTGCCCTCACTCGACTTCCTACCCAGCAAACAGCCGCATCGGATCTCTTGCGGGCTTTACCAAAGGCTCCGGTAAGCCCAGACTGGGAAGTGGCAGGGGAAGGGGGGGGGGCTTGGCATCAAAGTTTATATTTTAAAGAAAAATTCCAGGTATGGATATTTTATACAACATCCATAGTTACATTGGCCCAGCTTGGATATCATGCTTACCCCTCAGACTCATCAACGCGTATCAGGGAAGGAGAAATTTGTTAGAACAGAAACAAAAAAAAAGTTTTGTTTTTTTTCTCAAACTTTTCAGTCTTTGTTTTCTTTGTTTAGCAAAACAATAAAAAACCTAGTGGTTATTAAATACCACCAAAAGAAAGCTCTATCTGTGTAAAAAAATTATAAAAATGTCATATGGGTACAGTGTTGCATGACCGGCAATTGTCAGGAAGGTGGTGAAAGTGTTCAGTATGTAAGTGGTTAAACTGCCACCAACAACATTTTTACAGAGAAGTAGGGATGGGCTGAACAGACCCCAGTTCGGTTCGCACCAGAACTTTCCAACACTGCAAAAGTTTGTACCCGGATACCGAACCCCATTAAAGTCAATGGGACCTGAACGGCAAAAATCAAAAGTGCCCATTTTGAAGGCTTATATGCAAGTAATTGGGCATACAAAGGTTATAGAGGTGCTGGTTCTGCCTTGGGGGGACATGTATCAATAAAAAAAAGTTTGTGAAAAACTTAATTTTTAAATGAGCAGTGATTTTTTGATTTTTAAAGTGAAAGCATAAAAATGAAAAATTCCTTCCAATATCACGCCTGTACCATGTCTAGAATCTGCCGCAGCAATAATTCCATTTATAAAGCCAAAAAAAATGAAATTTTCCCTGCAGGCTGCCTTTATTTTGCTCAGCAACAGTTGGGGAGCCAGTGTGTATGAGGAGGCCACAATGTAGTGCACTGGGATCAAGATTAGAGATTTTTTGGACACATTCTGATGTCACTTTGACTTTGAATAGGAGTAACAGTAAAAATTGGTCTTTGGGTGTCGGTGGCACCTTCCCACCCTAACCCTATAGAGGTACTCTTGATGAAAGCAAGAATTGGCCTTGCAAATGTAAAAAATTGCAATGATATGCACCTGTCAAACAGGTACTGAAAAATTGATCTTTGGGTGTTAATTGTGCCCATGAAACCTATACCAAAAACATTCTTCCAGATGAAATGATTGAACACCCTCAAAGCTAGGCAGCCTCAAAGTCCTGCAGAGATTCCACATCCCAAAAAGACTTAATCAGTGACATCGGCATCAGGGGCTTCGTAGCTGGTAATCCAGGACTGATTCATTTTTATATGGTAAAAACGGTCCATGGAGTCTGTGGACAGACGTGCTCTATGAACAGTAACAAAACCTCCTGCAGCACTGAATACCCATTATGAAAGCACTCTGGATAGCATGGGCAAACTCTCTAAACAGAGGAAATTATGCCCTGCCTGAGGACTGACCACAACCTCCACCTTTGCCTGTGGATACATTTGTTGCTGGCCCCCTTACAGTGCCAAGGGAACATCTACCTCTCCTTGTTGTCCTCCCAGACATTATTGGGAGGGAGGGGGCGGTGCTTATAAGCAAATGTAAAGAAGAAGTTGAAATCTGTACGTAGATGCACTTTAATCAATGTAAAGAGGTGTTTGGTGCACTTTAATTTGAGTACTCACACTACCCATACACACTCCACAGATACACTATAATATACTGCAATATAATGTGCCAAACGTACTATGACGCACAGAACTATATGGCGTTAAACTGGCAGTAATGCACACAGACCTATATGGCGTTAAACTGGCAGTAACACACGCAAAACTATATGGCGTTAAACTGGCAGTAAAGCACACAGAAGTAAATGGCGTTAAACTGGCAGTAACACACAAAACTATATGGCGTTAAACTGGCAGTAACGCACACAGAACTATATGGCGTTAAACTGGCAGTAACGCACACAGAACTATATGGAGTTAAACTGGCAGTAACACACAAAACTATATGGCGTTAAACTGGCAGTGACGCACGCAAAACTATATGGCGTTAAACTGGCAGTAACGCACACAAAACGATATGGCATTAAACCGGAGTAACGCACACAGAAGAAAATGCCATTAAACTGGCAGTAACGCACAAAACTATATGGTGTTAAATTGGCAGTAACGCACACAGAACTATATGGCGTTAAACCGGAGTAACGCACACAGAAGATAATTGTAATGTACCTGGTAGTTGAGCCTGACTGGTAGAAGGAGACCTCTCTTAAGCGCTGGTTCAGGAGCCGCTGGAAGTGGGAACAGTGGTCTCCTGAGCACAGTGGGTAGGAGGGCCTGATGCGGGTTCCAGCAGAAGCAGACACCGGAACTGGGATGAAGTCCCTCAGGGTTGGCTGAGCTGTGGATGCAGGTAACTGGTGCAGGCCGGTAGGTAGGCTGGTAGCCGGATGCGGAGACAGCGGCTGGATGCAAACAGGCAGGCTGGAGCAGCGAAGCAGGACACAGGTAAGCAAGGTCAGACAGTCCGTATTTGGCAGGAGATCAGGCAGGATATCAACAGGAGGGATGATCCAAGGGTAGTCAGACAGGCAGGAGTTCAGCAACGGGTAGCAGAAGAAACAAGGTCAGACAAGCCGGGTCGGATAGGAGACTGGAGAATGGTCAGACGTAGCCGGGTCAATATCAAACAACAAGCAGGCAGATACAGGAACTTTCAGGTGCAGAGCTGCAGACGAACAGCAGCTAACATGAGCACCTGTCACCCTTTTAAAGGCCCTTTGGCGCCAAACGGCGCTAGCGCGAACGGGCGCGCGCACGGGCGCGCGCGTGCACCCGCGAACGCGCGGACGCGCGGACGCGCGTACGGGCATTCGCGGGAGCGCTCCGGCGCCCCCTAGTGGGGATTTTGGCTGAATATGCTTGGAAATGATCCTTGAGGACCTACGTGCACGCAGATTTACCCGACGACTGCTGACATGCCCCTGACATTGCCCCCCCCCAACGGGCAGCCTCCGGATGCCCAGATGCGCCTTTTTTTCAGGATGGGTAGAGAAGTATGCATGAATTAAACGTTTGGCATGAATATTACAGTCAGGTTCCCATGAGTTGTTCTCCGGGCCATACCCTTTCCACTTAATTAAAAACTGTACTTGCCCAGACCTCTTTCTGCAGTCAAGGATGGATTCCACTTCATATTCTTCATTGCCGTCCACCAGAACTGGTTCAGGGACCCTGGTGCCCCTATCAGGAAAAGGATCATCTACAGCAGGCTTTAAGAGTGATACGTGAAATACAGGATGTATCTTAAGTGAATCAGGTAAGCATAATTCATATGATACTTCGTTAATTTTCCTTTTCACAGGGAAAGGTCCAATAAATTTTGGGGCAAGTTTCTTGGAAGGACATGACAATCTGATATTATTAGTGGACAGCCATACCTTGTCGCCAGGTTGGAGGTCTAGATCTCCCCTTCTTTTCTCATCAAAGAACCTCTTATTATCCGCTTGTGCTTTGGATACCGCCTCCTGCAAGATCCGATTATTACGACTGAAGAACTGCACTGTGTCCTGGACCGCTGGAACTGAAGATTCTGAAAGACAATCTGGTAAAAAAGATGCATGAAACCCATAATTGGCAAAGAAAGGAGATTGACCTGTGGCAGAGTGACTGGCGTTGTTGTACGCAAATTCTGCAAGTGGCAGCAAGGATACCCAATCATCTTGCACAAAAGATGTAAAACACCTAATGTATTGCTCCAGAGTTTGATTTGTCCTTTCAGTTTGCCCATTAGTTTGGGGGTGGTATGCTGAGGACAGGGCTAGTTCAATCTTCAAGTTTTCACAAAGGGCTCTCCAAAAACGTGAAGTAAACTGCACCCCCCTATCAGACACTATATTTGCGGGAATCCCGTGTAACCTAACGATCTCCTTAATGAACACACGAGCTGTCTCTACAGCAGAAGGTGTTCCTTTTAGGGGCACAAAGTGGGCCATTTTGGATAGCCGGTCGACGACCACAAAGATCGCCGAACACCCCTCCGAATGTGGCAGTTCGACTATAAAGTCCATTGCTATCATCCTCCAGGGCCTATCTGGTATAGGCAATGGTCTTAGTAGACCCCACGCTCTGTTCCTGGGGGTTTTGTTCTGGATGCAGACAGAGCAGGAGTTGACATATTTCTTGCAAAATTCCTTTAAGTTAGGCCACCAAAAGGTGCGCTGCACCAGCTCAAGGGTCTTACGGACCCCAAAATGTCCTGCAAGTGGGTGGTCATGCAAAAGCGTCAGCACCTTGACTCTAACGTTCTCTGGCACGAAGATTTGACTTCCTCTCCATAATAGTCCATCTCGAGGTGTTAAGGAAGACCCCTGAAGACTTGAAGGTTCTGGGGATGCTTCTCTAATCATGGATAGCAAATCTGTCTGAAGGAGAAGAAAACTGTTTGCCGGCAAAATAGTGTCAGGGACAGAAGAGTCCTTAGGATTATCAAACATGCGTGACAATGCGTCTGGTTTTGTATTCTTGGATCCCGGCCGGTAGGTGATGTGGAAGCAAAATCGTGTAAAAAATAGGGCCCAACGGGCCTGTCTGGGTTTCAGTCTTTTAGCAGATCTTAGATACTCCAGATTTTTGTGATCTGTATAAATCAGTACTGGATGGACTGCACCTTCAAGCAAGTATCTCCATTCTTCCAAGGCAGTCTTGATGGCAAGTAACTCCCGATCCCCCACATCGTAGTTCCGCTCAGCTGGCGAAAGTTTTCTAGAGAAGTACCCAACAGGATGCATCAGATCTTTGTTGCCCTGACGTTGGGAAATAATAGCACCCACAGCTACTTCGGAGGCATCAACCTCTAGAATAAAAGGCAAAGATGGGTCTGGATGGCTAAGAATCGGAGCTGACGTAAAACGCCTTTTTAATTCTTCAAAGGCCTCCTGGGCCTCCTGGTTCCAGTGGAAACGAAGATTCTGCTTGGTTAGCTGTGTAATGGGGGAGATGATGGCAGAGAACCCCCTGATAAACTTCCTGTAAAAGTTCGCAAAGCCAACAAAGCGTTGTACGCCTTTCTTGTCCATGGGTGCTGGCCATTCTAACACAGCAGACACTTTCTGGGGATCCATTTTAATACCGGTTGGGGAGATGACCAACCCCAGAAACTGAATCTCTTTTTGTTCAAATTCGCACTTCTCCGCTTTGGCGTACAATCTGTGCAAGCGGAGTCGTGCTAGGACTTTACGGACATGTTCCCTGTGTTGCTCAAGTGAACTGGAGAAGATAAGGATATCGTCCAGGTAAACAATTAAGAAGATGTCCAGGAAGTCTTTAAACACATCGTTGACCAGATGCTGAAATGTGGCAGGAGCATTGCAAAGGCCGAAGGGCATGACCAAATATTCGTAGTGCCCGAAACGGGTCCGGAAAGCCGTCTTCCATTCATCCCCGGCCCGAATGCGGACCAGATTATAGGCCCCTCTCAGGTCTAATTTGGTGAAGATAATGGCGGTCCGTAATTTTTGAAACAGTTCTGGTATTAGGGGCAACGGATAACGGTTCTTGACCGTAACCTTGTTTAATTCCCGATAATCCACACAAGGGCGGAGCGTAAGATCTTTCTTAGAGACAAAAAATATTCCCGCTCCTGCTGGTGAAGTGGACTGTCGAATGAAGCCTTTCTCTAGATTTTCATCGATATAAACCTTAAGCGCCTCTTGTTCCTTTTCGGACAGCGGAAAGATGCGCCCAAAAGGGATCTCTGCTCCAGGAAGCAATTCAATTGGACAGTCATAGGGGCGATGGGGTGGCAGAGAATCTGCTCCCTTCTTGCTGAATACATCTGCAAAGTCCTGATAGACCTCTGGTACGTTTTGAAGCAGATCTGGGTCAGAGTCCATACATAGTAGGGTGGTAGCAGGATTAACAGGTTCAGGTAGGCAATGTCTTTGACAATAGGGTGACTGAAACTTGATCTCGCCCGTGGCCCAATTAACAAGAGGATTGTGGGCTTGAAGCCAGGGCATACCCAAAATGATTGGGAAAAGAGGTGATGAGATGACGTCCAAGGTTAAGATCTCTCGATGCTGGGATGAACAGATAGCAGATAGTGGAAGGGTTTCTTGAGAGACCTGCCCGGACTTTATACGGGACCCATCGGCCAGAAAAATTGAGAGTCTATGTGTCTTGTCTTTTAGAGGAAGTCTTTGCTGTGTGGCAAAAGTGGAGTCAACAAAACAGCTACATGCCCCGGAATCAACAATGGCGTTGACTTGAATTGTTCTTCCCTGGAGCTGTAATGAGAGAGGGAGAACAAGTTGAGTGGCATTGGCTGTTAAAGCAGACAAACTGGTTGGAGCTGAAGAAAAACACTTACGGATCTTCACTGGGCAGTTGTTCACGTAGTGGCCCGTTCCGCCACAATAGAGGCAAAGGTTCAGTTGGCGCCTGCGTGCCCGTTCTTCAGGGGTCAGAGTGGTACGCATAAGTCCAAGTTGCATGGGTTCAGGGGCATCAGTTGCCTGGTTGATTGGACTTGGCCCGGCAGAAGGTAGATACCGAGAGGCAGGCAGCGGGGCTCTGGCAGTCATCCACATAGGCCGAGTTTGTTGGGCAGATCGTTCAGACCGGCGCTCACGAAGGCGTTGGTCAATCTGGATAGTGATGGCAATGAGCTCTTCTAAGGTGTCAGGCATTCCTACTCCGGCAAGCTCATCCTTAAGACCCTCAGATAACCCCATGCGGAACTGGTGGCGTAGAGCTGCATTATTCCATTGAGTATCCGCGCTCCAGCGTCGAAAGTCCATGACATAGTCCTCGGCCGGTCTACGGCCTTGCTGGAGCGCGATCAAAGCTGCCTCAGCGGTGGCAGCCCGCTGAGGATCCTCATAAAGCTGGGCCATGGCTTCAAAAAAGGCAGGTAGGGTCTGAACCTGTATGGCGTTGGATTCAAGCAAGCGATGGGCCCAGGTCTGGGGTTCCCCCTGCAGGAGGGATACAACAAACCCCACTTTGGTGGCTTCCAAAGAAAAAGTCCGTGGCTGTAGTCCAAAGTAAAGTTGACAAGCGCTGCGGAAGGCCACAAACTTAGTTCGGTCACCGGAAAACTTGTCAGGAACAGGTACTCTTGGTTCTGGTGGGAGCATGACCACTGAGGGTGGTGCAGCAGCCTGTACTGGAGCAGCTGCGGGTGCAGCGGCCACACCACCGGAACCACTGAGGTTTAACACTTGCCCTTCCAGTCTGTTATAACTGTCTTGTAGAGTCTTTACTGCTTGGGTGAGAGCCGCCAAGTGTGTACAGATCTCCTGAATGGGAGAGGTCTCTCCTGCAGGCTCAGTCATGGCTGTTCGTACTGTAATGTACCTGGTAGTTGAGCCTGACTGGTAGAAGGAGACCTCTCTTAAGCGCTGGTTCAGGAGCCGCTGGAAGTGGGAACAGTGGTCTCCTGAGCACAGTGGGTAGGAGGGCCTGATGCGGGTTCCAGCAGAAGCAGACACCGGAACTGGGATGAAGTCCCTCAGGGTTGGCTGAGCTGTGGATGCAGGTAACTGGTGCAGGCCGGTAGGTAGGCTGGTAGCCGGATGCGGAGACAGCGGCTGGATGCAAACAGGCAGGCTGGAGCAGCGAAGCAGGACACAGGTAAGCAAGGTCAGACAGTCCGTATTTGGCAGGAGATCAGGCAGGATATCAACAGGAGGGATGATCCAAGGGTAGTCAGACAGGCAGGAGTTCAGCAACGGGTAGCAAAAGAAACAAGGTCAGACAAGCCGGGTCGGATAGGAGACTGGAGAATGGTCAGACGTAGCCGGGTCAATATCAAACAACAAGCAGGCAGATACAGGAACTTTCAGGTGCAGAGCTGCAGACGAACAGCAGCTAACATGAGCACCTGTCACCCTTTTAAAGGCCCTTTGGTGCCAAACGGCGCTAGCGCGAACGCGCGTACGGGCATTCGCGGGAGCGCTCCGGCGCCCCCTGGTGGGGATTTTGGCTGAATATGCTTGGAAATGATCCTTGAGGACCTACGTGCACGCAGATTTACCCGACGACTGCTGACATGCTCCTGACAATAATGCCATTAAACTGTCAGTAGCGCACAAAACTATATGGCGTTAAACTGGCAGTAACGCACACAGAACTATATGGCGTTAAACTGGCAGTAACGCACACAGAAGTAAATGGCATTAAACTGGCAGTACCACACAAAACTATATGGCGTTAAACTGGCAGTAACACACACAGAACTATATGGCATTAAACTGGCAGTAACGCACACAAAACTATATGGCATTAAACTTCCAGTAACGCACACAGAACTATATGGCATTAAACTGGCAGTAACGCACACAAAACTATATGGCATTAAACTGCCAGTAACGTACACAGAACTATATGGCGTTAAACTGGCAGTAACGCACACAAAACGATATGGCGTTAAACTGGCAGTAATGCACACAGAACTATATGGCGTTAAACTGGCAGTAACGCAATCAAATAGATGGTGTTCAACCGTCACTACACTGATGCTATCTGAACTGTCCCTACTCTAGCTATACACTAATGTCAAGATTACTGACACAGTCTCACTACACTACAGTGGAACTATATGAGCTGTCCCTACTCTACACTAATGTATGTATGAATGACACAGTCTCACTACACTACAGTGAAACTATCTGAGCTGTCCCTACTCTAGCTGCACACTATGCAAAGCTGAATGATGGTCCTCCTCACTACATTCACACTATCCCTAAACTAATATTGTACACTGACAATTGAAGCAAAATAGCACAGTATAGCACACTAACTAATAGCACTGAACAGAGCCCTGTTCTATCTCTCTCCACACCATAATCACACTGAAAATGGTTGCCATTGAAGGAATACTTTTATACTGTGGGGTGGGAATGATTGGATAAAGTCATGATGACAGTGTCCAATCATGACTGTGACAGTGCTCTGTGCCCTGATTGGCTGAAGCTTTCACTGCTTCAGCCAATCAGGGCTTGCAATGCACTGTTCAGCACCACAATGCATTGTGGTGAGTTCGGGGGGCCGAACAAACGACTTGTTTGTTTGGCTGTTCGTCGAATGTCCAAACAGCGAAAGTTCGGCCTGAACTTATGCTCGGGCCAAACCGTTCGCCCCTTCCCTACAGAAAAGTTGTAAACCTTTACAATGCAAGCAATAGCAACTATGATTTTAGAATAATCATCTGTAACACACGCTTTCACCACAGGTTATATTTGGAGATTTACACTACAGTTTCAAGAGACAGGGATTCTTTAAGTTTGCGTTAGCGCATTAGAGACCGTTTTAACACTTTTCAAAATATGGTTTAATCATGAAAAGGTAAAAAATGGTACAAATAAGATATTTACAAAAAAAGGTGTTGCAAAGAGATAACGATCCAATATCAAGACAAAAGGGGGGAAAAATGAAAGTACGAAAATACTTGCAACTCGCAACTTGCGAGTTCAGCAAAGTTCAATCAATGAGCAAAGTGGACCTTGAAAGATCTTCCTTCGTTGAATGGTACACGAGAGCTGACCACAATGCTCACTGCCCCTTTTTTCTGGATCTCAAGGAGGTTTCAACAGAATCAGCTTGACCAATCATCTGGTCTATGGTGTGGCTGCTGGGATGTCACTGTGTTTACGACCATGTCCTAGATACAGTTTTCTATAGGTATTAATACCTTTGAATACCTACTAGTTGGAATCTGTCAACCTGCATAGAATTACCTTCGGAAATAATATAGATATGACAGGTTTCGGATGCCCAGTTTGCCGGGAGAGGAATTGGGCCCTTCTGCTCCTGGCACTCCTAGGGTAGCTGGGCTCAAAATGCTACAAATTAACTGAGGGAGGTAAATATGTCCCTATTCTAGCTGTCCGGTTATTATTTCAGAAGTTATTAAATACACTGGAATTATGGATTCTACCAAGAGGAAGATCCAGATATGTGTATTCCTAAAGACTCCAGCTAAGATATTCTCAGTAGGGGTGAGCTGGCAAGAACTGTTTGTTTTCCATGTTGCTCAAGCTTGTGAATGTGACAGTTTTACAAGGGTTTCTAGACTGAAATGTGGATTTATCTAATAGGACTGAGAGGGTCTGCATCTGTCCTCTCAAGGATCTAACAGGCTTGTGCATTGTATGAACTGAAGGAGGGGAAAGGTCACTGAAGCTATGTCTCTCTTATGACAAAATGGCATGGGTGACTTGGGACTTGAACAAAATGGCTACCACACACACAGCTTTTTTAGTGCCCAGTACGCACAACTAATACAGACAGAACTTTGTCGCAACCATTCTGTGTGCAGGTTTTCTCTTCCTGTGTGCACAGTACGGGCTTCTTTATATTTTAGATATATTTTTAAGTTAGTATACAAGAGACCGCTTCTGACCTTAAGAGATGGTGAGCCAGCCAGGAGATAAAGTTAGATCGTGTGTCAATTGCAGTGTCAGGACATTAACGAAATCATCCTAATACAACTAGCTTCCAGGTCCTGTGCGGAGCAGCTGGCCTGCTGCATTCTGAAAACAGGTGCTCGGCTGCTTGTCATGGTTGCCATTCAAAGAACGCTTTACATTTTCTAAATGATTGCAAAATAGATTCTGGTTGAACGAGGGGAGAGTGTGACATCACTGCCTTGTCTCTACACCTCAACCAATCAGAGAACACTTTCTAATAATTTAAAAAGTGCAAATAATATCTGAATGGTGCCCATGCCGAGCTGCCAACCTCCTGTATTCAGAATGCAGCAGGCCAGCGGCTCAGCATAAGACCTGGAAGTCAGTGGAGATGACTGGAGCAGCGGTGTCTACTTCACTGATTTCCAGCTTCCAGGTGCATTGGCCAGATATAGTATGTACATAGTTATATTGATCCAAGCTGGACTAATGTAACTTTGTATAAAACATCCATACCTGGAGTTCTACTTTAAATTAGTTGTGCTTTATGAAATTGTTGAGTGTTTGGGTCAAACTGAGGTTCTGTAAATGTGGAAATATAAAGAAAAGTAGAAGACACAGATATGACAATGTCTTTTAGGCCTCTTCACACTTAAACGACACTTCTGTGTCACTTTTTTTAGGCTTTTTTTTAGCTGTTTTTAGAGCATTTTTGGAGTGGCACGATTCATTTAAATTGGCCTGCCTCCACTCCAATAACATGCTAAAGCAGGTCATGTACCAAATTTTGGACATGAGCCAAGCGGAATTTGCATTGCACATTTTTGCGCATGGGAAATGCGTGACTGCATTTGAGGCACTATTAGGAAATAATGGCACCGCAAGTGTGTTGTGTAAACAGGACTGTAAGCTAACCATTTTTTTTTTAAGTGACAGGGGCTTTGACTGGCGTTCAGAGAGCTTTAACAAAGCATGTCCGAAGCCATGTTTTGAAGCAAGTGTAAACTAGCCCTTGGTGATTTAGATCTGTCACAAATCAGAGTTTCTTTTTTCTTTTGGTGTTTCCATGCCCCATAGAATAGGTTGCCTTTCATCACTCAGAATTTTCTGAGAAAGGCACCGGCCACTGCTGATCACTAGCCAATGAGTAGGGTGACCAGTCACCTGACTGCTCTGCTGTAGTTTATTGCTGCCAGAACTGACATCTTTACCTCTTTCTGACTAGCGATACCCTGCCCGCCATCTACCCAACAATAGATCCAGCAACTCCAAACAGCCAACCTACAACCTGTGTTCAGGCTGAAGGCTTTCTAGGGTTTATAGCCTGGCACAGCACACCTGCATGTATAGAGACCCGCCAACCCATTCCATCAACTGATATCTGTGCTGGAGCCCCTGGGATAGTGTTACACATTTCTTTTTGCTTTATTTAACAATTTTAAGATCGCAATACGTATATATACATTGCAGCCTTGAAGGGGTTTATCGGGGGGTTATGGCTGAAGATATCAGCCATGACCCCCATATAATTTTTACAGCCAGAGGCTGGCTTTCTCATGAGAGCATTTCAAGCAGTTTAAAGATCCACTGGAACATTTTCAGAAGCTACAGGAGGGAACAACCCGCCACTCACCGGTGTCTCTCAGGCTTACCTTTTTCCGCCGGTTCGCTCGAGAAATTACTTGACGGTGTGGCCGCTGCTCTCACAGGCGATCAAAGAGTGGATCCTCTTTGATCGCCTCTATGGCCTTGGAGGAAGGGTGGAAGAAATTTTTTTTTATTAAAGCAAAAGATCAATTTTTTTTTTTTGATCTTTTGCTTTCTTAAAGGTAAGATTTGGAGTCTTTTTGACCACAGATCTCTCCATAAAGAGGACCTGTTATCCTTATTTCTATTACAAGGGATGTTTACATTCCTCGTAATAGGGATAAAAGTGTTAAAAAAAAGGGACAGTGTAAAAATAAAAAGTAAAATAAAAATAAAAAAGAAGGAAAACATTAAAGCTCCCCCATCCCTCTGTGCTCACGCACAGAAGTGAGCGCATATGTAAGTCGCCCAAGCATATGTAAACAGTATTTGCACCACACATGTGAGGTATCGCTGTGAACATTAGAGCGAGAGCATACATTCTAGTGCTAAACCTCCTCTGTAACTCTAAACAGGTAAGCTGTAAAAAAAATGTAAAGAATCGCCTATGGAGATTTTTAAGTACTGTAGTTTGTCACAATTCCACAAGCGTACACAATCATTTTAAAGCGTGACATGTTAGGTATCTATTTACTTTGCGTAACTTCATCTTTCACATTTTTGAAAAAAATTGGGGTATATATCGTGTTTGTTTTTTATTTTTATTTTTTTTTATTAATTAAAGTGTATTTTTTCCAAATGTTTAGGGGTTATAGGTAATTTTCTAGCAAAAAGTACTGATTTAAACAAAATGTTCTAAAGCCTGGTCTTCGAGTGGTTAAAAGGAGACAGAATGGGAGGTGTTAATTATTTATGTTTTTTATCTTTTTTTATTGTCTTTACATTTGCCTGGAGATCAGCTTTAATGTTTAAAAAAAATTCCCTTTAAAAGTCAGTGTGTTTAGACAAACCAAACCATGCAACCTCTAGAAGCTGAGATACTCATTACTTCATATAGAAATCATAAGCTCCTCCTAACAATGTCTTTATCATTAATTCTCTTGCCTTGTACCATGTGACCTACCCGGTAAAACGTCACCATCATCCTACAGAGAAAAAAGCTAAAATTCTGTAAAAAAAAAAAAAAAATTCCTACAGCTTTAGTCACATTACTTACCTGTAATGAAAGATGACCCATGTTGTGCAGGCAGATGAATCTGGAGACATTTTCTTTGCAGGAATGCCTGTACTCTTAATGCCTCTGAACTTTTGGCACTTTGGGTCTTCAGGCAAAAAATCAGTACAAATTATCCAATGGGAACCTGTCCCTACCTTTCTCCTTTGAGAAAAGTTCTTATATTGATTACACTTCTTAACATGATCTGTGAATAGTGGAGAGAATCCTATGATGGTTCAAGCTCTCCCCTATTTACAGATTTTGTTACAAGCAGTGTAATGAAAGAATTTTTCTTATTGGAAGAGGAGGAAGGAGTGATTGTGTTCCCAGTGGACCATCTGCACTTTGTTTTGCCTGAAGACTCAAAGCTGTTAACCATTGCAGAGCCAAAAGTTCAGAGACAGGAAGCGGACAGGACATCCCTGCAAGGAAGATTTCTTCAGGATCAAGCTACCTGCCCAACATGAGTCATCCTTCATTGCAGGTAAGTAATACAACTAAGGCTGGGTTCACACCATTGTGAATTGGATGTGGGTTCTCCGCATCCAATTCGCAATAGCAGGCTCTCTATGGTGCCGGTTCACATATCTCTGCTGCGGCTCCGCTGCGAATTTGCACAGGAGCCCTGTGCATCTTTTGGTCCATTTCAGGTCCGAATTCAGGCAAAAAATTTGGGCTGAAATCGGACCTGAAACGATGAACCAGGACGCAACGGACCCCTGCTGGGAGCCACATGCGGCAATGGTGTGAACCCATCCTCAAGTTGTAGGAAGTTTTTCTTTTATAGCTAAACTTCAACTTTTATTTATGTTCAAAAATTTTAATGGGGAAAAGAACAAGGCTTACCATGGGATTTTATATTATTATTATATATGTACACATACAGTACAAGATTGACCAGGCCAGATTTCAGTTGACAATGGTTGAGTCGTCCGAGCCAACTCAATTACACATATCAAAGGGGACTTGTTGATCAAAGGGGAAGTGGCCAAACAAGATTTACTCCACATATCAAAGGGGACAGATAGTGACTCTGGGCTATGTTAATGTTAATATGCACGAATGCAAATTAGGGCAGTTTATGACTGCAGCTGAATATCCGACAATCTAGTGATACATCCTTCAAAGAATGGGTCAATACCCCAATGTAATGATATAATATCGTAATGTAGTGATATATCCTTCAAAGAACTCACCAATGTAGTGATACATTGTATAGTGGGTAGATAATTGATTAATAGTTATTATATTCTTCCTCAGCAACCCAATTCTTCCAGAGAGATGCACTTTATTGACTTCCAACACAGAACAAAATCTTGCAACAGATGACAAAATCCAACAGAGTAAACGAATACTAGCCTCCAGCGTCCCATGTTTCCTAGACCTGCGCCTTCATAATCACACAGAGAGTGAATAGACTGAACGCCAGGTTATATTCAGCTGCAGTCATAAACTGCCCTAATTTGCATTCTTGCATATTAGCCCAGAGTCACTATCTGTCCCTTTTGATATGTGGAGTAAATCTTGTTTGGCCACTTCCCCTTTGATCAACAAGTCCCCTTTGATATGCGTAATTAAGTTGGCTCGGATGACTCAACCATTGTCAACTGAAATCTGGCCTGGTCAATCTTGTACTGTATGTGTACATATATATATATATATATATATATATATATATATATATAATATAAAATCCCACATAAATCTACCAACATATTACAACACTTACATGGTAAAGAGACAAAAGAGAGTCATCCCCTAAGAACAGGGGGCAAAACAGAATGTACAATGACAGTACAATGACAGGGACGCAGCCCGCTTTAACATAGTATAGTTATAGTTATAGAAGGTACACAGATAAAAAATTTGCTGGTAACCTACTGTGCAGATTCATATGGTGACACAGGCATCCCACAACATGATATGACCGAAGGACAAATTTGGTTTTGCATCGATAGATGATGACTAGTAGTAGGGAACTCCAGGTGGAGCTGTCCTGCTAAAGAATAGAAAATGGATTTGTAGAGGACCTGGGAATAGAGAAAAGGGGGAAGGGGTGGGGTGTAGCTACCAGATACAATCAGATGATTAAGTCAATTCTAAACCAAAACTACTGTGGAGGACCCTCAAGAAAGAAAGACTAGCTTGAGAAAGATGAAGGAGAGGAAGGGAAAAAGGGTGGGTGGAAGGAAGAAAAAAGTGGGATAGGAGAAGATGCAGCTAAGTAGATGTGGATACCGAGGGGGGGGGTGAAAGCGGGGGTTAGGGAGCTGTTACCTGTAGACTGTCAAAAATAGCTAAACTTCAACTTTAAGCTCCCTGTTGACTTTTTACCTCTTACTATATGACTTGCCACAAGACTATATTGGACAGTGTGAATACTGGAGATGCAGCAGACTCAAATGAGATTGGTTTCTAAGGATGCTTTTCTCAGGGAGACTTTGAGAGCCTTCCAAGTTCCAAATTTGTCAATTTTTTCCCCTGAAATAATCCCATGGTTGCTCTGTGATTATACTGATCATTTTAATCAGTCCTCTACTGGAAGGATTTGCCTAATTTAAACATCAACCAATGTAAAATGATAGTAGTGTTCACATCCCAGACCAATGGCAACACGCACTCCAAACTACATATGCCTCCTCTAAATGCATTAACTTATGGGAATTGACACAAAAGATCCTACTGCGATGGTATCTGACCCAACATAGACTCTCTAAATTTGACCCTAAAGTCTCCCCATTGTGTTGGAGGAAATGTAACAACATAGGCACCTTATAGCATATATTGTGGGAATGTCCAAAGGTACGTATAATTTGGGATAAAGTATTTGATATGCTTGCACAAATAGTAGACATGTGCACACTGAAATATTTTGTTTCGGAATTTCGTTTTCGTCCGAAAAATAAATTTATTTAGTTACTCCCGAAATTCGTTTTTATTTATTTCGTTTTTTGTTAAAAATTGCATTCGTCCGAAAATCCAAATTAAGGTCAAATCTGTCATTGAAGGCTTATGGTGTCTGTCGAATGTTCAAAGAAGATTCGACGGAGCAGCTAAACTGTACAACGCCGTATAGTTTACCTGCTCCGTCGAATCTTCTTAGAACTTTCGACAGACACCATAAGCCAAAGTACGTGTGTACTTAGTTCTAGCTATTTTACTGCTCCTCCTCTTTGGTTACAATCAGCCAATAACATGCATCATCATCATTATTTTTATTTTACTTCCCCCAACCAATTCCAGCAGCGATCTTTTCTCCCCTACGTCAAATCTTTTCTCTCTATGTAGAATAATCTTGGACTAATAGAGTTAAGGTTAGGCACATTCAATCACAGGTTTCATGGACACAGATTGTTATTGTCATCATCATGTCAAATCTCTTATCTATATCGAACTGTTGTAGCAACGAAAACTAAAATAAAGCATTTGTTTATGTCGGATCTTTCGTTTTTCGGATTCTGCACTTTCGTTATCGTTTGTTAAAACGATAACGAAAATACCTGAAATTCGGACGAAAATGCATTCGGACGAAAACGAATGCACATGTCTTATGCAAAGTACACACGGTCGGACTTTTTGACTGGACTTGTCTGACGGACGCCGACGGACCAAATCCGGCGGACAATCCGATCGTGTGTGGGCTTCACTGGACCTTCAGCGGATTTTAACAGTCGCAAATTTGACGGACTTTAAATTTGGAACATGCTTCAAATTTTTACGACGTAACTCCGCTGGACCCAGAAATCCGCTCGTCTGTATGCTAGTCCGACGGACAAAAACCCACGCTGGGGCAGCTATTGGCTACTGGCTATCAACTTCCTTATTTTAGTCCGGTGTACGTCATCACGTACGAATCTGACGGACTTTGGCGTGATCATGTGTAGGCAAGTTCGGTCGTTAGAAAGTCTGTTGAAAGTCCGCCAAAAGTCCGTCGAAAGTCTGTCGGACGGGCTGTCGGACTTTTGTAGCTGAAAAGTCCGACCGTGTGTACGCGGCATAACAAATAGTAAAACAACAGCTCCATGGAACTCCGGGATTAGCTATTCTTTCTTTGGGTATAGACTCGCTTCCTAAAAACACCAGGGTGATAGTGTCTCACGTTTTACTAAGTACTAGACTAGTGATTACAAGACACTGGAAAGATCAGGAACCCCCTACACTGAAAGAAATAATTACGACAACTAACACACACACGCCACTTATGAAATTATGTTCACCTCAGCTCAGGGCAAACTTCAAGCGTCACATGTACAATGGAAACCTGTGGACTGACTGGTATGAGTCAAAAAGTATTGAGTACTATCAATGATTTATGAACAATCACATCTAAGGAGCTGTGTACACGTACATTTTGTTCAACTCCAATTATTATTTAGTTTTCTCTTTCTTTTTCAGTAATGTTTAATATACAGTGTTGCTTGTTTTAAACAGCGGTATTTCTTGTTCAAAGCAATAGCTACACCCTAACCTAGATGGGTAAGTTAATAAGCATTACAAACTTGTACCAAACGCTAGTCCATCAACAGGGATGCTGAGTCTCCCCTCCTAGGCACAGCGTGAACCCAGAAGGGGTGTCGGAAGGGGAGACTCACCCTATCACAATATATTATTAGTAAACAAGGCTTTGGGAGATGTTATATGATATCCCATCAATTTTTAAAATGTACAAGGGCTTACATACTGCTTGGCTATGTATATTTGCAGATGCCACCTTTGACATGTTTGTATCATTTGACACTGTAATATACCGTATTTATGGTAATTCTGTATCTTTTTTTTTTATAAAATTCAATAAAAAACTATTGAAACTAAAACTATAGTAGTGTTCAAGCCATGTCCAACTCACTACATGTGTAAACATTTTATTGGCTCTACTTCAACTTTGTTTCATGTGGCACATTAGATTTAAGGAGGATCCGATAGCCTCTTTTGGCCCTGTACAGCTCTGCAACTGGGGTCTGCCCAGGCAATTTACTGCTATTCAGGTGCTCTTGCAAAGGCAGAGGTGACATGACTAATGCTATGCAGGGACTCTTGCACAGAAATGCGGTGCTGGTGTCACTAACCTAGGGCACCAAGGAGGCGACCTGGCTACATACCCCATGTGCAGGCATAGTGATTACTCCTGTGCTTTACAGTTATGGGCTATATAGCTTTTTAACAAATAAGACAAGACAAATAAATTGAGTTATCAACAACTTCTAATCAAATAAATCTGCAGCTAATTTAAGGTGCCCTTTTACTCTGGATTGCTATAGGTTATAGAAATGTGTGCTTAGCCTAATGAATTAATTAGTAAGGTATGCAATTCAGTTTACAGCATGAACGTATTTGATTGTATTTCCTTGTATTGCACTTTATATTATCTCTATGACTTTTCCCATATCAGAACACTACTAAAGCAAACATCTAATATTAGCATTAATTATGAACACTCGTGTTATTTTTTTTCAAGTGTTTCCTCCTAGTGCCAAAAATGGTGTGTACATTGGAGTGGAGTCAGAGACCTATATACCATCTGCTCTGGAGTATTTCTGAATATCTTTGAATCTCTGAATAATTTAGTTATTTATGAATATTTTTGAATATTTTTACCTGTGAACACCTTGTTGATATGTTGATATGTTGATATTGCTTGAAACACTGATTTGACCTTGGATTGTATGTTTATTTGTTTCTTTTTTTGTTGTTGGTTCTTAAATTGTTATAAACATTTCAAAAATAAAATCTGATTAAAAAAACAAAACAAAACAAAAAAAAAAATGTATACCCAATCTCACACAAGGATAATATAAATACAAATATTTTTGCTTGCACAAGATTGGATGATGGAAGTCAGCGGAGCTTCACCTCATTCACTAAGCTCTGGGGCAAATTCCCTTGGAAAGTGCAGCTTCCCTTGCAAAGTGCAACTTCCCTTGCAAATTGAACAGCCTTTTTGAAACATTAACCGTTATAGATTATGAGTTTCTTGACTGCTCTATGCATAACTCACAATCCCATGGTCTTCTTAATGGACTTTTAAGCCACACTGACCTATTTTCCAGCATTAGACAGAACCTCACCTTTGAAACCCCATAGAACCTCTTGTTGGTAATTATTAGTATAAATAGATATTCTATAGGCCCCTATGACAAGCTGTTTATTTGGCAGTGTATTAATGTTCACTTTTTTCCCTAGCTTCTGAACCATGGCTTAGACACTGGGGATGCTATTATAAATTGTAATGGACTATACTGCATCCTCATACACATGACATATAGAAAGCACTTGCGTAGAAACACTTCAGTGACTTCCCGATAATGTTTCATAATAATACTGTAGCCTTTAACTGCTTCCCTAGACATGTCACTTCCCATCCAACGTACGCACTGTTATGTGCAGAATGTGAGGCACACAGGTGATTCAGTTTGTATGTAGTTAGAAGCCAGCTGATAGCAGTTAGCTTTCCTGAGCATTGCCCACAGGAGTTTCTCCGAATGAGAAGTAAGATAATGAATGTAAACTGGTCTGCTGGTGCAGACTTAAATTCCTCCGGCACCTCTCTTTCTCTAGACAGAGAAACCAATATTTCTTTGCAATTAGGTCAGCACTTACAGTATAATGGCATCTACTATTATCTTGTCTCCATAACATTCTGTGACTATCGATTAGGGCAGAGATGAGAGTAAGCTGGTTCACTCCATGCGCTTTGTGCATTACCTGCAAGCTAAAATGCTTAATCTTTTTTCGTAAATGATGATTTATGTGATAGTGGAGCTTTTAGTGTTTCTCCTCCATTCTTTTTACACTGTCCACCAAATTGTTCACTCTAACGGGTACCAGACTGTCAGGAACCATGAAACAGACTGAGACAGAAAATGCAGTAAAAATTTCTCCTAAAAAAAGGGTAAAAACGGTACAACTGGTAAATGTAGTCAAAACATAGCCAGGGTAGTCAAATTGGGTAGTAAACGGTAGCCAAATCGGATAGTCAGAACAAGCCAGGAAATCAGGAAGCCAGAGATCAGCATAGTCAGAAGCAGCAGACAGGATGAGGAACCTGAAAGGAGGTCAGCCAGGCAAGTCTTCAACAGGAACACAGCAGAGAGTCCCTAGATATGTTGACCAAGGCGAAGGCATTGAAGAAATGAACCAGGCAGTTTAAAGAGCCAGAAGGCTGGCTGTGGGCTTGACTGATGAGCAGGAGATGATCAACAGGTGAGCCACTGTGGAATGATGAGTACTGGCAATTAACCGACAGCTGAGCAACCTGAGCACAGAGAAGGGAGGGCTGAGAGCCCAGCCCTGACATAGACATTTTAATGTAGACTGCATGTGTGTAGTCTTATATGATTAGGCTAACATGTTTTTATGGTTTCCTAGCAGGAGGCAAGCTTTTGTGACAAAAGTATGAATGAGATGATTGCCAACCATTCTAAGTGACTACAGGTACATTGGCTGAAGACTGTCATCTGTATAGATAGAGAACTTTGGGCATGGTTATAGAGGAGCGCTCAGTACAAAAGATTGTATCACTCAAGAGTCTATTTGAGACGTTTATTCATTGAAAAACAACAGATAAAGCCAACGCATTTCAGAGTAAATGCCTCCCCCCTTTCTCAGGGTTAGTTTCACATACCTGGTGGAGAGGCCTGCTGTGATGAGGTATGCCTCTCTAACAACTTTGGCTCAGGTCCCCTGATAGTCTGGACAGATGGCACAAGAGAAAAGAGTGAGCAGGGGCGTAACTAGAAATAGCAGGGCCCCATTGCAAAATGTTGTATGGGGCCCCCCTGCAAACAGCCCCCCCCACAGCTGCCCTAGTGTCAATGCAGCGTGACTTGTGCCACATACAGCGTGACCTGTGCCCAATGCAGCGTGACCTGTGCCCAATACAGCGTGACCTGTGCCCAATACAGCATGA
Organism: Aquarana catesbeiana; assembly: GCF_042186555.1. Lineage (NCBI taxonomy): Eukaryota > Metazoa > Chordata > Amphibia > Anura > Ranidae > Aquarana > Aquarana catesbeiana. The sequence continues at coordinate 26,896,931 of NC_133326.1, forward strand.
CCTGTGCCCCATACAGTGTGACCTGTGCCCCATACAGCCTGGTCTGCCTGTGCCCCATACAGCCCCACCTATGCAGAGGAAGAGGCAAGCCACCCGGATCAGCAGAGAGCGGGATTGCCCGCTGTAATAGCTTTCATTTACATTTCCTGTCTTCCCGGGGCTCATCGTCACATAGCCCCACCTCTTGGCCTGACGCCTTTGATGACGTCACATGTCCCGCATTGGATCGGCGTTCTGTCTATCAAAGGCACCGGGCCAAAAGGTGGAGCTATGTGATGTGAGCCCCGGGAACACTGGAAGTTCTAATGAAAGCTCTTACATCGGGCAATTCAGCTCTCTGCTGATACGGACAGCTCGCATCTTCCTTTCCTCTCTCTTCCCCTGGCTGGGAGGCTGTGCCGGCGGTGCTCTTATCCTCACTGGGCCCCACGCGGCTGCGGGCCCCATAGCGCCCACATGGGTCGCTATGGTGGTAGTTACGCCCCTCGGTATGAGTGCCTGTTGGTCTTGCTAACAGCAGACCCGAGCGCGGTGTTCAAATAGGAGCAGAGGGCCAGAGATAGCTTCTTGGTGAACACAAAAAGAGATGATGCAGAGGTTATGTCCAAAGCTATCTGATTTTATTGTGGGCAGTTATACAATTTACATATGGTTATCATTAACCATTCATAATAGGGAAGAGGGGAGTGGTTAGTACATCGGTGTACATTTCATATCATTACATATCATTAATAGTCAAATGACCAACCCCTTAAACATGGCTGACATAGTAACTATAGTAACCATGCCATCTGCTTTCATTGCTCATACTCATGCCTTTGGTGTTCCCCTTTACACAGGAAAATGTCCCAGACAGCTCTACACCGCAGAAGCTTTATATAGAAAGCATAGGCGTGAGCACAGGGTGTGCCAGGTGTGCCTGGGCACACCCTAATCGCCTTGTGTGGTGCATATTCCCCCCTGTTTAGACCACTGATATTTCATCCAAAAAAAAAAATGTTACAAAATAAAATAATTTAAAAACAATAAAAATCAAACTGCTGACACTGTCCACTGCCCTACTGATAGCATCAGTACATATACACATGCATATGTATTTGAGCTTTGGGGTGCACACCCTAATGCAAGAGGCTGCGCACACCTATGATTGAAAGGTACAGAGCAAAGATGCTTCTGTAAGCTATATTTTCTTATATGTGTGCCTTATAGAAAACCTGTTGCAAAGCTGAAAAACAGAACTAGTTGACTTAACTCAAGTCTGAATATACAAATTAAGATGAATGAATGAATTTATGAATTTATATGACTTTATGGCCGCACAAAATGGAGTAACTTCTGTTCAGTCATATTACTACAGTCAGGAGAGGGGCACTCCCTCCTGCCGCTTCTGAAAGTGTGCCAGCAGCTCATGAGCCACTCTGAATGCTTTCATGAGAAAGCCAGAAGCTGGCTGAAAAAAAAAAAAAAAAAATACCGGGGTTGTGGCTGACAGCTTGAGCCAGAATCCCGGTAAACCACCTATACATACACACACATATATATATATATATATATATATATAGCGGTTTTGAAGTGGTTGCCATATAAAGACTAAGACCAGCTTCACAGGGTCTAGGAAGTACTGCGAAAAATATGATTCATTTTCTTCATAGGCAATAATTTACAAGATGTCTTCCTGTCACACATAGATGACTTCTTCACTGGAGTACATGGAGAAAAGGCTGAACATATTTTATACCGTGTAAACTCCATTTGTGGTATAATGTACCTTCACACATATACAGGCTGATTTTACTGTTGTGTTTTTTTTTTTTTTTTTTTAACACTTTAACACTACTATTATTTATTCTGTTCTTCAACTGTGCTTCTATACAGATGAAAACTGGTGACTATTCACAGGCTTTGCTGCCAATTCAAATGAATGTGACCTGCCACAGGATTCCCTGGTGGTTTGGTTTATCATAAATGTTCCCATAATATTGCAGCTGTTTGTAATTAACATTGGATCCAGAGGCCAGTATATGGGGTCATTTTTTGCTGCAAACCATACATGCAATTGTGACATAGAAATTACCGTTTTCATTTAAACAGGTACAAAGTCAAAAATACTCCATGTAATATGTTTTTCAATGATATTGAGAACAGTACACCAAATAAAAGCCAACATTTATCAAGTACCCCCAGTGAGAGTCAACTGGTCTTGAATACCACAATGCCCCCATATGGTTTTTCAAACAAGCCCTGCCACTTTTAAGTAACTGAGGAGGTTTAGCAGTTCTGGTTTACAAAGAATGTATCATTTGTTGAATCTCTATTTGAAAATGATGAATTTGTTTTACCATCCAAAAATTATTATTTTTATTATACAGGATTTATATGGAACCAACAGTTTGATCAAGGATACATTAATTCTCCAGGAGGAGTGAGCATGGATCCCGAGGTGATCAAAGCAGTGATGGTTTGGCTTGCCCATAGGAACGTTAATGAAATACTCTAAGGAAAGATTCATAAGGGATTTGTCAGCGGGAAGTGTTGGCAACTTTAACCTCTTCAATACCGGACACTTTTACCCCCTTCCTGCCCAGGCCACTTTTCAGCTTTCAGAGCTGTCGTACTTTGAATAACAATTGCGCGGTCATGCAACACTGTACCCATAAGACATTTTTTTTTTTTTTTTTCACACAAATAGAGTTTCAGTGGTATTTATTTTTAGTAACCACTGGGTTTTTTATTTTTTGCTAAATAAAGAAAAAAAGACTGAACATCTCTTAGTTTTTGTTATAAGATTTTGCAAATAAATAATCTTTCTTAATAAATTTAGGCCAAAATGTATACTTCTAAATTTTTTATTTCATTTTTGTTGATATGTAAATGTATAATCTGTAGGTATATCATGTTAGAATAATGTATTGCTTGTATTATTTAGTAGTCAATACATTGTGAGCATCAAGTGGATCCTGAAGAAGCCCAATTTGGGCGAAACTTGTCAATCCTACCATCGCCTTTGGCTCTGATTGGTTGTATAACCAACTTGGCAGCATCCATTACATGATTTTAGATTGTATTCTTAGATTTTAACTGTGTATAATAAATATTGTTGTTTTTAAATACATTGCCCTCATGTACTATCTTGCTAGGCACGCAAAAAATCCACCACATACCCGTGTCTCCCCTAATGGGTGATTAGGGGTTACCTTACTATTTCCATTATTGACTTTTTGGGAATTGTGCCTTTTTCTCTTTGTACAAGTTCTCCCACCTAATACTCCAATATACGACACTTCTTTGGTGAAAATAACCCAAATCAGTGTATATTATCTAGTCTGTAGGAAAGTTATAGAGTCCACAAACTATGGTAAATATACCTGAACATCGATCAGTCCTGATGTACTGACAGCCAAGCTCATTTCTTGAAGCCCAAAAATGCCAGGACAGTACAAATATCCCCCAAATGACACCTTTTTGGAAAGTAGAGAGTCCAAGGTATTTAGTAAGAGGCGAGTTTTTTGAAGTTGTAATTTTTTTGCCACAATTTTTTGGGAAATTAAGAAATTAAAGAAATTTTTCACAATTTTAATTTTTTTGTTCACATTTTTTCACCCGTGCAGTACAGTAACATCATAGAACTGGTGTGGCCTTAATCAGAGACACTGACTGGTGACAGCATGTACAAAAAAAATATAAATATATATATATATATATATATATATATATATATATATATATATATATATATAATTTTTTTTTTCCTTTTTAAAGATTTTTTTTCTTTTTTTCTTATATTTCTTTTCTCTTTTTTTTACATTTTCTTTTTACATACAGTGACCAGAGCAATACAGTGTTACCTTAGTAACAATGTACTACTCTGAAGAGGGTGTTTAGGATTTTTTCTTATGATTGCTTGTAACTGTGAATTTTACAGTTATTAGCAACCATTTTTTTCGGAATGAAAACCATTCATTCAGTGTTTACTTTTGTGATTAGCTGTGATTGGCCACAGCAAATAACATGGTACAGATAGGCTGTGATTGCCCCTGTCTATACCATGGGATCACTGTGACCAATCACATAGCTCATCACAATAGTACACAATGATTTGGCATGAATGAAAGACATCCATTGTGTACAACTGTCATGCGATCTGCTGTGCTTGGCCACAGCGAGCACATGGTACAAATGGGCTGTCATTGTCCCTGTCTGTACCATGTGATCACTGTGACCAATCACAGAGCTCACCACAATAGTACACAATGAAAGGCATGAATCAAAGCCTTTCATTGTGTTCAATTGACATGTGATCTGCTGTGATTGTCCAGCAATCACATGTGAGCGGCAGTGGGCATGGCAGGTGACAGATCGCTCTGAAGCTCTGTGCAATCCCGGGAGGACATCATATGACGTCCTCCCAGAACAACAGGGCTCCCGCCCGACCATCATTTTACAATAGGCGGGGCGGGTAGGGGTTTAAAAACTTTTAGATAGACATCTTAGCGTACAAAATGTACAGGGATATGGGAGGAGGTAGAGGCATAACACACCCACACAGGTTGAACTGGATAATCTGGTGTTTTTATTCAACCTTACCAATTATGTGACTGTGTTAGCCTTATGCTATTTTCGACAGATATGGCAACTCTACCTCCCCTCTTTCCTACTCTGTCGTTCCTGGATAGTGTGTATTCTGGTATAGTTATTTTTCCAGTTGTTTGAATCCTTGAACCATGACTCTGTAATCGCAACAAATTCCACGTTAACCCTAAACATAAGAGCTGTCAGCTTACAAAGCTTGTTACCTAAACTATGAGCATTAGTGCACATGACATGACAAACCTTGCCTTCTACTGCTGTATTTATAGTACCAGGAACTTTAACTGAATTAACTACCCCATCAGCCGAATCCGCAGCAATACAAACCCTCACATTTGTTTTAACCTGCTAGGGACAATCAATTAAATCTCTGACTAATTTTTCAATTTAAAGGCATGTCCAAAAAACTCCTAAATTCCATAAGTAGCTCAGTGTCCTTGTGTAAGGGAAGCAGAGCATCTCCTTTGTACAGCTTAATATCAGACCACCTACTAGCATATTGACTAACATAACCAAAATCTTCTGTTTTGCACCATTCTTTTATTTAACCAGGAAGACTGTAGAATTATAGCATTGGAAAGAACTTGCACGTGGCAGCTCTGGTTTGGAGGTTGGTATTGCAGTTAAATATTTTCTTGATTTTCACTGTTTTTTGGGTTATTCATTTAATTTTTTTTTAGCTGGAGCTTTAAGCCTGCAGCCTTCACTGGTTCACCTTTTCTGCACACTTCATTACATTTCAATGTCCCTCTTGGTAAGGGCAAAAAACTCAAGGTAACCGATATATAAAAATCCATTTCACCTTAAAAAATGTAAATATAAAATTTAAACTTTTAATTATTATGTTCGATTTTCCAAGAAATGTATCTTAAAGAGGAGTTCCACCCAAAAATGGAACTTCTGCTTTAAGATAAGGTGACCCCCTGACATGCCATGTTTGGCATGTCATTTTTTTTGGGGGGGGGGAGTGGATACCCTCTTTTCAGAGGGTTCCAGCTCCCACTTCCTTCTGGTGCACCCTCGGTGCCGGAAGGAAGATCCCCTCTCCCCCTCCCTCTCAGCAATCATCAGGGACATGTCACAGTCACGGCGCATGGTGCGGCTCGCGCATGCGCAGTGGGTGCCTAGCTGTGAAGCCACAGCCGGGCACCCACAGTTACAATGCCGGCGCCGCCGAGCAGAGGGGGAGACGAGAGGGGCTTCGTTCCCCCACATCGCTGGATCCTGGGACAGGTAAGTGTCTGATTAATTAAAAGTCAGCAGCTACAAATACTGTAGCTGCTGATTTTTACTATTAGGGTACTTACATGTCCAGGCATCGAGTGGTGTCCTCATCTGGGCCGATTCTTGAATCAGCTCTTGGGTGATGCTGCCACCATCTTGGCTAAGGGAAACTGGCAGTAAAGCCTTGTGACTTCACTACCCGTTTCCTACTGAGCATGGGTGAATTCCGCTGCTCTTTCTCAATAGGCCGGCTGCGGGAGGAGGGGGCCGAACTTCCGGCGAATTGAACCGGAAATGGGAGCGGTTACCTGTCAAAACCATGTACCCACCCCCCTTTAAAAGGTGCCAAATGTAGCAGCCAAGGGGGGAGGCAGATAAGCGGAGCTTCCCCTTTTGGGTGGTGCTCCGCTTTAACCCTAAAGTGGATGTCATTTTTTTTGGGGGGGGGGAGTGGATACCCTCTTTTCAGAGGGTTCCAGCTCCCACTTCCTTCTGGTGCACCCTCGGTGCCGGAAGGAAGATCCCCTCTCCCCCTCCCTCTCAGCAATCATCAGGGACATGTCACAGTCACGGCGCATGGTGCGGCTCGCGCATGCGCAGTGGGTGCCTAGCTGTGAAGCCACAGCCGGGCACCCACAGTTACAATGCCGGCGCCGCCGAGCAGAGGGGGAGACGAGAGGGGCTTCGTTCCCCCACATCGCTGGATCCTGGGACAGGTAAGTGTCTGATTAATTAAAAGTCAGCAGCTACAAATACTGTAGCTGCTGATTTTTACTATTAGGGTACTTACATGTCCAGGCATCGAGTGGTGTCCTCATCTGGGCCGATTCTTGAATCAGCTCTTGGGTGATGCTGCCACCATCTTGGCTAAGGGAAACTGGCAGTAAAGCCTTGTGACTTCACTACCCGTTTCCTACTGAGCATGGGTGAATTCCGCTGCTCTTTCTCAATAGGCCGGCTGCGGGAGGAGGGGGCCGAACTTCCGGCGAATTGAACCGGAAATGGGAGCGGTTACCTGTCAAAACCATGTACCCACCCCCCTTTAAAAGGTGCCAAATGTAGCAGCCAAGGGGGGAGGCAGATAAGCGGAGCTTCCCCTTTTGGGTGGTGCTCCGCTTTAACCCTAAAGTGGATGTACTACTTTATGCCCTCTTCCCCAGCTCCTCTTTTACTTTTTGCACTTTTTTGGGGGGTGGGGAGCGGGCACCTGGTTTTGACAGGTACCCGCTCCCTTTTCCGGTCAAATCACCTTGGCAATCCCACCGGAAGTTCATTCCGCAAACTTCTGGGACACATTATAGGTCCTATAAGGCTGAAAGACCAGTAATAAAACCCAGAATGGCCAGTGCATGTGCAGTGCGAAGCTGCGAGGAATCACAGCTGGCTTCCTACAGTGAACATGTCAGGAACCCAAAGGCCAGTGAAGGACGGCACTGGATCCTCGGACAGGTAAATATCCTTTTAATTTTTCTTAAACAGACTGAAGACCCTCTTTAAGATTTTTCTATTAAATATATCATGACTTCTATTCAAACCCTGTTGTAAATAAAGAATTTACAACAAAAACTGAATTTGGTTCCTTCCAACTGCTGTGGATTCAGCACTTAAAACAGAAATTTCCATAGCGAAAACTAGTTTAAAACTGAGGTGGAAAAATAAATTTAACATAAATGGTAAATGTATGGCAGAACATGAATAATTTCACCCTAAATTTCAAAAGAGTCAGAATAAAATGAAAAATTACCAGATTGTAATTTCCGTGGACTTGCTGGCATCCTATTCTAATAAGGTGTTGCCAAAACAGATTTATCGCCTCAACAGATTCTTTTGACTAGTCAGTGTGAAAAATGCCAGGCTTATTGGCAGTTCCATCCATGGAGCTATCACTGGTAGATTTCTGTCACTGTAATCTTGGTTTGGTACAGCAGTTCTATTCTAATCCTCATTGTTCTTGCATGCGCAGCAGTGGGATTTAATGCCATAGTTGAGTTGCTGCATTAAAGTGTGTATCCAGCTGGGAACAGATTTGCATCCTGCTGCCATTGAACAGACTATGATCCAAGCACACTTGCTGGATCCAGTGTATTTCCCACACCCAGCTGGGTTTCCTGCTACTGTGACTCTGTCACTGGGGTTATTAAAAAAAATAAAACTGGCCCATAACAATTAGAACAACTATAACAAGCATTCTCATGGAGTATATACACAGTTTGGTAGGTCAATAAGAAAGACAATTACATTTATAAAACAATTGGTTAGCTTGATGTTGAAGCTGAACACCAGACAAACAGCTAACATATAAGGGAACCCTGAAAAAGGATTTGTACACTCAGCCCTGATATATACACATCCCTTCTATACATCGGTCCTGGGAGATGGGTGCTGGACACATATTTTTAAAGAATGTGGACAAAGTCATTACTTGAGTCCAATTGGTCTGTATTTGACAGCTTACTACAAAGACAAGGACCCCCCCCCCCCCCCCAAGAGAGGAAAATCACTCAAGCTGAGAAAACCAAGTGTAACACAGGGATGTTCAACCCTTGGCCTGTGGAGCCCTCTGATGTGGCCTGCGACCACAAACCAAGGAAATGCATGCCCATTCTCTGGAGTGGCGGGTTGACGAACCTAGACCTTGATCAACAGGTTGCCATTCCACCATCCCACAGCATCAGAGTGCATGGAGTCTGGCACCGGCAACAGAGGAAGCAGGTGGTCACGGATGGAGCAGGAGCCACATAAGTCGATGCCTCCTCTGTAGCGCTGGTTCGTTTATCAAGCAGAGTGATACTAAGTGCACTTTGCCAGCCAGAAACTGGAAGAGAAAAAGTTCAGTGTATTAACCATTTGCTAAACGCCAGAAGACGGCTACAGCGCGGTCATTCAGTTCTGGTAGGGCGCCTATTGACGTTCTTCCAAAACCCCACCCACTGCCCACGCTTGGGGCATGCATTGGTGCCCTGATTATCAGTGCAGCCCCATTAGTGCCAAACAGTGCCCATCAGGGCAGCACACAGTATCAGTGCCCATCAGTGCCACCTTATTGGCGCAGCCTTATCAGTGCCCATCAGTGCAGCCTTATCAGTGCCCATCAGTGCAGCCTCATCAGTGCCCATCAGTGCAGCCTCATCAGTGCCCATCAGTGCAGCCTCATCAGTGCCCATCAGTGCAGCCTCATCAGTGCCATTTCAGTGCAGCCTCATCAGTGCCCATCAGTGCACCCTCATCAGTGCCCATCAGTGCCCATCAGTGCAGCCTCATCAGTGCCTATCAGTGCAGCCTCATCAGTGTCCATCAGTGCAGCCTCATCAATGCCCATCAGTGCAGCCCCATCAGTACACATCAACAAAGAAGAAAAAGCACTTATTTGCAAAACTGTATAACAGAACCAAAAAAAAGGGTTTTGTTTTCAGAATTTTCGGTCCTTTTTCATTTTGCTTAGCAAAAAATAAGAAAAAAAAGAAAAAAACAGTGGTGATTAAATACCACCAAAAGAAATCTCTGTCTGTCTTTAGAAAATGATAAAAATGTTATTTGGGTACAGTGTTGCATGACCCCGCAATTGTCATTCAAAGTACAATAGCAGTGAGAGCTGAAAATTGGCCTGGGCAGGAAGGGGGTGAAAGTGCCTGGTAGGCAAGTAGGTAAACATCACATTCACTGCACTTTGCAATGGGCATATAAGTACTTATAAAAAAGGGTTATTAAGCTGCTTTCACACAGATCTGCAGGTGCAGCCCAGTACACCTGTGACTTTCCTGAGGGTTAGCTGCAATGAGCCATAGGGGTGGATTTACTAAAACTGGAGTGCATAATCTGGTGCAGCTCTGCATAGAAACCAATCAGCTTCCAGTTTTTTTTTTTGTCAAAGCTTAACTGAACAAGCTGAAGTTAGAAGCTGATTGGCTGCCATGCACAGCTTCACTAGATTTTGCATTCTCCATTTTTAGTAAATTAACCCCATAGACTTCTGTTATTGCACTTTCAGAACGTGCACCAAACCCACAAGTTATAATAAAAGTCTATGGCTCAGTGCAGCTAACCCGCAGGTGCACTGCGCTGCACCCACGGTTCGGGTAAACCTCAGCAGATCAGTGTGAAAGCAGCCTTATAGGGGGCTCAGGACAGTAAGAGCTTGTTTACATTTGTGGTTTTGGGGGGGCGGAAAAACCCCATCATTCATTGATGCCCGCGACTGGTTACCAAATCATTTAAGTGGTCCTTAGGTCAAAAAGAGCACCAAAATCATTTGACTAGTTACTACTAGACCTCAGAGCAAGGTTGGTGACCTGTTATGTTTTGTGTAACTGAACTGCTGAAAGCTATGCCAAAAAAGCAGGTAAAAGGCACGGGAATAGTCCCTAATATTGCCTGTGATCTTCCTGCAGCTGATCTTTCCCCATTACTGACTTACCATGCCTTGTTCTTCACTATGTGAAGGCGGCCATCTTGGTAGAGGCAGGGTTTTGCTTCTTCATTTCAGAGTGTCCAGCAAGGGGAACAGTGAAGGTGAACAGTGGTGACATCACTGCAAAGGAAATTTGTAAGTTCTGTATATAATTGTATTCTATTTTGTATGTAGTGCACACTGCCCTCACCGTGCACACGGCACTAATAATGTTTTCATTACATATTTACATTCTTTCGAGTCCTGATTAGAATTAGCCTGCCTATGTTACGCCCCTTGTTACCATAAACGTACAATTGTAATATTAATGTGATACCTACATAATCAGGTGTATAAAAACCTTCAATTGCGTCATAATAAAGCAGAACAGTTATTTGGAAAGATGCCGAGTGTATCTTTTGTGTCCGTTCCCTAGTAGTTATTATTAATTTGGAGCCGCTAATCAATATGAGGATAGGAGTTGCCTATCTATACAATTCCATGTCATCACCAAATCGCACACAAATCTCATGCAGTGCCTTAGATCCAACAGTACAGATAGACAGCTATGAAGTCGTAGACACAAGGGTGCCTAGACACCATCACATACCAGGAAGTGCACTGTTGTTTTTCAGGAGGAGCTCAAGGCAAAAGGTACATTTTTCAGGCACAATTCACATTCGACATGTTCCCTACAACTATATGTGTACGCAGCCTATTACATTAGGGTGTGCACCCCAAAGCTCAAGCACACATGCCTTTTTCTGTAGTCTCAGCTGCACTGGACAGTCAATGAATGGGAAGTGCTCTGTAGTGAGCAGCTTTCTGTTCATTTACAAACTGAAGCATAGTAAACACAGTTTTCTATGCTTCAGTTATGAATGCAGTGAGTGAGCACTGTCACTGTGTTATTTTAGAAAAGGAAGGGGCCGGTAAATGACATATTTACTGGCCCCTTCCCGCTATCCATCCTAAAACATCCCCCTGCAGCAACTGGGGGAAAGGAGAGGCAGGAAACCAGCAGCACTGCGGGGTGTTGGGCCAACACAGGAGGAAGTCTGGGTAGTAGGGGGAAACGGCACCGCACATAGTGATTAGGATGTGCCCAGGCACACCTGGCACACCTCCTGCATGCGCCCATGCCTAAAACATAGCAAGTCTTTACTTATTGTGTTCAAGTCCACTTTAAGTCCTGGTTCACACTGGTGGGACATGCGCTCAAATTTTGGGAGCACATGACGCATCACAAGTTGCACTCCAAGTGCTATGGAACCGTTCTAATAGGAGCGACTCCAGTCACTCCAATTTATAAAAAGGTTCCTGCACTACTTCTGGTCTGACTTCAGCATGACTTGCATTGGCTTCTGTTAAAGAAAAAACTTTGAAGTCACGGCAGTGTGACCCGGGCCTAAAAAACATGTCCTGGTGACTGGACAGCAGTAGCACAGTGACATCCCCCCTGTTTACTCTACTTCCTCCTGTTAGAATGTTTCGTGTTAGCTTATATGCACTTCACCACAGGTTCCCCTTGGTGTCCCTTACAGGTGTGCACAATATTTTTGGATTTTGTCCTTTCGGATTCATTAGTTAGGTTAATCATTTCATTTTGTCATATTCGTTATGTTAGAGTGATTTGTTTTCAGAATATGTTTCCTATATTCAGATAAATTTTGTACATGGTTGCTCCTAATCGATTCGTAATTTTCGGAAGTTCTTTCAAAAGATTAGCTATATCCGTTTTAATGTGTTGATTCGTTATTTTGGGAGATTACTCATGCGCTCTAATAGGGCGTACACGCGGTCGGACTTTGTTTGGACATTCCGACAACAAAATCCTAGGATTTCTTCTGACGGATGTTGGCTCAAACTTGTCTTGCATATACACGGTCACACAAAGTTGTCGGAAAAGCCGATCGCTCTAAACGCAGTGACGTAAAACATGTACGTCGGGACTATAAACGGGGCAGTGGCCAATAGCTTTCATCTCTTTATTTATTCTGAGCATGCGTGGCACTTTGTCCGTCGGATTTGTGTACACACGATCGGAATTTCCGACAACGGATTTTGTTGTCGGAAAATTTTATCTCCTGCTGTCCAACTTTGTGTGTCGGAAAATCCGATGGAAAATGTCCGATGGAGCCCACACACGGTCGGAATTTCCGACAACACGCTCCGATCAGACATTTTCCATCGGAAAATCCGACCGTGTGTACGGGGCATAAGTCATCCCTGCTAGTCAAACTCACAAAAAGAAATGGAATGAGCTGATTGGACGATATCGACTGGAGTTTCGTGCATCCGAAAGTGGCAAATAGAACCAAATCAATTTCGGATTCATTTGTTATGTTTTGATTGAGATTCTGATGGATCCACCTCCATCCAACCCAAACACAAAATCCCCTGAGGAGCCGAGCGAAAACAGGAGCCACAGCCGAGGAGGAGAGCTGCCGCTTCCCGTTGAGTAGGAGAGCCCTGTCACTCCAGAAGAGCAGAGCCCAACCACACGAGCGGAAGGTGCTGCCGGACAGACCATGGAGGGGTTTAGTAAAGTGACAGCCAAGCCAGGGGACGCGCCTGGCTGCATTTGATGGGCACAAGTGGCTGCATATACTGGGCACAAGTGGCTGCATTTGACGGGCACAAATGGCTGCATATGGCTGCATATGATGGGCACAAGTGGCTGCATATGATGGACACAAGTGGCTGCATATGATGGGCACAAGTGGCTGCATTGGATGGGCACAAGTGGCTGCATTTGATGGGCACAAGTGGCTGCATTTGATTGGCACAATGGCTGCATTTGATGGGCACAATGGCTGCATTTGATGGGCACAGTGAGGCTGGGGGGGGGTTCAGTATTTTTCAGTTTGTTTGTGCCCCCCCCAAAAACGTTGAGCACCAGCCGCCACTACTTGTGACTCTTGTTGATCCTCATGCAGCCCTGCTGGTTTCTACTCCTTCTTCTTGGTTACGGGGCACTTGCAGAGCAGCACTATTCACTTAAGTGGGTCTTGTTCAACCGGGATAACCTTTCTGCCATGGCTGCGAAGCATAGCATCGTGGCTGTGGCTTTTCAGTAAAACTATCATTTAATATTTTTTTGGAGGGTGGGGGGGCCCTGTCAGGTGGGCTGTACGGGGCTCTGTGATTTCTAACAACAGTCCTGGTCATACATCCCAGGAGTCTTCACGGGTATTCTTTTCTTTCACCTGAAGGAGGGGAGGAGGGGCTTTGTCAGTTACGCACACCTTCCTTCCTGCATGGTGTCAGTCCTACCCAGTGTCTTTTGTAAAATACTTAATCACTCTCACTATCTAATCTTCACAATTTAAAAGCAAAATATTCTATAGTCAAAAATAAGAACTGGGAGGACCCTTTTTTACTTATCAAGTGAATATAACAAAATGCATTCAATGGTATATTAAATAAATTAAAGAGTTTACACATTAAATAACATAATGTTAGGCGTGACTCCTGCTTTGAAACCTGTTATGTGGCTTAGAAAACAAATACAAGCAATTCCAGTAAAAACCACATATTACAAGAACCTAAGCAATTATATACAATGCTCTACAGAGGTACTGTTTTTACAAATGACCTAAGCTACAGAATTAATATGATGTAACAAGTGATATCCGTTTTTTTCTTTTATTCATCTCAGCATTCTGCAAAATATTAGTTGCACAGCAAATATGTTTAAAATTAACAATACAGCTTGAGTCTTCTTCTAAGTCTTCTGCATGTGGCATAAAATAATTACTAGCAATTACTGGTGGTGAACTTAGCACTGACATCAATTGAATAGTGACATCCATGGCTTGTTCTCGGAATGCTCATATGCCTGGGTAGTGTAAAAATGCTCTAGGGAAATTCTTGCTTTAATGTAGCACATTCGCAGAGTATAAACATGTTTAATGTGCTTGGAAAATGTTGAACATACAACCTCGTGTTCTGTCATCATGCTCTGACACTATTTTCTGGTCTTTTTCTAGAAACTGATTGCAGCACCTGAATAGCGGCTCTTGAGGACCTCTGAAGTGTTAATTACGGTCAATAAGGGCAAAGGATCTATTACCATAGTTGATTGAAGATAATTCCTTAATTGATGACGTTACCGCCACCAGATATCAACAAAATGCAGATACAATATAGTTCTTTCAAATGACTCCTTCACAAATCCTTTCTAGACAAAGTACATTCAAACTCCTGCCCACGGTTGGAAAGTAGGGCATTCTCACTTGGCATAATTGTTGTGGTCTCTTCAGTAGTGATCTCCCCAGCAACTACATTCAGCAGTCTGGAGTCCTGGGGTAGAGAAGTAGGCACATTATTTATTTTGGGAAGGCACAAATCTTGCTAAACTGTTTACCTTTCTAGACAAAGAACATTCCAACTCCTACCCACGACTGGAAAGTAGGACATTCACACTTGGCAAAAGTGATTTGGTCTGTTCAGTAGTGGTCTCCCGAACTCCTGCATTCAGCCATTTGGAGTCCTGGGGTAGAGAAGTGGGCACATTATTTCGTTTGGGGAGGCACTGTACCCTAATGTCTCTCCATGATGCTTGGAATCACTGGTTTCTATTGACTCATGAATGGTGCAACATTCACTTCTTCTCCTTTTCAAATAATTTATTGTGGGTTGATCCTTAAGGCCTGGTTCACACCTATGCAGGTTGCAGTTTGCATATTCCAGGTGCATTTTGCGTTTTTCAATACATGTTTTTGATCCATTGAAGTCTATGGAACCAAAAACCAGAAAAAAAGTCCATGGCCCTTTCCATAAAATGATGTGAACTACATCCATAGGAAACCATTTTAAATGGTCTGTAGTGTGTTTCTGCAAAACTGAAAATGCATAAGAAATGCATAGGTGTGAACCAGGCCTAAATGGGTGAAATTAACAACAGATAAGCATTAGTTGGAATAAATATGTAAATATACAAAATAAAATGCCTTTGAACCGCCAAATGACAAAATGTTTTGCCTTACAAGAAATTATTAAAATATGAATCCAATTAAGCCCATATAGGTTAGGCTTGAGGGCTACTTGGAAATTCTGAGCATACAACCTGGTGTTCTGTCACCATGCTCTGACATCATTTTCTGGTCTTTTGCAAATAATTGATTGCAGCACCTGAGCCAACAGAGGCTCTTCAGGACCTCTGAAGTGTGGATTATGGTTAACGAGAGCAAAAGATCCACTAGAATAGTTGCTTTAAGATAATTCCTTGATTGTTGATCTTACCAGCAACGGGAATCAACAGTTTGGAGATGCAATATAGTTCTTTCATATGACCCCTTCACAAATCTTGCTAAACTGTTCACCTTTCTAGACAAAGAACATTCAAACTCCTACTCACAACTGGAAAGTAGGACATTCACACTTGGCAATAGTGATTTGGTCTGTTCATTAGTGGTCTCCCGAACTCCTGCATTCAGCCGTTTGGAGTCCTGGGGTAGAGAAGTGGGCACATTATTTCGTTTGGGGAGGCAATGTACCCTAATGTCTCTCCATGATGCTTGGAATCAGTGGTTTCTATTGACTCATGAATGGTGCAACATTCACTTTTTCTCATTTTCAAATCATTTATTTTGGGTTGATCCTTAAATGGGTGAAATAAACAACAGAGAAGCATGAGTTGGAATACACATGTAAATGTACAAAAAAAAAGCCTTTGAACTGCCAAATGACAAATGTTTTGCCTCTTAAAATATGATGCCAATCAGGCCTTATAGTTCAGGCTCGAGGGCTAGTTGTAAAATTCTGAGCATACAACCTGGTGTTCTGTCATCATGCTCTGACACCATTTTCTGGTCTTTCGATGAAAATTGATTGCAGCACCTGAACAGAGGCTCCGCAGCGGCAGAGGCGATCGGATCCTTCCTTCCTTGTGTGGTATGGAGCCGAGTGAGGGGAAGATGGCCCCCACCCGACTCCATACCATTGCAGGGCGGAAGCAACGTCAAAACGTCACTTCTGCCCATAGCTCTTAAAGGGATTTTTTGTTATTAATTTTTTTTTTAAATGACTTTTTTTTTATTGCATTTTAGTGTAAATATGAGATCTGAGGTCTTTTTGACCCCAGATCTCATATTTAAGAGGTCCTGCCATGCTTTTATACTATTACAAGGGATGTTTACATTCCCTGTAAAAGGAATAAAAGTGACACGATTTTTTTTTTAAAGAACAGTGTGAAAATAAAAATTAAAAATAAAAATAAATAAGAAAAAAAAAAATTTTAACGCGCCCTGTCCCGCTGAGCTCGCTCACAGAAGTGAACACAGACGTGAGTAGCACCTACATATGTAAACGGTATTCAAACCACACATGTGAGGTATCTCTTACAATATAAAAAAAATTGGGCTAACTTTACTGTTGTCTTATTTTTTTATTAAAAAAAGTGTATTTTTAAAAAGTAAGTGCGCTTGTAAGACTGCTGCGCAAATACGGTGTGACAGAAAATATTGCAACAACCGCCATTTTATTCTCTAAGGTGTTAGAAAAAATATATACATGATGTTTGGGGGTTCAAAGTAATTTTCTAGCAAAAAAAAAAAAAAACTGTTTTAAATCTCAAAACGAGGCTCTGTCCTTAAGTGGCTAAAAAATAAACGTTTTATTGGAATATTGAAGAAGGGAGTTACATCCTTGAGCATATTTAATAAACAGGACTAAAGACAACCATCACGGGAGTGAAAATCGTGTCGCAATTGTATACGCTATATTACCTTTTTTTGACTGCCTTTTTTTCCCATGGAGTTACTCTTTAAATCTTATAATTCTAGATTGTAAGCTCTAACGAGCGGGGCCCTCTGATTACTCCTGTATTGAATTGTATTGTAACTGTACTGTCTGCCCTCATGTTGTAAAGCGCTGCGCAAACTGTTGGCGCTATATAAATCCTATATAATAATAATAATAATAATAGTGTGTAGACAGCTATAAATGCAGGCATTCCTATATTGGTAATTTTCGGGGCTGTGATGAGCCCCATACTATGATCTAATATGAAAATTGATGAATAAGGAAAAATGGACTTTGACGGCACGTATAAAAAAAATATAACAAATTTTAATAGTTCACATACATTGACTACATATAGTGTACACATTCAATAAAACTTTTGACTTTTTTTGACCTTTAGGAATACGTAATCACTGAATATAGATACATCTGTAGCACTTACCCCCGAAAGAGCTGCTGGTTTAAATTGGGTCTTACCGTTCCTGCACTGTTTCACCATATCCGTCATAGGGGTCCCATTAAAGAGTTCTTTGTAGTAATTTCAGCTCCGACACACAGTCTCTTTCTTGAATGCTTTATTTAAGAAAGATTCTTGCAATAGAGGGATGAAGGGTTTAGGGAGAATTCAGGTACCTTGAAATTGCAGATCACTCTCTTTGATCCAGAGGGCAACAGCATCCACAACTGGATTCGGCAACCACCGGACAGGCCTCTCTCACTGACCTAGCAGCCAATGTGATGCCCGGTCATAGTCTCTGCCAGAGACTTTAAGATTCAGTGTAACTGTTACACAATCCTCTACCACAGGATTGGGTAATTAGCAACTTGTTGCAATATCAAAGGCTTGATCACACAATACCAGTTCCCCTTTTCCAAACTTACGGTACTGTGTGGTATGTGACCCGGGATGCATCCTCCAACTGAGTCTCCAGGCTCTTCTAGAGGCACCGGCCTAACGGTGCAGTCCTCTCCTGAAAAGTCCTCCCCTGGATTCTCCAGTCGCTTGGCTTCTTCCCTCAGGCAAGACAGCACAGGACCATCCCTGGATCAGTAGGCCCCAAGACTTTTGGGCCTACCTTCAGTAGCTATGCCTCAGGCCAGCCGGCCCCGAGACTAACTTGACAACAACGACACACCTTAGGCCAGGAGGGCAATCAGGTCGGAACTCCTTTGTGTCACGGGGTCTGTCCCTTAAGTACCCTCTCCCAGAATTCACAGCAGGCAGACCACACCCACTGACTGTTTTCCGGACAAGTAGGTACTCAATACACCCAGCTTGTTGCAATTTCCAACCTTGGCCAAAATAATAGGGCGCCATCTCCAGGCCAAGGGGAATACCACACAACCAGCCAAGCTGAAACAGAACCAGAATTTATAATAATCGCAGTCTGAGTTAAACTACAGCCTCAGACAACTAAATTTTTACTTATAGCGTCTGTATTAAAAATACCAGCGCTACACATCATAGATCTTTTTTCAGACAGTACTGTTTCTACAATTATTCCTATATAGTGCCTCAGCACTTATGGCAATCAGGGTGCAGTATAGATGTGAGTATGGCTTTATTCATGATTATAATTGTCGTAAATATATAGCAATTGTGTAAGCTAGTGTAGCCAAATATACATACCTTATCATTATTTTGAGTTACCTGATGTACCCCCATATCTCAACCTATATCCTGGGTGGCTATCCTGTTTTGCTTGAATGAATGAATGAGTAACTTGTATATCACTACATATGCTAACTAAATCGCCTCAAGGTGCTTTACTGCCAGTATCCATCTGGGTCTTCAGAAGAGATAGGTCTTGAGCTTCTTCCTGAAGGCCAGATTTTTTTTTTCTGAGCGGATGTCCGCGGGAAGAGCGTTCCATTGCCGAGGTCTTTGGACTGCGAACCTTCGTTCGCCTTTTGATTTATAATGAGTCTTGGGGATATGGAGGAGGTTCTGATTAGTTGACCGGAGGGGGCGACCTAGGGTGTAGTGCTTAATTTTGTCAAAGAGGTATTGCGGGGCTTTTCCTTGTGCACATTTGTGAGTGAGGCAGAGTGTCCTGAATGTAACCCGGTCCTTCACGGCTAGCCAATGGAGGGTCCTCAGGGACGGGGTGATTGATTCCCAGGGTTTTTTTCCAGTTACCGGTCTGACTGCTGTATTCTGGACGACTTTTAGACGTGAAATTTGGTACTTGGGAAGTCCTAGATAGAGGAAATTTGTGTAGTCGAGTCGGGAATTGATAATTGTTCGAACTACTGCTGCTGTATCTCCTTCCGCGATGAAGGGGATGAATCTACACAATAAGAGAAGAAGGTAGTGGGATCTGCTGACTACTGATCCTATTTGTGCATCCATTGTCATGTCTGAGTCAAAGATGACTCCGAGGCTTTTGTCTTTAGTGCTGGGGGTGATGGGTTGTCCAAGGATGGTGAGTGGTATGGACATCATGCCAGGGTTTTTGTTTCGGTTTGCATAGAGGAAGAGGGAGTTCTGTTTTGGATCCGTTGAGTTTGAGGGAGAAGCTTGGGGTGGAGTCCTGTGGTATCCCTCTCCCCTTCCATCAGGAGAAGAGCCTTTGGTCAGTAGCAGTGCTCCATCAGTGGGGGGCGAGTGCTAAGATGCTTCTCAACACCAATTTAGGTGAGTTCATATAATATAATACACATACGGTATATGGATATGCACCCCAATAGTGCAAGCCATATCAAAGTGTGGGTTTTTCTGACGTATATCAAGTACAGCCCCACAGGATGTATACAAGCGACTTCTAAAATTCTTGGGTTGATCAATATGTTCCTCTATTTTGTAGTCCTTACTTTAATGTGTTTTTATTGAATATGTACACTATATGTAGTCAATGTATGTGAACTATTAAAATTTGTTATATTTTTCTATACATGCCGTTAAAGTCCATTTTTCCTTATCCATCAATTTTCTATATTACGATGTGGCACTTTGTTACTCGGGGGGTTTTGATTGCCACCCCAGGGCATAGGAATCAAATTTTCTCCATGATCTAATATGCGCTGCATTGCACTTCTTTTTTCTTTTTTTTTCCATGAAAGTGGAGTTACCCTTTAAATCCTATAATTCTAGATTGTAAGCTCTAACGAGCTTTTATTCGAGCTTTTTCCATGAAAGTGGAGTTACCCTTTAAATCCTATAATTCTAGATTGTAAGCTCTAACGAGCTATTGAATTGTATTGTAACTGTACTGTCTGCCCTCATGTTGTAAAGGGCTGTGCAAACTGTTAGCGCTATATAAATCCTGTATAATAATAATAATAATAATAATAGTGTGTAGCCAGCTATAAATGCAGGCATTCCTATATTGGTAATTTCGAGCTGTGATGAGCTATTATATTGCCCCATATAATGATCTAATATGTAGCTGCATTACACTTCTTTTTTTTTTTTAATAGATTATTACTAAGACAATATAAAATAGTATACGATCAAATAAAACTGGCCCCTGATCCCTGAAGCTTGCACTCAGTATCACAACAACAGGACACACCAATGCTCCGTGTTCTGATTTCAGCCAAAAGGGGAATTGTGGCTTTAAGCATTTGTTACAGCTGGAGTTTTATTGTATTTTTTTTATTTATTTTTTTTCCCTTTTATTATTATTATATAAGACAAAAGGCACACAGCAGCTTTAGAGCCTCTCCGATTGGGGGGCTGAGACAGAGGAGAGAAGAGCATGATTGATAGAGTTGTGGTTGGCTTGTAAAGGGCAGCCGGGAGTGCAAAGAAATAATCAGGAGAAAGGGCGTCCTATGCAGGCTTTCTCAGAGGGGAAAAATGAATCCAGCACCTCTGCATTATTAAGTTGTCAGACAGGTCTGATGATGAAAATCTGAAGGTCAGGCATAACAAGAGCCACCTTATGGGCAGGTCGTAACCTTTCTGGAAGTGCTACACTCATGTTTATCTGCACCCAGCCCTTATCAACTATTTTTTTTTTTTTTTTATTTGATAAGAAGATTGGGGAGCAGGGAAGAGCGTGTATCTGCTTTGTACACAAGCAATACCCATAATATGCAGAACTGGAAAAAAAAAAGAAAAAGAAAAAAAGAACAGATTTGCACAATACCGTTTAACGGCTCGGAGTCATAAGCCAATTGGAAATGTCAGAGACCCCTGGGAAATAGTTGCGACTGAAGGAACTCCAGATAGAAGACCTTATATTTTATATATGAGCAACCACGTATGATGGTTCTTGTGTGACATTTTATTTGTTTCCATAACGAGTGGAGCTTTGGGACCTATGGAAGCATCTCAATCGCAGATGCTACTTGCTATAGCTTTTGAGCTTAGTATGGGATACAAAGATAACGTACTTGCCTTTAAAGCAGACCTGCAAGCTAACAGTATTAATACATGCTGGAAGTGGATACAATCTAATATATTTAAAATATAAATGTAAATAATAATTCAATAGATGGCATTTCCAAAAACGTGAGCCAGAAGTTTTTTTTTTGGCTTTTGATTTTTTTTTTTTTTTTTACATTTTTGGATCACGTTTTTTGGAATTATCATCTATTGAATTATTAAATCATTAATATTGCGTTGTCACTTTTTTATTGCATTGTTGCTTTGGAAAGATTTGCACTTTATATATTGAGTAAGCGCCACATTATTTACATTAATATTTATCACTGTGTGGGAACACTGGTTTCGTGTCGGCAGCCACTCATTGACTCATCCGCATTTGGTTTGCGCATTAGTCATTTATTAACCACTTCAGCCCCGAAAGGATTTACCCCCTTCCTGACCAGAGCACTTTTTGCAATGCGTCTCTTTAACTGACAATTGCGCGGTCGTGCGACGTTGTACCCAAACAAAATTAGGGAAAAAAAAAAGGCCCAATATGTATTCTTCTACATATTTTTGGTAAAAAAAAAAAAAAATTGCAATAAGCGTATATTAATTGTTTTGCTCAAAATCTATAGCGTCTACAAAATAGGGGATAGTTTTATGGCATTTTTATTTTATTTTTTTTTTATTAGTAATGGCGGTGATCTGCGATTTTTATCATGGACTGCGACATTATAGCGGACACATCGGACACTTTTAACACTATTTTGGGACCATTGTCATTTATACAGCGATCAGTGCTATAAAAGTGCATTGATTACTGTGTAAATGACACTGGCAGGAAAGAGGTTAACCATTAGGGGGCGATGAAGGGGTTAAGTGTGTCCTAGGGAGTGATTCTAACTGTGGGGGGGAGGGGCTACACCTCACATGACACTGATCACTGCTCCCGAAGACAGAGAGCCGTGATCTCCGTCCTGTCACTAGGCAGAATGGGGGAAATGCTTTGTTTTGTCACGTGCCCGCAACACGTACTTGTACGCCCTTTTGCCAACCAGTGCCATTCTGCCGACGTATATCGGCGTGCGCTGGTCGGCAAGGGGTTAATGATCTAATATATTTGCCATAAAATTGTTTGAATAAAAATTGGAAAATTCTCTTTTTTTTTTTTTTTTTTTTTAAAGTAGTATGTGCCTTCTACTAATTTAACAATGGGATGCATTCAGAGGATAGTTTACATTATTGCAATGTGACAAAGATGTTCTTGTATATGTTGCTTGAGGTGATTGTAGCCATATTAGTGCACTTGCCATAGAAACAATCTAGTACTGTCCTTGATACTTTTTTTATTTGCACTAACATACAATTTTTCGGGACAAGCTTTCAGGTTTTTTTTTTTTTTCCTTTCCTTAGAAATTGTCTTTTTTTTTTTTACATTCTGCTAAAACTTTTGAATTAGTACTGCTTGGACTTTGAAATAGGAGACATATGGTGAGTGTGAAGACATCTAAAAAAAACTCAACTACTAATTGCCACATAATTTATGTATTTATTTATTACATGTACTTATATAGCACACAGTCAATGTTATGCAGCACTTTACATATTTATTATATGTTCACGTCACTCCCTGCTTCATAGAGCTTTCAATCTAAGGTTCCTAAGTCATATTCACACAATACAGACCCATACTAGGGCCAATTTAGACAGGAGCCAATAAACCTACCAGCATGTCTTTGGAGTGTGGGAGGAAACCCTTAGGGAATTATTCCACCCCCCACCCCCATTGTTGCTGACGACATAGTTCCTGCCACTGACACAGACAATGGGGCACTATTCCTCCCACTATTACCAATGATGGGGCACTATTCCTCCCACTATTACCAATGATGGGTCACTATTCCTCCCACTGATGCCAATGATGGGGCACTATTCCTCCCACTGATGCCAATGATGGGGCACTATTCCTCCCACTGATGCCCATGATAGGGCACTATTCCTCCCACTCATGCCAATGATGGGGCACTATTCCTCCCACTGATACCAATGATGGGGCACTATTCCTCCAACGGATTGCAATGATGGGACACTATTCCTCCCACTGATACCAATAATGGGACACTATTCCTCCCACTGATACCAATGATGGGGCACTATTCTTCGCACTGATTCCAATGATGGGGCACTATTCCTCCTGCTGATTCCAATGATAGGGCACTATTCCTCCCACTGATACCAATGATGGGTCACTATTCTCCCCATTGACAACAATGATGGGGCACTATTCCTCCCACTGATATCAATGATGGGGCACTATTCCTTCCACTGATACCAATGATGGGTCACAATTCTCCCCATTGACAACAATTATGGGGCACTATTCCTCCCACTGATATCAATGATGGGGCACTATTCCTTCCACTGATACCAATGATGGGGCACTATTCCTCCCATTGATCCCTATGATGGAGCACTATTCCACCCACTATTACCAATGATAGGGCACTATTCCTCCAACTGATTCCAATAATGGGGCACTAATTCTTTCACTAATACCAATGATGGGACACTATTCCTCCCATTATTACCAATGATGGGACACTATTCCTTCCACAGATACCAATGATGGGGCCCTATTCCTCCAACTGATTCCAATGATGGGGCACTATTCTCCCCATTGACACCAATGATGGGGCACTATTCCCTCCACTGATAAAAATGAAGGTGCACTATTCCTCACACTAATACCAATGATGGGGCACTATTCCTCCCATCGATCCCAATGATGGGGCACTATTCCTTCCACTGATACCAATGATCGAACACTATTCCTCCCACTGATATCAATGATGGGGAACTATTCCTCCCACTGATACAAATGAAGGTGCGCTATTCCTTCCACTGATACTAATGAGGGGGAACTATTCCTCCCACTGATCCCAATGATGGGCCACTATTCCTCCCATTGATGCCAATGATGGGGCACTATTCCTCCCACTGATATCAATGATGGGGCACTATTCCTCCCACTGATATCAATGATGGGGCACTATTCCTCCCATTGATGCCAATGATGGGGCACCATTCCTCCCACTGATACCAATGATGGGGCATCATTCCTCCCACTGACACCAATGATGGGATACTATTACTCCGCCTAATACCAATGACGGGGCATTGTTTACTCCCACTGACACCAGGGCAGTTTCTTCTGCCACTGGCCACAGTCCGGCCCCCCTCAAGTTTGAAAGACAGTAAAGTAGCCCTTTGCTTAGAAAATTTGGAGACTCCTGATTTAGATCATAAAGAGACAGGGTGACCAATCAGTCAGGCTATGCAAAGTATGCCATGCCATGGTATAACCTCTTGACATTTTTTAACATTGACCAATTGGTATTAACCAGTTAATAATGTTCTGTAAACCTTATTGACTAGTTGTACATTATATAAGATTGGCATATCGTTGTTTGACAAGAGTCATACGATTTCACTATTATTTTTAATTTTACATTCACAAATCACTAACTTATTGCACAGTTATTTACAGCACAATAAACAGGGGACAGGGATAACAATCTGCATAGAAAATGTGTACAATAATAAAGATAAGAGATAAGATAGATAAAATAAAATGTATTGTCATTGTAAAAAATAAATTTACAATGAAATTTCATTTCAAATTGCAATGAAATTTCAAGTACAGGAAGAGATCAATCTTACCAACCACCAAAATGCTGGGGTACCTAAACAACACTAAGATTGAGGAAATAAGGGACACTCATTGCATTCTCCATAGAAACTGTATACAATAATAAAGATAACAGATAAGATAGATAAGATAAGATTTATTGTCATTGTAAAAAAAAAAAATAATTTTACAATGAAATTTAATTTCAAATTACAAAGAAATTTCAAGCCCAGGAAGAGAAAAATCTTACCAACCACCAAAATTCTGGGGTAAATAAACATCATTAGCATTGGTGATAATAAAACATATATTAATACAGAATTTCTTAGATTGTAAGCTCTAATGAGCAGGGCCCTCTGATTCCTATTGTATTAAAGTGTATTGTATTTGTACTGTCTACCCTCAAGTTGTAAAGCACTACGTAAACTGTTGGCGCTATATAAATCCTGTATAATAATAATAATAATTAATATTATATTACCCCTATTCATTTTTATTATTATTTTTTTTTTTTACTTTTTCTTTTATTTTGATTTATACCATACTATACCATGTATTCAACCTAACTTTCAATAAACGTTTAGTGTGGAAAAAAAAAAAGGATTGGGGAAATAAGGCACACTCATTACATTGTCTATAGAAAACGTATACAATAATAGAAATAAGAGGTAAGATAGATAAGAAAAGATTTACTGTCATTGTGTAAAAATAATTTTACTATAAAAATTTATTTCAATTTACAAAGAAAATTCAAGTACAGGAAGAGAACAATCTTACCAGCCACCAAAATGCTGGGGTACCTAAACAACACTGAGATTGAGCAAATAAGGGACACTCATTACATTCTCCATAGAAAATGTATACAATAATAAAAATAAGAGATAAGATAAGATTTATTTGTCATTGTATAACAAAATAATTTTACAATGAAATTTAATTTTAAATTACAAAAAAATGTCAAGCCCAGGAAGAGAAAAATCTTACCAACCACCAATATTATTTTCAGGTGAAAGTTAATTTCAAATTACAAAGAGAGTTCAAGGACAGGGAGAGAACAATCGTACCAACCTCCAAAACGCTGGGGTACCTAAATGACACTAGGATTGGGGGAATAGCAGTAGATAAAGATAAGAGTAATAATTGCATGATATTTTTACTTTTAACCATATTTGGGAATAAATAACCTTTTTTTCATGAAAATTATTTCGTATTTTGCTATAATCATTCAACATTTTGTGTTTATACAGAAAAGGTGCCTCTTTTAGGCATAGCGTAATCTCTTCCAGCTCCAACCTTCCCGATTCAGCTGGTAACCTTACAATCTTGTCATGAATAGAATCCTTTAGACACTAACTTGGAACAGCGGAAAGGTATAAAATATGGGAGCCACTAGATTAATATCTTTGTTATCATTCAAGACAGGCTCCAGTAGTCACAGTGAAATGACTCAGTAAACTGACATACTGAGTTTTAGCTATTTCCATGTATAGCACAGTGGGGGTCATTTAAAGATCGTAAGTCTCGGCTGCGAAATGGGGCTGAAAATATGCTGCCGTTGCTAACAGCGCAGTAAGCTGTGAAGGTTCCCCGATGTGATCTTTGCCTATCTGGGTTTATTAATCAGAATCCTGTTAGTTTGTTAGACTTACCCCTATGAGACTCTGTCTAGAATACCGCTCATTCTTAACAATGTACACTTCACATCAAGAGGGAGAAGCCTCTTCTTGGAAAAAGTGATTTTTAGCCAACCGGGAGTTGATGATACTATTTAAACTTATTTATGTGCATCTTAATCTATGATTGTTTGAGTTACTGTGGTAAGAAGGGTTTTATGATTTTTTTTTTATTAATATTGTTATTATTATTATACAGGATTTATATAGCGCCAACAATTTTCACAGCGCTTTACAACATGAGGGCAGACACAATACAATTCAATACAGGAGGAATCAGAGGCCCCTGCTCGTTAGAGCTTACAATCTAAGAGGGAGGGTAAGGCAGGCCATAGACGGTGTGGAATTCTTGCCTGCAACTGCGGATTTACATTTTTGGCTTTATTACCGCTTTAAATTGGAGGCATATTACAGGATGAATAACACATTGGGGTTGATTTACTAAAACTGGAGAGTGCAACATCTGGTGCAGATCTGCATAGAAACCAATCAGCTTCCAGGTTTTTTTTGTCCAAGCTTAACTGAACAAGTTAGAAACTGATTGGCTACTATGCACAGCTACACCAGATTTTGCACCCCTTAGGCTGGGTTCACGCTGATACGACATGAAAGTCAGACGACTTCCGCTCCGATTTTGCCCTACGACTTCATGTCCGACTTCCATGCGACTTCAATGAACGGGATCTGACTTTGATCCGACAATACCAGGTCCTTTGAGTCTGGTATGGATTTTAAGGCAAACCCCCATGCTACAATAAAAAAAAAAAACAGTGCGGGGTCCTCCCAAAATCCTTGCCAGACCCTTATCCAAGTATGAAGCCCGGCAAGTCAGGAAGGGGGGGTGAGCGCCCCCCCCCCCCTCCTGGACCATACCAGGCCACATGCCCTCAACATGATAAAGGTACAAAAAAGGTGTCCACTGCCCCCACCTTTAACTGGCCATTGCAGCAACCAGCATTGGAAGGCAACATATGATATAAACAAGCCCAAGGATAAATCCAAGGAAATCTTCAAGCTTACTCACCGACCAGCCCGTGGACAACTGAATCAACCTATCTAAAAGTATGCATTAAAAACAGGGGTTTAGTCTGCACAAATTTGCAAATACATGCGTAAGCTACAGAGCCCCGCCAAGGCACCCCAGTATTATCTGTAGTTCTATCACTATTTGGAGAGTGACTCCACAATGGACGCACATGCATTCTGATGGATAGATGGAGGGCAGATGGACTGAAGGGAACCCACCCCTTCTTGAAGGTACAGGGGGCACACTGAACACCCAGCACATAGCACAATGGCTGCAAAGGTGTCAGAGCGTTGCCTGACCAATATAACAGTAATATAAAAAAGGTGTCCACTGCCCCCACCTATAACTGGCCATTGCAGCAACCAGCATTGGAAGGCAACATATGATATAAACATGGCCAAGGATAAATCCAAGGAAAACTCCAAGCTTACTTACCGACCAGCACGCGGACAACCGAATCAACCAGTATGCGTTAAAAACAGGGGTGTGGTCTGCACACATTTGCAAATACATGTATAAGCTACAGAGCCCCGCCAAGGCACCCTTTTATCTGTAGTCATCAACATGACAAATGGCCTGGTATGGAATTGGGGGGGGACCCTGCGCCATTTTTTAAAAAATTTGGGCGTTGGGTTCCTCTTCAAGATCCTCAGAGCACAAGTTGCCTGCCAAAATCTGACTTGTGTCGGACCAGTTAAGATGGCTCTCATAGGGAACCATTGATTTATACAACTAATGCGACATGAGCTCCCAAAGTCAAAGTGTATGTAGTACCAATGTGAACCCAGTCTTAGTGTGTCTGTAGGTTCATTTATTTCTCAATGATCCTACTTACACAATTATGTTGGTCTATCCATCTACCAATCTATCTTTTGATCTATCTATCTACAACAAATTATTATTATTATTATTATTATTATTATTATACAGGATTTATATAGCGCCGACAGTTTACGCAGCGCTTTACAACATTAGGGCAGACAGTACAAGTACAATACAATTCAATACAGGAGGAATCAGAGAGCCCTGCTCGTTAGAGCTTACAATCTAGGAGGGAGGGCCAAGTTATACAAAAGGGTAATAGCTGTGGGGGATGAGCTAATGGAGAAAATAGTGCAGTTGTTAGATGGAGGCAGGATAGGCTTCTCTGAAGAGGAAAGTTTTCAGGGATCGCCTAACCTTGGATTGAGAGTAACTTGGTTTGAGAACGTTTTGCAAGACAAGCTAAATTTTTCTATGAATTTTGACTTAAAAACAAGTGATGTCTTGATATACAAGTAGAGTCAGTATAAAAAAGAAGGGAGGTGCCTCTAAGTGTAGCAATACGGTTACATTTAATGAAGGTACAAGATTTGATCATCAGTCATTTGAGTTACTAAATGTTGTACCTTCATTAAATGTAACCATATTGCTACACTTAGAGGCGCCTCTCTTCTCTTTTATACTCTGTAGCTCCTGCTGGATTTTGCTTCTAATCCCCTTGTGGAGGCTTCCATTTGTGGATGGACATTTTATGGTCGCACAACTTTAAAATCAATCACATTGCTATAATATTTTTATATGGACTATAAACTGAAGGACTTATAAATACATGGTTGTGGAATCATCAGGGTTTCCCATTATTTCTTATGGGGAAATTCGCTTTGATATACAAGTGCTTTGGATTACAAGCATGTTCCCGGAACAAATTATGCTCGCAATCCAAGGTTTTAATCTATCTATCTATCTATCTATCTATCTATCTATCTATCTATCTATCTATCTATCTATCTATCTATCTATCTATCTATCTTATATGTCTCTGTTTTCTATATTAAATTTATAAAATATCTTCTTTCTGTAACATTCAAATAATTTACATCTCCTTTTATTCTACATGATGCCATTTTTTCTTGTCAATAAAACTAACATGTTTATTATCATTTTTTCACATTCTTCCCTATAAATATATACAATGCTTTCATCAGAAAGAAACTCACACAAGAGACAAATCCCGGGGATTCTTCCAGATAGAATACATGAAGGCAAGTTGCTCTCCTGGCATTTTCAAACGGCTTCTTTTTATTTTTCCCACAACACATGAAGAAACATATTTTACCTTCTTTTTAACTGTAGTCTGGCTGGCATAAGCAATAGACAAGTGTTGTGCAATGATTATCAAATCAGTATTAAAGCCAAAACTAAAAATGTAATATATAGCAGCTTACCAATCATTAGATGTGGTGGCTGCATCCAGTTTCTTATGCCCTGTACACACGGTCAGACATTGATCGGACATTCCGACAACAGAATCCATGGATTTTCTCGAAGGATGTTGGCTCAAACTTGTCTTGCATACACACGGTCACACAAAGTTGTCGGAAAATCCGATTGTTCTGAACGTGGTGACGTAAAACAGTGGGGACTATAAATAGGGCAGTAGGCAATAGCTTTTGTCTCTTAATTTATTCTGAGCATGTGTGGCACTTTGTGCGTCAGATTTGTGTACACACGATCGGAATTTCCGACAACGGATTTGTTGTCGGAAAATTTTATATCCTGCTCTCAAACTTTGTGTGTTGGAAATTCCTATGGAAAATGTGTGATGGAGCCTACACAAGGTCGGAATTTCTGACAACAAGGTCCTATCACACATTTTCCATGGGAAAATCCAACTGTGTGTACGGGGCATAAGGCTTTTTCCCCCTTTGTGATGGTGACCTGGTGATCTGGCCAGCAACACACCTCCTGTATTAGTGAGACACAACTCTGGAGGAATGAGCACAGTAGACAAAGCAGACTGCACCAATCTCAGTCTTGGGGAGGGGAGTGTTAAATGTATTCGCAGATTAGATACATCAATAAATTAATGCCAAATTCCAGCTCACACATAATCAGTTACAGAAAACAATTCGTTTTTCCATTTGTGATAAAGGTTTTGCATGAATAAATAGAAACTAAGCACCCCTGCCAGTGTTAAGTAGTTTGTCTCATCCATGTAAACTGATACATTCTGCTGGAGAGTCTGTACTGTGAAAAATAGACTTGATGGCTAGATAACCAGATGAAAAAAGAAAGAAAAAAAAAAAGAATGCCGCCATCACATCTAAGAAATGGTAAGAAATGGTAAGAAATGTTTGCTTTAAAGTGGAGTTCCACCCAAAAGTAGAAGCTCCGCTTATTTGCCTCCCCCCCCCCCAGGTGCCACATTTGGTACCTTTCGGGGGAGCGGATAGTGAGATTGCTTGGAAGTTCCTTCCCCCGCCGTCGGGCCATTCAGAAAGTGCAGTGCGCTTCGAGCATGTGCAATAGGAAACCGGCTGTGAAGCAGCAAGGCTTCACTAAAAGTTTCCCTTAAAGGCAATGGTTGCGGCAGCACCCAAGAGCTGATGGAAACGTCGGCTGAGGTGCCAACATCGCTGGATTCCAGGACATGTAAATGTCCTAATATTAAAAGTCAGCAGCTACAGTTTGTGTTTTTTGCTAAACTCTGCTTTAAAGCCCATCTCCGGCCTTCAGTTCCTGCCACCCCACTCCTTCTCCCCAATGCCAAACCCCCAAGGGGGTGTGTCCATGGAAGCCTTGGGTCACAGGAAAGGTGTGACTGACACTGGTCATCAACCTTGGGAGGTGGAGGAGCACGTGAATGGAAGCACTGGAGTAAGAAGAGAGTTGTTTTTGTTGTTCAGTCATTTAGTCATGTCTGACTCTTTGTGACCTCATGGACCATAGTGCGCCAGGCTTTTCTGTTCTCCACTGCCTCCCGGAACTTGCTTAATTTCATGTTTCGTTGTTTTGATGATGCTATCTATCCATCTTGTTTTTTGTTGTCTTCTTCTCATTTTTCCTTCCATGTTTCCCAGCATCAGGGTCTTTTCCAATGAGTCCTTTCTTCGCATTAGGTGGCTACAGTATTCGAGTTTCAGCTTCAGGATCTGTCTTTCCAGTGAATATTCACGGTTTGTTTCCTTCAAGATTGATTGGTTTGATCTCCTTGCTGTCCAAGGGACTTTCAAGAGTTTTCTCCAACACCATAGTTCAAAAGCATCAATTCTTTGGCATTCAACCTTCCTTATTGTCCAACTTTCACAGCCATAGGTTACTACTGGGAATACCATAGCTTTGGCTATACAGCACTTTGTCGGTAGGGTGATGTCTCTACTTTTTCAAATGTTGTCTAAGTTTACCATTGCTTTCCTTCCAAGAAGCAAGCGTCTCTTAATTTCATGGCTACAGTCAACATCTGCAGTGATCTCTGAGCCTAGTAAGATACAATCTGTCATTGTTCCCATTTCCTGCTCCTTCTATTTGCCAAGGAGTGATGGGACCGGTTGCCATGATATTATTTTTCTTAATGTTCAATTTCAGGCCAGCTTTTGTACTCTCCTCTTTCACCTATGTTAGGAGACTCTTTAATTCATCTTCACTTTCTGCCATTAGTGTGGTATCGCCAACATATCTCAGGTTGTTCATATTTCTCCAGGCGATCTTAATTCCGGGTTGTGATTCGTCAATCCTGGCATTTCACATGATATACATCCTTTCTCAGTTTTGAACCAGTCAGTTGTTCCATGTCCTGTTCTTACTGTTCTAACTTCTAAAATAAGAGATTTATCAAATTTGGTATTGGAGCTTGGGGATTCTAATAAATGCACCACCTCCATTAAATATGACAAAAAAGTGTATGCCCAAAGAGCAAAAAAAATTGAGTTTTAAGGTGCAAGAAAATCAATCAAAATCGAATTTACAAAAAATATAGAATTTTTATTACATAGATAGTATAAAACAATTTATAAAATTCGGGCCATATCAACCCATTGGTCAAAGTACAAAAGTATGATTGCCTCTACATGTTTCACCACAAACATGGCTTCTTCTGGAGCTTTTGTAGGACCTTGTTTGCTATAATAAATATCCATTTTTTTTTTAAACAAATTTTTTCCTCAGTTTAGGCCGATACGTATTCTTGTACATATTTTTGGTTAAAAAAAATCGCAATAAGCGTATATTGAATGGTTTGCGCAAAAGTTATAGCGTCTACAACATAGAGGATAGATTTATAGCATTTTTATTATTATTTTTTTACTAGTAATGGCGGCGATCTGCGATTTTTATCGTGACTGCGATATTGCGGCGGACATATCGGACACTTTTGACACATTTTTTGGACCATTCACATTTATACAGTGATCCGTGCTAAAAAAAAATGCACTGATTTATGTATAAATGTGACTGGCATGGAAGGGTTTATCACTAGGGGGCGATCAAGGGGTTAATTATGTTTCCTAGGGAGTGATTCTAACTGTAGGGGGAGGGGACTCACAAGGGGAGGAGACCGATCCGTGTTCCTCTGTACTGGGAACACACCTTCGGTCTCCTCTCACCTGACAGGACGTAGATCTGTGTGTTTACACACACAGATCCACGGTCCTGCTCTGTTACCGGTCAATCGCGGGTGCCCGGCGGCCATCGCGGCCGCGGGGCACGTGCACCGGGTCCCCAGTGACGCGGCACGCGCGCGAGTGCCGTCGGCAGCGCGCACGCACCCCCTGGTGGGCCGGGAAGGCGAGGACGTCATATGACGCCCTTCTAGAACGAGAGCCGCGCCACCTGGCCGTCATATGACAGCCGGCGGCGGGAAGCGGTTAACCAGTGAAGATCAAAAAAACTTTTTTCAATCTATCACAAGGGATTAACCCTTTTAGACAGGATATGGAGCCTCACTGGTAACATGGTGAATGGCCATTCCCTTGTGATGGATTCAAAAAAAGTTTTTTTGATCTTCACTGGTTAAAGAGGTTTCATATTGACACTGAACTAAGGAACAGTGGCAAATTAAAAGAGGGAAGTGCTCAGATGGCACAAATACCCTGAAATTTGCCGGCACTAGAGGAAGTTTGCATTCGGGAAAGGATATGAATATTGATCGAACAATTTGCAAAACTTCTTAAGATATTAGGCGTGACTATAGGGAAATCGTTCTTCTCTTCTCTCATTTTTTGTGGCACAGACGTTCCCCATTGAATCCCTTGATGGGTCTAGGGGATCATTTGGAACCGAGATCACTTTGAAAGGTGGTAATATACTAAAAAACAAGGTCCTATAAAAGCTCCAGAAGAAGCCACGTTTGTGGTGAAACATGTAGAGGCAATCACACTTTTGTACTTTGACCAATGGGTTAATATGGCCCGAATTTTATAAATTGTTTTATACTATCTATATGTAATAAAAATTCTATATTTTTTGTAAATTCGATTTTGATTGATTTTCTTGCACCTTAAGACTCCATTTTTTTGCTCTTTGGGCATACACTTTTTTGTTCTAAAATAAGAGAGTAGATAGGGCTAAAAGATGAACAATTTTTTTACACAGAATTGAGAGGATTTAAAAAGGAGAAAAAATACTGGAGTTCTGATTTAAATTATTAATGGCACATTTCACCTGGGTGGGTATTCCTAATATGCCATTAATTTTTTAGAATAAAATAGAACGTATGAAGGTAAAAAGAACCACTTTAAATTAGATCAAATCTGTCCCTTAGAGATCTTCACCTGCCCAGCATGGCACAGCTTCTCCCATAAAATCCTCCAAATTCTGCATTGTGGTAATCATGCAGGCAAGGCCTAGCCTCCATTCTTTGCTAAAGAATGGAGGCTAGGCCTCCAGACCTCCATGCTAAAGCTACATGCAGTTCATACAGCATTTAGAGCTAATGCAGCAGTAAGTGAAGGAAATAGTTTTGATTAGCTTGGTCCAAACAAACTATTTAACCGCTTCTGGACCACCCCATACTGCCGCAGGGTGGCCCTCCTGCACAAAATCACGTACCTGTACGTGAATTCATGCACAGGGTCTGGGGCTCGTGCGCCTACGGTGAACTACGACGATTGGACACAGCGGGAGCCAATAAGCGGGTCCGGCTGACGCGATGTCCACCGGGACCCCACGATCGTTCTGAGGAGAGGCAGAACTCCGGTCTGCCTATGTAAACAAGGCAGACCGCCGTTCTGCTAGAGGGCAAAATGGAGATCTTGTGTTTCTGCTAAGCAGAAACACGCATCTCTGTCTTCCCCCAGTACATGCACCTCCCCCAGAGTTAGCTAACACGCCCTAGGGATTGCTGATGTTAACCCCTTCCCTGCTAGTGTCATTTGTACAGTGATAGTGCATATTTTTAGCACTGATCACTGTATTGGTGTTACTGGTCCCCAGAAAGTGTTACTTAGTGCCAGATTTGTCAGTGTCAAAGTCACGCTAAAAATTGCTGATCGCCGCCATTACTAGTAAAAAATAAAATAAAAAAAAATTCCATAAATATATCCCATAGTTGTAGACGCTATAACTTTTGCGCAAACCAATCAATATATAATTATTGGGGTTTTTTTTTACCAAAAATATGTAGCAGAATACATATTGGCCTAAATTGATGAAGAAATTAGATTTTTTACATTTTTTTTATAGGATATGTATTACAGCAGAAAGTACAAAATATTGTTTTTTCTTTTTCAAAATTGTCAGTCGTTTTTTGTTTATAGCGCAAAAAAAAAAAAAACCACAGAGGGGATCAAATACCACCAAAAGAAAGCTCTATTTGTGGGAAAAAAGGACGTCAATTTTATTTATGTACAGCGTCGCACGACCGCGCAACTGTCAGTTACAGCAACGCAGTGCCATATAGAAAAAAATAGCCTGGTCATGAAGGGGGTAAAACCTTCCGGGGCTGAAGTGGTTAAAGTGTTAAGAAAACCTGAAGATCATCTTTAAATCCTGTTACAGTCAACATTAAATATCTGCCTGTACAGACAGCGTTAATTATGACAAACACAGCTGTCCAGCCCCCTCATAAACAAAGAGAAGTACTTAGGATTTTTAGGTGGCACTGATGGGCACTGATAGGTGGCACTGATGGCATACCTTCCAACATTTTGAGATAGGAAAGAGGGGCTCCTACTAGAAAATGTATGTAGGCATAAAACACGTCCCCTGCCACACCCTCTTAAAGAAGAATTAACCAAAAAACATCCACAAGGACTTTTTTTTACCACTGCTATTCCTTTATGTTGGCTTTTAAAATGTACAAATGCAGCAATTTAGAAATTGGATGAAAGGTTTAGCACTGGGAAACACTTTTTGAAAGATAAAAAAAGTGCATTTTATATACAGTGGAACCTTGGTTTACGAGTAACGTGGTTAACGAACGCTTTAAAAGACAAGCAACTTTTTTAAATTCTGACTTGGTTTGCGAGTGTTGTCTCGCAAAACGAGCAGAATTTAAGCTAATGAGTGGTGCAGTACCGCATTTGACCAGAGGTGCGGGGGCGCCGAGGACACTCGGAGCGGTTCGGAGCCGTTGGGATCGACTCGGAAATACTCAGAAACACTCCTTTCCTGAGTGTTTCCGAGCTGTCCCCGAGTTTTTCCGAGGCTCTTCGGTGCCCCCAACCCACCTCTGGCCACATGCAGTATTGCATGTAATGGAAGTCAATGCGGAACCAATTATCTTCGTTTCCATTGACTTCTATGGGGAAGCTCGCTTTGATATGCGAGTGATTTAGATTACAAGCATTCTCCTGGAACGGATTATGCTCGTAATAAAAGGTTCCACTGTACAACTATATAGATCAGACCAAAATGAGGGACAAATGAGGAGGAAAGAGGGACAGAAGGACAAATCAGGGACAGTCCCTCAAAATCAGGGACAGTTGGGAGCTATGCTGATGTGGCAGTAATGGGCACTATTAGGTAGCACTGATAGGCACTGATAGGCAGCACTGATGATGAGGCACTGATTGGCAGCACTGATGGGCACTGATAGGTGGCACTGATGGGCACTGATAGGTGGCACTGGTGGGCGCTGGTAGGTGGCACTGATAGGCAGCACTGATGATGAGGCACTGATTGGCAGCACTGGTGGGCACTGATATGTGGCACTGGTGGGCGCTGATAGATGGCACTGATTACCAGGACATGTGGGCGCTTAGGGGACTGATGTCCCTCTAATCCCTCTAACAAAAGCTGCAGGTTTTTTTTCCTTCAGCGTGAAGAAAAAAATAAACCTGATAGCCGGCATCTGTTTATTTCCGTGATCAGCTGTCATTGGCTGACAGCTGATCACATTGTAAAGGGCCTGCTGTGATTGGCCCTTTACCCGATCTCTGATCAGCAGAGTCACATAGACTCGGGGATCACAGAGCACACCGCCCGGGAAGCGCGAGATCGGGGGGACGTCCATGTACGCCCTCCCCCTGGCAATTTCAGCCCACGCTGTCGCCTTCTTTCGGCTATAGCGCAGGCAGCAAGTGGTTAAATGCATCTCTTTGCATTAATGTATTTTTTGTTCTCTCTTCCTATGATTAATAGGGGCATAGCGAATATCTGACATCTAAATGATTGTTTTGATTCTTTATGCTGTGAACGGCATGTATAAGACAGGATTCAAAACGAGAGAGAGAAGGCAGATCAACGTTACAACAAAAATGAAATTCACTGTGACAGAAGAATATATTCTAGTGACAGAGCTTATTTTTGAATTAAGTGATTAAACTAGACAGTTTCAGATGAGCGTCCCCCCCCCCAACCCCCCCTAGAGAAAGCACAGGTGTGCAATGTGCAGGATTTCATGTCCTACAAATATTTTTTTTTAGTATCCCGAGGGAGGAAGAGACCGGGCCACTAAGTGCATGACCTGGTGAGTTAGGAAGGTTAGCAACCATGATGTCAAAAATAACATCGGCACAGCAGTAAGAATAAGAAGAGTATCATTTATGTGAGGTCCAAGAAGTAAAAAAAAAAAAAAAAATTGGCAGGCTTTCATTTTTGGTAAACAGTGCTTTTGTGTGAAACTAGAGTGGGTGAGTTTCCAGCTGTTAAATGGTTGTTTTTATAATATTCTTTTCATATCACTGTTTCCTTAGATTAACCTTGAAATATTAAAGCTTTTTCATTTTCTAAATACAGCTGTATAACAAAAGATAAAAAATGAATCTATCTGCAAAAGCGGGATGAGCGAATAAGGACCAGACCTCTTTTGTTTTTGCAATTTATCAGTGTGTAGGTTTTGGACGATGAGGTTATGCTTTAAAATATATTTTAAATTTATTCTCTTAACTATTAGAAAAAATAAATTTAAAAGTGTTACTAAACCCAGGAGCCTGCATTCGCTATATCTGGTCTCCCACAGTACACAGAACATGGAAATGCAATTATTTTAGTAAATATAAACTGTTAAATACCTTTTCTCATCAGCAGTACAGTGCCTTGCAAAAGTATTCACCCCCCTTGGTATTTTTCGCGTTTTGTTGCCTCACAACCAGGAATTAACATGGATTGTTTGAGGATTTGCATCATTTAATTTACAGAACACGCCCACAACTTTGAAGATTTTTTTTTATTGTGAAGCAAACAACATATAAGACAAAATAACAGGAAAAGTCAATGTACATAACTATTCACCCCCCTAAAGTCAATACTTTGTAGAGCCACCTTTTGCGGCTATCACAGCTCCAAGTTGCTTTGGATAAGTCTCTATGATCTTGCCACATCTTACCACTGGGATTTTTGCCCATTCCTCCTTGCAAAACTGCTCCAGCTCCTTCAAGTTGGATGGTTTGCACTTGTGAACAGAAATCTTTAAGTCTGACCACAGATTTTCTATTGGATTGAGGTCTGGGCTTTGACTAGGCCATTCCAACACATTTACATGTTTCCTCTTAAACCACTCAAGTGTTGCTTTAGCAGTGTGTTTGGGGTCATTGTCCTGCTGGAAGGTGAACCTCCGTCCTAGCCTCAAATCACACACAGAGTGGTACAGGTTTTGCTCAAGAATATCCCTGTATTTAGCACCATCCATCTTTCCCTCAACTCTGACCAGTTTCCCAGTCCCGACTGCTGAAAAACATCGCCACAGCATGATGCTGCCACCACCATGTTTCACTGTAGGGATGGTGTTCTTTGGGTGATGTGATGTGTTGGGTTTGCGCATTTTCTTTGATGGCCAAAAAGTTACATTTTAGTCTCATCAGATCAGAGCACCTTCCTCCATACATTTTGGGAGTCACCCACATGCCTTTTCGCAAACTCAAAACGTGCCATTTTGTTTTTTGATTAAAGTAATGACTTTCTTCTGGCCACTCTGCCATAAAGCCCAACTCTATTGAGTAGTTGTTGGTATTCAAGTTAAAACAAACCGCCCCTACTTAATTTACCACCGCTGCGCCTCGGACAAAAAATGCTAGCTAAAATAGAGCTGCCACTTTAAAGATTGGGAAATGTAAGTGGTGTTTTTATCCTTTTACTATAACTATATAGTGACTAAAAAGAAAACAAAAAAAAAGGAAAAAAACAGTAATTCTAACCTAAGACAGAATTGTCTAAAATATTGTGTGAATATTGTAATGAACAATTAAATCACCATGTGACAAGTGAGATTTATAAGTGAATAAATCTAAAAAAAAAGTCCATAAATTAATGTACAAACAAAGTCCTTGAATAGTTGTGTCTTCTTATTTACTTCCACCACACCAAAGTGTTTAGTGATCCCACTCCCTTAAGAAATGCACTCACCGACTCCAAATGCCTATACTTGCGTGCAAGGCTCAAACGCTTTATAACCACACAGAAAGGGTTAAAGCGGCAGACCAAAATTCAAAGTGTGTGTAGAAATTGTTCTTCCCACCAGAACAACGCTCGTCGCTCTACTCTCCGCTCTCCCTGAGCTTACCTTCCAGTCTGAAGGCTGATTGTGGCTGTTTTCTTTTTAGTCACTATATAGTTATAGTAAAAAGATAAAAACACCACTTACAACTCTATGGAGCGTACGGCTTATTGTCATCCTATGTACAGATACTCCAGTCTCTGCTGAGGAACTCTGCAGCTCCTCCAGGGTTACCTTAGGTCTCTGTGCTGCCTCTCTGATTAATGTCCTCCTTTGCTCGGTCTGTAAGTTTTGGTGTGCAGCCATCTCTTGGCAGGTTTTCTGTTGTGCCATGTTCTTTCCATTTGGTTATGATATATTTGATGGTGCTCCTAGGGATCATCAAAGATTTGGATATTTTTTTATAACCTAACCCTGACTTGTACTTCTCAACAACATTGTCCCTTACTTGTTTGGAGAGTTCCTTGGTCTTCATGGCAGTGTTTGGTTAGTGGTGCCTCTTGCTTAGGTGTTGCAGCCTCTGGGGCCTTTCAAAAAGGTGTGTATATGTAATGATAGATCATGTGACACTTAGATTGCACACAGGTGGACATCATTTCACTAATTATGTGACTTTTGAAGGTAATTGGTTGCACCAGAGCTTTTTATGGGCTTCATAACAAAGGGGGTGAATACATACGCACATGCCAATTATCAGTTTTTTATTTCTGAAAAATAGTTTTATGTATATATTTTTCTAGACTATTGTGTTCTGATCCATCACATATAATTCAGATTAAAAAAAAAACATTGAACTAAAAGCTGTAATGTAACAAAATAGGTGAAAAGCCAAGGTGGGTGAATACTTTTGCAAGGCACTGTAGCAGTCTTGTGACTTCTACCAGTGTCTGGTTAAAGCTTGTAGGAGGGGTTTTCATTCTCTTCTGACTGTGCTATGAGGCTGCAGGACCCCTAACCCTCTGTCTGGACAGTGCTGATTGGCCCTGTGCTGATCACATGCACTCTCCCAAGAAAAAAAAAGAAACTCTAGCAATACACACCAAACTGAGCATGTGCAGAGTGCCTGCAAGACTCTGTACTATCAGGCGATGGGTTTGGGACTGTGGAAGAAGCAGTGGCGTACTAAGTGGGAGGTGGGCCGCCCCTGGTGCCACACACTGGGGGGGTGTCAGGCCGGTGCCCCCCCTCCGCGGCTGAAGCGGACTAGCAGAGATAGCGGGCCGTGACAGGCACATGGAGAGACTGGCGAGCTGCAGTGGCTTTGCAGGAGGGGGGGTGTGAGCCGCACCCGAGTGACATCCGTCGGCACACCTGGGACCTGGCCGCAACGATTCCCTTCTCTCGCGGCTGCGATCAGTCTCGGCTCGGCTGTCTCATACAGCCGAGCAGAGGTGAAGGCACCTCCCCCTCCTCCTTTATGTTTACACATTGGGAAGGGACCCGACCAGTGCTACGCATGTTCCGCCTGATCATCTGAGGACTGAGGTACATTATGGGTCTGAAGGGGGGGTCCGCACTGTAGGGGGGGTCTGCACTGTAGGGGGGTCTGCACTGTAGGGGGGGTCTGTTTTGTAGAGGGGTGTCTGTATTGTAGGGGGGTCTGTACTGTAGGGGGGTCTGCACTGTAGGGGGGGTCTGCACTGTAGGGGGGAGTCTGTATTGTAGAGGGGGGTCTGTATTGTAGGGGGGTCTGCACTGTAGGGGGGTTTGTATTGTAGAGGGGGATCTGCACTGTAGGGTGGGGCTGGACTGTAAGGGGGGGTCTGTATTGTAGGGGGGTCTGCACTGTGGGGGGGTCTGTATTGTAGGGGGTCTGCACTGTAGGGAGGGGATCTGTACTGTAGGCAGGGGTCTGCACTGTAGGGGGGTCTGTACTGAATGGGGGGTCTGCACTGTAGGGGGGTCTGCGTAACATGCAGGGGGTCCAGAACTGTTGGGGGGTGTCTGTGTAACATACAGGTGTCCAGAGCTATGGGGGTCTGTGTTATGTAAAGGGGTCCAGAGGTGCAGGGTGCTGTGTAATTTAAAGGGGTCCAGAGGTGCAGGGGGCTGTGTAATGTAAAGGGGTCCAGAGGTGCAGGGGGCTGTGTAATGCAAAGGGGTCCAGAGATGCAGGGTGCTGTGTAATGTAAAGGGGCCCAGAGGTGCAAGGGCTGTCTAATGTAAAGGGGTCCAGAGGTGCAGGGTGCTGTGTAATGTAAAGGAGTCCAGAGATGCAAGGGCTGTGTAATGTATAGGGGTCCAGAGATGCAAGGGCTGTGTAATGTAAAGGGGTCCAAAGGTGCAGGGTGCTGTGTAATGTAAAGGGGTCCAGAGGTGCAGGGTGCTGTGTAATGTAAAGGGGTCCAGAGGTGCAGGGTGCTGTGCAATTTAAAGGGGTCCAGAGATGCAGGGGGCTGTGTAATGTAAAGGGGTCCAGAGGTGCAGGGTGCTGTGTAATGTAAAAGGGTCCAGAGATGCAAGGGCTAGTAAAGGGGTCCAGAGGTGCAGGGTGCTGTGTAATGTAAAGGGGTACAGAGGTGCAGGGTGCTGTGTAATGTAAAGGGCTCCAGAGGTGTAAGGTGCTGTGTAATGTAAAGGGGTCTAGAGGTGCAGGGTGCAGTGTAATGTAAAGGGGTCCAGAGGTACAAGGGCTGTGTAATGTAAAGCGGTTCAGAGGTGCAGGGTGCTGTGTAATGTAAAGGGGTCCAAAGGTGCAGTTGTGGAAAGGGGGTACACAGTAGTGACAAAGAGATATTGAAGGATGCAGAGGTATGCAGGGGGCACAGTGGGGTGTTTTTACATTTTAAGGTGGGGGGTGCCAGATATAGGATCCGCCCCGGGTGCCAAATGCTCTAGGTACGCCCCAGGTAAGAAGGGGAGGATCAGAGAAGACAGGATCAAACTGCCTTTTACACAATGCAGAGGATTAACCCCTTAGGTTTCACAGTGAGTATAACAAGCATGAAGCTATGAAATCTAAAGGTCCATTCACACTAATTATTTATGGTACTTTTAAAGGGTAAGTTCACCTTTACAGAAAATCTGTAAGGTGAGCTTACACTGGTGGACCCCCTCCCAACCCCTGGTCCCGCTGTATCTGAGGCTGATGATCACCCAATAGGAGACATCGGGTTGCTTCACCAGTCCAGGGATTTGAAATCCTTGCGGCTTAATCTCCTAAACGTACCTCATATAGGAGGCATTCTAATTGGTCGGCGCCGTCACATGGATTGTGCTGACCAGTCAGAACCCGCCTTGCCCGTCCTGTCAGCCGGGGAGAAGAAGAGAGAAAGGCGGGGAGGCCCCAAATCCCCGGACCTGTAAAGCGACGACACAATATCTTCTAGCGGGTGATCGCCGGCCTCAGGTACAGCGGGATCAGGGGAAGGGGGAGGGGGGTGGGTCCAGTGTAAGTTCACCTTACAGATTTTCTGTAAAG
Source organism: Aquarana catesbeiana (assembly GCF_042186555.1). NCBI lineage: Eukaryota > Metazoa > Chordata > Amphibia > Anura > Ranidae > Aquarana > Aquarana catesbeiana. The sequence goes on from NC_133326.1 coordinate 26,939,635, forward strand.
GGGAACTTACACTTTAACCACTTTCAGACTGCCCGCCCACAATGTACTGCAAACGGGCGGCCCATGCAGGTAAAGCGACATACCCGTACGTCTCTGCCTGCTTTCGGGTTAAGGGTGTGCGCATGCATGCCTTCCACCAACACCCGCTGTGATTGTACACAGCGGGAGTCTGTCAGCAGCTTGGACTTGCTGATCGCAGCAATCACAGCCCAGAGCCCTGTGCTGACACACAACACATGACTCTGTATAGAGGGAATGATCTCTCTGTTTCTTATCCCTGCAAAACAGGCAGTAGAAAGAAAGTGATCTTTAGTAAAAAGCAGCACATAATACACACATTAACACATTGTTAGGCACAAAGTTAACCCCCTGATCACCCTAGATGTTAACCCCTTCCCAGCCAGTGTCATTGGTACAGTTACGGATTAAAAATAAAATGCAGCGCTTTTAAAATTTAGAAAGGCCTTCAAAAATGTCCATATAAATCAAAGGTATAGAGAGCACCTCGGGTGTATGTCTAATATTCTCCCATAAGTGGTGAAAAGATCCTCCATCAACACCACAGCACACGGGGCTTCTTATTCTCAGGTATGGACCACCATATTATAAGTGGTCAACAGCACTCAATCAGCCACCAGACACGGTCCGACTCCCAATAAACTTTACAGAGGTTATGGCTCAATTGTGGTCTCCCTTCTTGGATAATCTCTCAAGAGGTCAGATCACCATACATGTATGTCAAAAGGGAGAACAAAACCGTCTCATGATGTATGTGAAAACACTTCAATGGTTATTGAAATATTCCGGATTACTTACAAAGTATATGATCAAATTATTATTATTATTATTACTATACAGGATTTATATATCGCCAACAGTTTGCAAAGCACTTTCAAGCATGTCATCAACATCCTATAGAAGTTTCCAACCAACAAGATGGCCGCGGTCCTCGTGCGCAGTGATGTCACGCATCCAATGAGTTCTGTCATAAGCAGACTTCATCAGGGACACCCGGTTTGTGCTAGCTGCTTTTTCCAGTTGAATTGCATTACCTTAAAGTGGTTGTAAACCCCATTTATGAAATTTGACCTAAGCACATATATCTGTACTGTTTACTTATCGCTCTCCAAAGCTCTAAGTGCTGTTTCACTCTGCTGCTCCGTTCCTCTGTTATCAGCAGAATCACTTCTGATAAGCTCTCCAACACACAAGATAACAGCAGCTGAAAGTTTGTGTCGAGGAGGGTACTTAGAGGGAGATAAGCAGAGAGCTTATCTATTCAGACTACAGCTCTGCATGTTCCTTCGTTCCTCTGCCTATGTGGAGGGGGGGGGGGGGTGTCCATTTCCTCCAATTAGCTCTCAAACAGTGTAAGTCCAGACTCCCCACCTACTGCTGAAAGAGGAAGAAAGATTACTAACATGATCTGCACTTTCCAAAGAGTGTATAAAGGAAAAGACAGCAGATATTCAATGAAAACTTATGTAGGAGGATTTGTTTTATCTCTGTGTATCATCTGAGGCTGTTCACTTCACTGGGTATAGGAGGGGGTTTACATCCACTTTAAGTGCAGGTGGATTGTTTATATATTCAGTAACAGCATATATTATTATCACTGATCACTGTATTAGTGTCACTGTTGATGTCAGTGGCAGTTAGTCAGTCCCCTCCCCCAGTGTTAGTGTCAGATTCCCCGCCACACTATAACAATCCCACTATAAGTCGCTGATCACCGCCATTACTAGTATTTAAAAAAAAAAAAATCTAATATATATCGCATAGTTTTGTAGACACTATAACTTTCAAACAAAGCAATCAATACATATACTTATTGGGATCTTTTTTTTTTACCAAAGATATGTAGTAGAATACATTTTGTCTAAAATGTATGAAGAAATGTGATTTGTTTACATTTTTTGTTGCATATGTTTTATAGCAAAAAATAAAAAATATTGTTTTTTTTTTCAAATTTTTCGGTCTTTTTTTGTTTATATATTAAAAAATGTAAAACCCAGTGGTGATCAAATATCACTAAAAAGAAAGCTCTATTTGCGTGAAAAAAATGATATAAATTTAATTTGGGTACAGTGTTGCATGACCGCGCAATTGCCAGTTAAATTAGTGCAGTGCTTAATAGCAAAAACTGGCCTGGTCATGAACGGGATAAAACCTTCCAGAGCTGAAATAGTTAAAGGAGAAGTAGGACCAAGGCCACTTAGTTCTGCACTCATGTGACCCTTTTTCAGCTGGCAGCGGGCTAAAGTCAGCTGACAGCTGACATCATTAAGCTGGTCCAAGATCTGAAAATGCCCCGACTTTACAGTCCACCCAGATACCTGGACTGGCAGCCTCTCAGTGAGCCAACTGCTCCCGCCCCCACTACAGCCCAGATCTCCAGTGAGTGCTGGAGGGGCAGAACAGAGAGCAAGTGACTGACAGTGCTCTCTGCTCCCTGAAGACCAAGAACTGAGCAATCAGCAGTATTTGATCGCTCAGTTCTCTGTCCTAGAATCGTCAGGGGGCAGATGCAGTGTTGGACCAATGCTACATCCACTTAGGTGAGTATATATGATTTTTTTACATTCCACAGAGAGCAGACAATTAACAGTGCTTTACATATATTAAAAATTCACACCAGTCCCTGCTCACAAGGTGCTTACAATTTAAGGTCTCTACCTAGGGCAGGAACAAAGGGGGGCAGGAGGGTTATCTGCCCCTGGTGCAAAGAACTAATGTGAGAAAGGAGGGTGCTGCCTGATGAGTTCCCGCTACTACAGTTAGGATAGGTAATTTGAAGGGGAATTTGTTCAAGTAGGATTATTTTAGTGTAGCACTACCCCGGCTTTCATCCAGACACAAGGAACAGTCTTTGATCTTGTTTTTTTTTAATGTTTTATTAAGGGAGTAATAACTTGGTTGGGGAATAGGAATTATGGAATGCAGAACATGATAGCAACAGAATTAGGGACAACTTCCTCCCTATGTACAACTCCAATTGATTCTTCTCCTTGGCAGCTAACAGTCTGTTAGAAAAACAAGAGCCCTTTAAGGGCTAGGAACCCTCAGTCCCTTTAGGAAGTAGCACAAAGTGTTATAAACTGCATCTTGGAGTACCTCCAACTCCCAACTCTACCAACTGCAGGAAATTCCAGCCCACCCGGCTGTTTCTTCAACAGTCTACCCAACTGACTCTCCAGAGATCTCCCAGGACAAGGTTAAGGAACATTTAAGCACACCGCTATTTTCCCCAGAGACCTGCAACGTGTGTCAGTCTCTAGCCTTGTAAGTATCAGTCTGTGCTATAGTGCTGTCTTCCTTGCTCCCACTGCCTCTCAGGAAAGACTCTCTCCAAACTGCTCTTGTTGTCAGGATCCCCCCAGGCCAGCACTGGAGCTCCAGCCTGAGGCAGTGCACTCCCTCCCAGACTAGTGGGTTTGCTTCAAGGGCCACCAACAGTCCCCTCAGCACTCCATCTCCATCTTCCACCCGACTTCCTTGGCAGCATGACCCATTCATATTTAAGAGTTGGCTTAGCCCCATGCCAGGCCTACTGCCTGGGGATTGGCTAAAGTCCCCTACGTATGCAGAACAACCCTCCTAGCCTCTACCCTCCAGGGGGAGGCACCAGAGAGTTGTCTGTATGAGTCATCCAGGCCTGACCTAACGTAAACCCATGACCCAATTAAAGACCCACAGGTTTAAGCATGAGTCAGAAACATACATTTTCCTGTACTAACACTAGTAGCACACGAGAGGGTGCTACATTAGTGGGGGATGTTTGTTCTAGGAGGTACGAACTGGGAGAGGGGTGGATTAGGGGCCAAAGCCTTGTGCTCGGAGAGGGGATTTCTATTGGGAGGAGGGAAAATTTTTGCATTTTTGTTTGGGAAATGTATGGTTAGGGGGGTGAGCATGCAGATTAGTGCTGTTTGTTTGCGGGGAAGGTATTTTTGCTGAGACTTGATGCTCACACATCATTTGGGGGGGGTCACAGTTTGTCATCTTTACCCTGGGCACTAGATGACCTTGTCCCGACACTGTCCTTACGTCACATGCATACACATACTAATGCCGACTTAGACAGAAGCTAATTAACCTACCAGCATGTCTTTGGAGTGTGAGAGGAAACCAAAGCACATCCATACAAGCACATGGCAAACTCCAGAATTGGTGAGCTCCATTCTAAGCAGCCCTGTCAGTAGTGAATGGGTTGTCTCAACCCTTTAACTGCCATTTTGCTGGACAGCTTGACCTGTTAATGGAAGTTGAAAAAAAAAAGACTCACTGGCTGGATATCCTATCACCCTGGTACCAAAAAAACCCAACATGGCTCTGGACAATTTAAACAACTTTTGCCCAATATCTAACTTACCCTTCCTTGTCAAGATTCTTTGATATCTCAATTACATGATTGCCTCACTTTAAATAACCTATTTGAACCCCTCCAATCTGGTTTTCCACAACTGCAAAAAAAAAGCTCCTCTGCTGCCATTTCCAGGGATGTCTCCTCCTACTTCCTCTAGGATGTTCAGGAGGAAGTAGGAGGAGACATCGCTGGAAGTGGCAGCAGAGGAGCTTTTTGTGTTTTGGGGAATTTCTTTGACAGAAGCTTTTTGTGTTTTGGGAAGACTGGTATGTCAATGCTTGAAGACCCTAAAAAAGTTCTAAAGGCCCTGGCTGGGTATGGAGCCACAAGCGCTTTTTTACCTTTTGTAGTTAGAGGTCTATATGAGTTGGTAAGAGAGGCTTTCAGCTTTTGGTGGTGGTGTTGATGCACAGAATTATAAGTCAGGGTGGTGGATGGTGGAGATTCTCACCAGGAACATCACTATATGTCACTTGTGACATTTACACAGTAATCAGTTCATTTTTATAGCACTGAGCGCTGTATAAATGTGATAGGTTGTGTAACCATAAAATGTCCATCCACAAATGGAAGCCTCCACAAGGGGATTAGAAGCAAAATCCAGCAGGAGCTACAGAGTATAAAGAAAAGAGAGGTGCCTCTAAGTCTAGCAATATGGTTACATTTAATGAAGGTACAACATTTAGCAATTCACATGGTTGATGATTAACCACTTCCGCCCCGGAAGGATTTACCCCCTTCCTGACCAGGCCATTTTTTACGATACGGCACTGCGTCGCTTTAACTGACAATTGCGCGGTTGTGCGACACTGTACCCAAACAATGTCCTTTTTTTCCCCACAAATAGAGCTTTCTTTTAGTGTTCCCTCAATGTGTTCTAACTGTAGGGGGGATGGGCTCACTACAACATGACAAAGATCACTGCTCCCGATCACTGTCATGTTGCTAGGCAGAACAGGGAAATGCCTTGTTTGCCGCTCCGTGCCATGATCACGGGCCACCGGCTAACACTGAGTCCACGGCACCAGCGGGTTCCCTCCCATGCGCACGCACGCTAGCCACCGATGACGGAGTGATGTATGGGTAAGTCCTTTTGCGCACCCGCATACCTCCCGACATTTTGAGATGGGAATGAGGGACATCTACTAACAAATGTATGTAGGCATAGGACACTCCCCCTGCCACACCCCCTTAAAGGAGAATTAACAAAAAAAAAAGGTTAATTAAATACACAAGGACTTTTTTTTATCACTACTATTCCTTTATATTGAAAAAAAAATTAAAATGTACAAATGCAGCAATTTAGAAATTAAATGAAAGGTTTAGCACTGGGAAACACTTTTTGAAAGATAAAAAGTGCATTTTATTTACAACTATATAAATCAGACCAAAATGGGGGACAAATGAGGAGGAAAGAAGGACAGAGGGACATTGTTCCAAATCAGGGACAGTTGGGAGCCGTGCCACTTTGCCGACGTATATTGGCGTGAACCGGTCGGCAAGTGGTTAATGCCGCGTATACACGAGTGGACTTTTCGACCGGACTGGTCCGACGGTCTATCCAACGGACTTTCAACGGACTTTCCGAACAAACGGACTTGCCTACACACGATCACACCAAAGTCCAACGGATTCGTACGTGATGACGTACACCGGACTACAATAAGGAAGTTGATAGCCAATAGCTGCCCTAGCGTCGGTTTTCGTCCTTCGGTTCTAGCATACAGACGAGCGCACTTTTCGACCGGACTCGAGTCCGTCGGAAAAATTTGAAATATGTTCCAAATCTAAAGTCCGTCAGATTCTCGACTGAAAAAGTCCGCTGCAGGTCCGATGAAGCCCACACACGGTCGAATTGTCCGCCGGACAATTACGTACCAGTCCGGTCGAAAAGTCCGCTCGTGTGTACGTGGCATAAGGGTCAGTAGCTAAAATTCTAAAATCCTTATGTACGGGCCGCCGCTGTTCTAAGCACTGCTGTCAGTGGTAAATGGTTTGTCTCAATCCTTAAACTGCCACTTTTGCTGGACAGCTTGGTTTGTTAACAAAAGTTGAAAAAAAAAACATACTTACCGGCTGTATCACCAGGTAAAAATAAAGGGGGGGGGGGGAAGAAAACGAATGCAGCCACTACATCTAAGAACTAATAAGCTTCGGGGTGGGGGGGGGTGTTTAATACCACTTTTTAACTTATCAAGCCGGCCTGCGAGAATTTTATAAATTGGAACTGTCAATTAAAATCTCAAAGCTCCCGAAATAATGTTGTAATGAATTGATTTTTACTTCTCTATAACGAGGGGAGAAATGTTTTGTCACAACAACCCGGGAAAATATGTCACATCTAATACCGGTTGAACAATGGTACTTTTCAAATGACACCATTAATAAATCTCTTTCAAGTGGGGCTACAGCTAAGGCCTATGAAATGTACACAGAGGCTGGAATCAATAATCGCAGGTTATGGAGCGGGATATTGAGGGATAAGAAGAAAAGAAAAAAAAAAGTCTTTATTCTTTCTTTAATGATAGATGCCGTTTTTTTTTTTTTTCCAAAAGGCCACGGGAGGTAAAGCACTTTTAAAAGACTAAATTAAGAGGTATTAATCTATTGTTTACCAGTCACGTCATACTCACACAGAGTTTCTTTCTCTGGAGAGCGTGTCTTGATCTGTCGCAGGCCCGCAGACCTGCCACTATTGAAGCCTTCTGAATAATCCACAATGAAATAAAACACAGGGTGTTGCTCAGTAGGCCGAAAAAAAAAAAAAAAAAAAAAAAAAAAAAAGCCAAGGCCCGACAGAGTTAGAAAGGGTAGCGAAAGCTTTTCACTCTTATTTCTCAGCCGATTACACTCATTCAGGGCTAGGTGGCTGGAACGAAAACAGAAAGATTACCTCCTGTTCTCAACCGCTTTGTTGGCTGCAGCCTACAGATGTAGAAACATTTTAAGTAGAGCAACAAAAGGGAGATCTAGGAAAAAAAAAAAAAAGAAAAAGAAAAGGGGAACATGGATCAGACCTGTTACTTGCGGAGATGCATATAAAAACAGATATTTGTATAGAGCAGATAATAGCGGTTTATTGAATAATTGAGCGTACGGAAAACAAAAAAAAAACAACAAAAATTGTCTTCTAACAATGACATTCACGGACGTTTTGAGTCCCTCGCTCCACGTGGGATTTGCTCATCTACATGATGTCTCACTTATTCAGACGCCACAAGGACATCCTGATATAATCAGCCACTGTGCACAGCTATGTAATACAGGCAGCTTACCAGAAGACAGGTGGCAACAGAGGGTTACCCATGGTGCCCTTGGAAACTCTTCCAAGTATTTATTCCCAATCCGTTTCTCTTTTGTCCAGTTTTCTGCTCCCAAGCAGATCTTCTGTTCAGAGGAGAAATAAAGAGATATTAGCCTTTTGACGTACATGCCAAAAAAAAAAAAATGCGGTATAGGACATTGTCATAATTCTTTTTTTAATTGTCTTTCAAGTGTAGTTTCAGTGCTTTTACACTTAGATGTTTATTAGAGGAGATTAAGGGGGGGATGTTTATGTAGAAGGGGAGATTAAGGGGGGGATATGATCACCATGTATTATAAGGGGTCCATATAGTGAACTTTGTGTTGAGTTATTCACTTTACGGTCAACACAGAGGACAAGGGGGAACTCTTTAGAGGAAAAGAGATTTCATCTCCAAATAAGGAAAGGTTTCTTCACACTAATGCCACGTACACACGAGCGGAATGTCCGACAGAAAAAGCTTTTCATCGTCTATTCCGATCGTGTGTATACCTCATCAGATTTTTTTTTTCGAAAATTCTGACAGACCTAGAAATGGAACATGTTCTAAATAGTTCCGAAGGAACCAATTCCTATCGGAAAAAACGCTTGTCTGTATGCTTTTCCGACGGACCAAAAACGACGCATGCTCTGAAGCAAGAACGAGACGGAAGCTATTGGCTACTGGCTATTGAACTTCATTTTTCTAGTCCCCTCGTACTTGTTGTATGTCACCCCGTTCTGGACAGTCGGACTTTGGTTTGACCATGTGTAGGCAAGGCTGCTTGAGCGGAATTCCGTCGGAGCTCCATCGGAGAAACCTTCGGAGTTTATTCCGACGGTAAAACCGGCCGTGTGTACGCAACATTAGTGCTGTGAAAACGTGGAATAGACTCCCTCCAGAGGTGGTTCTGGCCAACTCAGTAGATTGCTTTAAGAAAGGCCTGGATTCTTTCCTAAATGCACATAATATAACTGGGTACTGACATTTATAGGTAAAGTTGATCCAGGGAAAATCCGATTGCCTCTCTGGGATCAGGAAGCAATTTTTTCCCCTGCTGTGGCAAATTGGATCATGCTTTGCTGGAGTTTTTTTAGCCTTCCTCCGGATCAACTGTGGGTATAGGATTGGGTATATAGGATTGTATGATATTTTTTATTTATTTTTTTTATTTTTTTTATGGTTGAACTAGATGGACTTGTGCCTTTTCAACCTGACTAACTATGTAACTATTTATTTAGTTCCCTTTGTATAACAATTGTTTTCTGTTATGTTTGTTACAAACAGCATAGGACCGCACTAATAGCCCATGTTAAAGGAGAAGTCCAGCCTGAGCTTGTTTGGCTGGGCTTCTCCTATGGGTCACACACAGGAGTGCAATTCGTTTTGCACTCCTGTGACCCGTTTTTAGCAGAGAGCGGTCTGAAGTCCGCTCTCCACTGACGTCACTTGAATCAGTCCAGGCAGCGCATCATCCCGACTTAGGAAGTCTGGATCCGCCAGCTGCCTGTAATGATGGCAGTGTCAGCCTCTCAGCAAGCCGCTGAGAGGCTGAGGCAGCCACTCCCCGCCCCCTCCACAGCTCAGCGCTCCAGTGAGCGTGGAGGAGCAGAGCAGGAGAGCTGCTGATTGACAGGCAGCAGCTCTCAACTCGGGGAGGTGGAAGAACCAAGCCATCGGCGATGTTCGGTGGCTCGGTTCTCAGTGAAGAGACAGCGGGGGACAGATGCAGCATCAGTCTGATGCTGCATCCACCCAGGTAAGTATGAATCTAAAAAACAAAAAACAAAAACATTCTTCTCTTTTAAGCGTCATACACATGGGCCAAATATTGGGCGAAATCAGCCGGTACAGTAGATACCGGCCAACAATCAGCTCATTTGTACAGGTCTTTGTTTGACAGAAGACATGACCATCTTCTGATGAACGAGCATGCTTGAAAACCAGCAGTCGATTGGCTTCTGATCAACGCTCTTAGCCAATGGCTGCGAGCGCTGACCGATATCTTCTTTTGGTGGGGCGGTCCCCTTCTCAGAACACAATAGCTCAACAGGGAGAGCAGTGTTCTATTCGCATCAATAGTACATGACCTCCTTGAGAGCTCCTCAGGTTTTTTTCGTTTAGTTCACTGGGCTGAACAAATTAAAAAATGTCTGTGTGTACCAGGCTTTAGCTCCATTAGTAGTCCAGTTCCCTGGAAAAAAAAAGGTCCCCCTGTAGGATTAAGTCTTAATGTACTTGTATGCAACTCATACAATGCATAGTGATCTTTGAAATCAAAGAAATCAAACTGCAATAGTGACACAAGATGGCGCCTCTTGCTCCTGCTCAATAAGGTTGGCTTTGAGGGTGTTTTCTGAAAGCAATGGTCTTGTGTGCAAGATTATAAGTCTCATGCCCCAGAAAAAGAAAGTGTGGTGCTGTCACGATCAAAGGGTAAGACCACCTGGGACTGTAAACTTAAGATCTAACAGGCCAATGTAACAACTAAACAGGTGTACCCGGGTACCAGTCCTCACAGATGGATGTTTCACTGCAAGGCAGCCCCCGCATTGCAGCTCTCTAGCACACCTGTGCGGGCACAGTGAAACCCAATATCATGCTGGAAAGACACGGGTATGTGCAGGAGACTAGGGACCAAGAAACTTACTGCAGCTAGCTAGGAAGGGATACCGGGGGAGAGGACGCAGGCAGCAAGGATAAAGCACAGAAGAGAGGGGGATGCTAAGCAACAGTGCAGAGAGAGAAAGACATGGCAAGCTAGAAAGGACTGCAGGCAAGACAACAAGAAACAATGTAGAGAAAGACACACACAGTACAGGAAATGAAGGGATCCAAGGACAGAAACCAAAGGGAATATAACTGCACACCCAGAGGGAAAGCACTGAGAACAAAGACAGGATCAAACAAAATATAGGAATACTCAGATGGTGGCGAACACCACAGGAACAAAGGGGTCTGGCTTCCATGTGGAGACATGTTGCTTGAACACCAACACACAGGTGCAAATTAACCTAAGTTCAGGGTGGATTGGCAGGAATATAATGTATATAGAGTGCAGGTGCCAAAATAAGTGACATACAATACAATATATAGAGTGCAGCAGTCAGGACGGGCCCACCTGTTCACACCAGATTCCGCCCTTACATCATGACTCAACATCAGCATTCCTTCAGAGTTGCCCCCTTGTTCAGGATCCCCAGAGTTATCTCCCCTTACATCAGGGTCCCTATATTCCCTCTCCTTACATCAGGGTCCCCAGGGTTACTCCCTCTTACATCAGGATCCCCGGAGTCATGCCCACATTACATATGGGTCCCAAGAGTCACCCCCCTTACATCAGAGTCCCCAGAGTTCCACCTCCTTACATCGGGGTCCACAGAGACACCCCCTTTACATCAGGGTTCTTCAGAGTCACACTCACTTTTTATCAGGGTCCCCAGAGATCCCCCTTCTTACATCAGGGTCCCCAGAGTGCCCCCTCCTTACTTCAGGGTTCCCAGAGCTCCCCCTCCTTACATCGTGGTCCCCAGAGACACTCTCTTACATCATGGTTCCCTGAGCCAAATTCCTTATACCAGTGTCCCCAGAGTTATCCCCACATTACATCAGGGCCCCCAGAGCCCCCTCCTTACATCAGGGTCCCCAGTGCCCTCCTTATTACATAATGATCCCCAGAGATGAGACACCACCCTTAAATCAGGGTCCCCAAAACCCCCCTCTTTACATCAGGGTCCCCAGAGACACCCCCTCACATCAGGGTCTACAGACTCCCCTTCCTTTAATTAGGATCCCCAGATTCACCCTTAATTTACATCAGGGTACCCAGAGCCCCCCTCCTTACATCAGGCTCCCCAGAGCTCCCCCTCCTTACATCAGGATCCCTAGAGCCCCCCTCCTTACATCAGGGTCCCCAGAGAGACCCCCCTACATTAGAGTCTCCAGAGCCCCCTTCCTTACATAAGCATCCCCAGAGTCACCCCCAATTTACATCCAGATCTCCAGAGCCCCCTCCTTACATCATGGTCCCCAAAGCTCCCCCTACTTACATCAGGGTCCACAGAGACACCCCCCTTATATCAGGATCCCTAGAGCCCCCCTCCTTACATCAGGGTCCCCAGAGACACCCCCTACATTAGAGTCTCCAGAGCCCCCTTCCTTACATTAGCATCCCCAGAGTCACCCCCAATTTACATCCAGATCTCCAGAGCCCCCTCCTTACATCACGGTCCCCAAAGCTCCCCCTACGTACATCAGGGTCCTCAGAGACACCCCCCTTACATCAGGGTATCCAGAGCCCCCTTCCTTACATCACGATCATCAGAGCTCCCCCTTCTTATAGCAGGGTCCTCAAGAGACACCCCCCTTACATCAGGGTCTCCACAGCCCCCTTCCTTACATTAGGATCCCCAGAGTCACCCCAATTTACATCAGGGTCCCCAGAGCCCCCCTCCTTACATCAGGGTCCCCAGAGCTCCACCTCCTTACATCAGGATCCCCAGAGCTCCCCTTCCTTACATCAGGGTCCCCATAGCCCCCCCCCTCCTTTCATCAGTGTCTCCAGAGCTCCACCCCCTTACATCAGGGTCACCAGAGTTGCCTCCCCAACATTAAATCAAGGTCTCAATAAGCCCCCTTGCAGCAAAGTCCACTCTGTTTTGTTCTCAGTGTAACCAAAAAGTGAAAGCTGGGGGGGGGGCACTAGAAGCAGGTCTGTACGAGGAAGTTCTATCCTCCTCTTCTGTAGCTGGGGGCAGAGCAAGCACTTGGATGGTTGCTTGGACACTTGGCGGTTCTAGCAACCAACTACCAGCACTGACAGCAGAGGGTGGGAGGTGACATTGCAGCGGGCCGGAGTAAATGTAATGTATACTGTGATGGAAGTGCTATGGGAGAGCTATAAAACACTCATGCATCTCCCTGGCACCATCCCTGTGCGCTGTCGACAAGCATTGCAGGTGCACTTGGCACATGGACAGGACGCCGGGGGGGCGGGGGCAGGGTTGAATCCCCTAAACCCCCCCCCCCCCCTTATCTACACCCCTGCTTCAGTGGCAATAGAAACACACCTCCTATTCAGCAACTTGTAGCTCAAGCAAGTCACAGACCAGCAAAAGCTGACATTTTAAGGCTCGGTATAACAGGAAAGACATGCCTAATATGTGCATTGTTTGTGGCATAGTCCCAATTCTTTTACCCAAAGCCTGGAACAGTCTGTCACCTCGATATCCTCTTTTTTTTTTATTACTAGCATACTTTAGTCGGGTAGTAAGGTAACTGACAGAGCATGAATCAGAGAACTTCGTGCTAATGCAAATGGAAAGTTTACGGGAATCACAATTATGGTAATGTAGGTAATTATTGTTAATAGTCACTCTTCCACTTGTAATGAAGATAATATTATTTAAAAGAGCCTCCATTTAGCCTTTAACCTAGTGCTGTAACTGAAAAGAAAATGCATGCAGTGGTGCCAACTATTGGTATTCATTTCTAGCCCACTTCTAGCACACAGTAAACCTTTCATATGACTTGAAATTGCAGGTTAACCTTAAAGTGAGAAAATAATTCCAAAAAATAAAAATGGCCATTAGAAACCCCTGGTCCTTGCCTAAGAGGCTAAGCCCTTGACCCTTTCCCTGCCTTTGGATGCATATATTAAAGCATCTTACCTGTATGCCAGAGGAGGAGGGGGTCAAGATTCTGTGATGTCTTGTCTTTCCCTCAAGAAGAGGAACATTGTTTAGGGTCCACTTTTATAGACATCCTGAAAACGTGTGTAGCCTGACCCCCAAAGGAGCCATTTAGCAATTTTGGGTTCTCTGTCCTACGCCTCAATTCCAAGAACAACCTCAGCCACTTTGGTACACCTGGTTGAATGAAAGTCACTGCAAGCACGTGTAAGGACATGAGTATAGTCTATGTATGTCTTTAACCTGGCTGTGGGTCACTATCAGAAAATAGACACAGGACCGTTTAGTGGTAGATGAACTCAATATATTAATATTAGGAAAAAGTCGTTGCTAGGAAGAAAGAAGTGAGTGGCCCATGTCCCCAATCTAGTAACCCAGAATGCAAACCCCTCTAAGTGGGACTTTTAAGGGCAACCACAACTTGAAAATGAATTATATAAAAATATAAAGTTTATTCAAAACAGTATTACATACGAAGAGGTAATTAAAAAACATTGGATGCGACTGAAATACAGATAATCATGTAGTACAATGACATACAGGTAGGATGCAGACAATGGCAGCCCGCAATTGGAATGCATTGAAATGTATGTAACCATGTGGAAGAAACACATGCAGGTTGAATGCAGACAAAAACATTCTAACGCATTTCGATAATTAGTAGCTTTTATTTTTTCAGGGGAAAAAAATTTCAAAACATAGTTATCTACTGTATAATACAAAATATGATATTAGAAACATAATATTTTTACACAAATAGATACTTAACCACTTCAGCCGCGGAAGATTTTCCTGCTTAATGACCAGGCCATTCTTTGCGATACAGCACTGCGTCGCTTTAACTGACAATTGCACGGTCGTGCGACCCTGTACCCAAACAAAATTGACGTCCTTTTTTCCCACAAATAGAGATTTCTTTTGGTGTTATTTAATTACCTCTGCGGTTTTTATTTTTTGCGCTATAAACAAAAAAACACAATATTTTTTACTTTTTGCTATAATAAATATCCCAATTAAAAAAAAATAATTCTTCCTCAGTTTAGGCCAATATATATTTTTCTACATATTTTTGGTAAAAAAAATCATAATAAGCGTAAATTGGTTGGTTTGCGCAAAAGTTATAGCATCTACAAAATATTGGATAGATTTATGGCATTTTTATTATTATTTTTTTTTTTTTACTAGTAATGGCGATGATCTGTGATTTTTTATCGGGACTGCAACATTGCGATGGACACAGCGATCAGTGCTATAAAAATGCACTGATTACTGTATAAATGTCATTGGCAGTGAAGTGGTTAACACTAGGGGCGATCAAGGGGTTGACTGTGTTCCCTATGTGTGTTCTAACTGTGAGGGGGAATGTGGCTGACTAGAGGAGAAGAGAGATCGTTGTTCCTACATAGTAGGAACACACGATCTGTCTCCTCTCCCCTGACAGAACCTGGATTTGTGTGTTTACACACATAGATCCCGGTTCTCGCTCTGTCACGAGCGATCACGGGTGCCCGGTGGTCATCACGCCCGCCGGGCACTTGCATCAGCTCCGGGGACAGTATGACTGCGGCGGCTGATCCGGAAGCGGTTAAATAGCATCATAATGGTATTCACTAACCCGTTGAATCACAGGAAGACGGGCAATAAATCGCATCAATGATTAAAAGAAAGAGCAAGAGTCCTTATCCTTTGCTGCTGCGTGTCATATGGAAAGCACTAGGGGGACAAGGTCTCCACTTCTCCAGACGCTGAGGGATAAGAAATCACCACCACACTGGCGTCCAAATTTTTTAATCTAATAGAGGATAAAAATATAAACACATAACATATGTGTGTGAGAGTGTGCTTATATGTATAACTGTAACTGGTGCAAGTGTATATGTAAGGGGACTTACTTAGATTTCTTGAAAATATAAATGGAAATGTATATTGATATGGGCCAGAATAACTGGTGGGTTGAACATAAATAAGAACACACACACAGGTAAATTCTGCTAGACAGACTACGCCAAAGTAACTTAGAATCAGGTTCTATACCACTAATTGGCAATCAACACATGAATCAGCAATTTCAGCAATAGACAATGTATAAAAATGTTAACTTCAATGTGAATAATAACTCTACAACTGGGTTAGAGTGCACTCTAATGGAATGGCTAGGGTATGGTGTAGAATCCACTGAGAGGTACCTCTTAAATAAGGGGCAAGGGTGTCTGGGTAGCAACTGTAAGAGCAGTCTTTAGTCCTGACTTTTCAGCTGGCTAGCATTGTGGACCAAAAGCACCGTTGGCGCACTTGAGGATAGTCAAAAAGGCTTGTAGGCAGTAGAAAGTAGATGTGTAGTCAGTTCCTAAGGGCTCAGTTTCCAATGGTAGCAATAATTTGTGGCCACAAGGCTCTCTCACCAAATCCAGCGGTGACACAGTAGCAGTGATCCCTCTGGTTAGGGGTCCGCTCAGGAGATTGGACACTGGAAATACAAAACTGTGGGGACAAGTATAACCTGTCTCACTCTCAGCATTCCTCTGTTTTTTTCACTAGTGTCCTAGGGGAATTGACATCTCTTTTTTTGACAGAAGAAAACACGTTCTGTCTTTTTCAAGATTTATTTTTCTTCTACCAAGTTTCTTTGCTGCAAAGCCAGAAGAGGCTCATTTTGTTGCTTTCTGAATTAGTTGATTCTTGACATTGCCATGGATGCTGTACCCAGACCCCACTTAAAAGAAGAAACAGGACCGGCCTGTAATGTGTCTTTGGCGCTTGACTCTGCTGAAGGCACTCATCTAGGTATTAGTGTGCAATGTGTTGAGTAAGCCACAGAGTGCTTTACAGGTCCAGGGTCGCAGTACGCCCAGCAGGTGGAAATCTGTCCCTGAAGACCCCTTAGTGTTTATGTCCATTGGAGGGGCAAAGACTGGCATAATGCCAGGGTTCTGTCTTTCTATAGCCTGATGTGCCAGGGGGCATCACAGGAACCTTGCTCGATCTCAGCTGCTCTAAAGAGGGATTTTTTTGCTTGTGTTTTACGATGAATACATTCCAGTTCCACCTGAGAGGATAATCAAATGGGCACTTGCCTCGACTCAGCTGATTGCATGGCTGGTGGCAGAATTAGGAGAGCTGTGGTAGTTTTCAAGTTTGACACTTATGTGGTCCCGCTTCTATAGCTGCGTAAGCTTTGGGCCCTGTTAAGATTTTTAATTTCCTTATTGTAGCTTGTTCTGTATAGTGCTTGGCCTAACCCTAAACAGGGTTGCTCCGCCTAAGTGTTTTGCTAGCAATACCCTATGCAGGAGGGGTTCCTAAAGAAGTCGTCTGTCCCCACTGTGGACCCAACAATTTCCTGTCTTACATGACTCAGACTGTCCCTGTGGAGGACATCCCTATGTTTAAAGTGGATAAAAGGCCATTTTCTTGCAGGTCCTGCCCTGTAACCTTTCATTAAAACCTTGTCCATCGGACAGACCTTAGCTTGTCTGATCAAAGATCATGTCCTAGGATCCTGGATCTATCCTGACAGATCCTGCTGTCCTCCAGCAACTGAAGCACATGCCAGTGGCCCTCCTCTATTGTGTTGATGAGCTAGAGGATACTACAGTGTATTTCAAAAATCCAGAATGGGCCTCCTTTTGGTACAAATCTGAAGGAATCTTTGGCTCAAATGTTGGACTGTAAAGCACCAGTGCAAGAAATGCCTCTTGCATGTGCCTTTTGAGGGGGACTGCCACTTTGATGAATCCCTAGACATCATCAAGGAAGTCCCCTAGGGGAAGAATACAATTTTGCCCCAAAATAAATGGCAAAATCTCCATTTTGGACAAACTCTATTTCTGACTCTGAGGCTAAAAAGAGCTCCTTTCATTTCTCCCAGGCTTCCAAGTCCAGGGCTAAACACATTTCTGGCCTAAGTCCTGTGACCCACAAGTGCTCCAAGACTACAGGCACTTTTCAGAGTGGGGACATCTGTTGGTCTTCATGGCCATCTGGTCATAGAAAATTTCAGACAATTGGGCACAGAAAGTTGTAACCTGGCAAAGATGGCAGACCCTTATGCTGCACTAGTGAAGCTCCTCTTTCATCATAGCCATTGTCCCGAAAAAGCGCTGTGTTTTTTTTGGGTTTTTTTTGGACCTGCAAGGTAAAGCCATAATGTGCTAGTATGCCTTTTTACAGGGTATCATTCGCTAGTGATTCCAACCTGGTTCTCTTGGGTTCTTGAAAGAACGCTCTTTAAATCTACCAGGAATGTTCTTCGGTCCTTTCTAGCAAGATTGAGATATCAGATATCAGTTTCTGAGTTGGCACCCTTAACCTGTACTCCAATTTCTAGACGTTTTTCTCACATAGTGTTCATGTAACCAGTCATGAAGTAAGTGTACCTCTCCTCCAGGGGGGTCAAAGACAGCAATAACAAGATACCAAATGATGATGCTTACATCACTCTATGTAAAAGTTTCAAAAATAGTTTTGGATGGGGTTGGGCTTTAAATCACCCACTCTGATTCAGGCCTAAATAAATGGGACATGTTGAGATGGAGGCATGGTCTCACATTACTCTTGTATACTTGTCTGAAGTCACATGTTATGCCGTGTACACACGGGCGGACTTTTCGACCGGACTGGTCCGACGGACCGAATCCGGTGGACAATCTGACTGTGTGTGGGCTTCGTCGGACCTTCAGCTGACTTTTTCTGTCGAAAGTCTGACGGACTTCAGATTTGGAACATGCTTCAAATCTTTACGTCGTAACTCCGTCAGACCCAGTTCCTATTGAGGAATCCTCTCGTCTGTATGCTAGTCCGACGGACAAAAACCAACGCTAGGGCAGCTATTGGCTACTGGCTATCCACTTCCTTATTTGAGTCCGGTCGTACGTCATCACGTACGAATCCATCGGACTTTGGTGTGATCGTGTGTAGAAAAGTCAGTCGTAAGTCCGTCCAAAGTCCGTCCAAAGCCCGTCGCAAAGTCTGTCGGACCAGTCCGGTCGAAAAGTCTGCCAGTGTGTACGCGGCATAAGAGTACCTACAGTCATTTAGGTCAGACACTGTCCTTACTGCCACTGGAAGCATAATGTTGAACAGGGCAGCTATTTTTTTAACCTACTCTACTAAGTGTTCCTCCTGTAGCATTCATGGGTAGCTTCCATAGACATAAGCTTGTCACTTGATCCAGATAAATGCAAATGTCATCTTGTTTTTATTGGATGCTTTGAAGCCAACTGGAATCCATAAACATTGGAAAGGGTTGTTTGTGTGGTCATTTTAAATGTACATAGTACTTAATGACGTTTTTCTTTAATAGTTTTGGGTGGAGGGTAGTGAAGGACCTTGTTTAGATTTTGACCAATCTCAGAATGAGCCCTTTATTGAGTGCATCCTAAGCCAGCATTCATCATTGTTAAGATACAATGTTTTTTTTTTCTTTTAGCACCAACAGAACTGCTGTGATACCGGAGCAGTATACTTGTTATTATGAGCTTGCTGATGTAGTAGGCTGTCGACTGGCATATGAAAAACAAACACTTTCCTTGTATAGGTAAGCTATACCTAACACTTTTCTTATGGTTTCTTGTTAGATCTAATCCAGCATATATTAAGTGGGTTGCACTGGTTTCAGCGCTTTGCCTCTTCAGAAAAAACACAATACATAATCCCCAGGCACAGATTCAGACAAATAGTAATTTTATTTACTCATATCCATCTTTCCCAGAGTAAAGCAGGAAACAGCCGGCCTAATCCCAATACTAACACAATATTGATTCTCATTCAGTTTTAGTATTTATTGACGTGCGCTGCATACAATGGAGGCTATCAATTAGGTCTCAGCGTACAAGGAATGGCAAAGTCGTATAAGGAAGAGCTGGAGCATGTAGTTTATACAACTCTAATTGTGTGTAATGTAGACCCTGCAAACACAAGGTTCATGAGAGTGAAAATGCATGCGCTGATGAAAATCAAACAAACCCAACCTAAAACATTATATGGCTGTTTACGCCTGCTTATTATTGTGTCTGAGAATGAAACCCTAGACATATTATGAGTCAGCCAAGCAAATAGTTTTAGGTCCCAATTTTATTTTTTAAAGAGGATTTAGCAGTATAAGATAAAAAAATATATGTATTAAAAGTAAGTAATGCTGAATAATTTAAATATTAATATTGCAGGTTACAATGATCTTTAAAAGTGGAAGTTTAGCGTTTTTGTTTTGTTTTTGTTTTTTGTTTTTTTTCTATCCTGTTTTTCTATGCCAGGTATTTTTTGATTAACACCCCAGTCTGGGCTGTATTGTGAGATGAATATCCTGGTTCCTATCTATGGAGTAGACATGGGCCAAACACCCCTCTGTTCGGTTTGCAGCAGAACTCCCGAATGGTGAACCCCATTGAAGTCTATAGGAGCCGAACAGGAAAAACCCCAAAGGGTCTGGTATGAAATGAAGTGGACCCAACCCTGTTTTTTTTTTTTCTTTATAATAGGCACTTTTTTTCTCAGCTGCCAGCAGAGAAACCCATTGACAGCTGATCAATAAAAAAAATTGAAAATAGCATAACAATGTTATGCTATTTTCAATTTTTTTTATTAATGCCAGTACTGGCTGGCCTTAGCAATGTCCTGTTGATTCATATCGCGAAATGTATTAATTGCCTGACTCCTATGTCACATTTATACGAAAGTTTCAGCTGACGTTTATGCCTTTATACTCCTGATGAAGCCTCTCAGTGAAACATTATGACTTGGTCTGTATTCAAGAGTATATGAAAGAGTTGAACAAAGATGGAAACTATGTATGACATAGAAGGGGGGGGGGGTGGTTGTTTGCCGCCCCCCTAAAAAAAAAAAAAACACCAGCCGCCACTGGTCCTGCCAACTTTTACTCGGATTACTTGAATAATGGCTAGCAAATTGTGTTTTGCCATATAGCTATATAATAGGCAGATTGTCTACAGACTAAGACTGGAATGTCATTAACGTTCTTCTGCGTGTAAAGGCAGGTGTCCCAATACTTATGGTAATATAGTGTATATTAATATAACATCCAGACAAGATTTCCTAAGAAAGATTATTATAATAACAAACAAGATATATGGACAGTAAGGTACCACTGGTAAATAATATAAGGGTCTAGAGCAGTGATGGTGAACCTTGGCACCCCAGATGTTCTGGAACTACATTTCCCATGATGCTCAACTACACTGCATAGTGGATGAGCATCATGGGAAATGTAGTTCCAAAACATCTGGGGTGCCAAGGTTCGCCATCGCTGGTCTAGGGGATAATACAGGGTATATCAGAGAGCCATACTCTCCAAGATTCCTAAAATGATAAAGGCCTCATGCACACTGAACATTTTTGGACGTTTTTACAGCTGCTGTTTTTGGCTTCAGATGTTTTTTTTTTCTACAGTCAATAAACTCCCCATCATGTTATCCTATGTGTCCGTGCACACATAGACTGTTATCAACTGTTTTTGGCTGGGGCGTTTTTTTGGCTGTAAAAAAAAACCCAAAATGAGTGTGTTCTAATGCCCCGTACACACGAGCGGAATTTCCATCGGAAAAATCTTGAATGGTTTTTCCGACGGAATTCTGCTCAAGCTTGGCTTGCATACACACGGTCACACAAAAGTTCTCTGAACTTTAGACCGTCAAGAACGCGATGACGTACAACACTACGACGAGCCGAGGAAATTAAGTTCAATTCTTCTGAGCATGTGTCGAACTGTCTGTTTTTTTCTGCGTCGGAACTGCATACAGACGATCGCATTTTCAGATAGGAACTTTTTCCAACTGAAAAATAGAGAACCTGCTCTCAATCTTTTGCTGGCGGGAATTCCACCAGCAAAAGTCCGATGGAGCATACACACGGTTGGAATTTCTGACCAAAAGCTCTCATCGGAGTTTTCCTGGCGGCATTTCCGATCGTGTGTACGGGGCATAAGAGGAGTTTTTCCAGCTGTTTTCGTAAAAAAGTCATAAAAACAACAAAAACTACAAAAAAAAAACACGTGCATGTGATTGGGTATTCTTGACAAAGTGAAACCTCACCATATTCACTAAGCTATGGGGAAAATTGTCTTGCAAAGTAACCGACCTTTTCACCATTAGTAAATCCACCCTGATGGCCTGTACTGCACCAGTGTGTCTGTTTATGCTCCTCTTTGGACAAAAAAAGCAAAAAACACAAAAAAAAAAAAAAAAAAAAGCAACACTCCTTTGAGGTTGGATCATGCTTTTATAGCAGCCTTCCGTTTTATGTCTACAGGCAGCTTTCATTATACATAACCCTGCCTGGATGAGCAGGTTGTTGTTTTCTATTTTTTTCATCCAAAAAAAAAAGGGGGGCGAGCAACCTTCTTCTAAAGCAGAGCAGCAAGAGAATTAATTTGTGCATGTGTTCCCAAAACCTTTATTAGGAAGCCCTTTGTCACAGTCAGTGGTTAAAGTGTATACTCTGGGTAATGACATGTAAAGGAGTGTATTGGTAATGTAATTGTTTCATTTCTCATTCATCTAACATTGATATTCCCTTGGAGTGTTGTAAAAGTTTCTTTTTTCAGAAATACAGCGACTAAAGAACTGTTCAATGGCTTTATAAAAGCAGATATACTGTTTCCTCTATAAAAGTGACGACGCTATGGTTAATAAGTGTATAAGGCTTATATCATTAGCGCCTGGTTCTTAAATTTTACATAGACTCAGATGTCCAATTGGATGTAATAAGAGACAACCAATTCTGTCAGTTATGATTGCAGTCACGTTGACTGGCAACCCGAATATAGAACAGTTAGGGGTGGAACATGGTGATGTTGTTCAACAGTTTGACCGCTTCAGCCCCGGAAGATTTGGCTGCTGAATGACCAGGCCACTTTTTGCGGTTCGGCACTGCGTCGCTTTAACTGACAATTGCGCGGTCGTGCGATGTTGCGCCCAAACAAAATTGACGTCCTTTTTTTCCCACAAATAGAGCTTTCTTTTGCTGGTATATGATCGTCTCTGTGGTTTTTATTCTTTGCGGTATTAACAAAAAAAGAGCGACAATTTTGAAAAAAAAAAACACAATATTTTGTACTTTTCGCTATAATAAATATCCCCATTTAAAAAAAAGTTTAGGCCGATATGTATTCTTCTACATATTTTTGGTAATAAAAATCACAATAAGCGTATATTGATTGGTTTGCACAAAAGTTATAGTGTCTACAAAATAGGGGATAGATTTATAAAATTGTTATTATTATTATTTTTTTACTAGTAATGGCGGCGATCTGCTATTTTTATCAAGACTGCGACATTATGGTTTACACATCGGACACTTTTGACACATTTTTGGGACCATTGGCATTCATACAGCGATCAATGCTATAAAAATGCACTGATTACTGTGTAAATGTCACTGGCAGGGAAGGGGTTAACACTAGGGGGCGATCAAGGGGTTAACTGTGTTCCCTCTCTGCGTTTTAACTGAAAAGGGAAGGGGACTGTCTAGGGGAGATGACAGATCGCTGTTCATACTTTGTATGAACAGACAATCAGTCTCTTCTCCCCTCAGAGAACTGGGATCTGTGTGTTTACACACACAGATCCCGGTTCTCATGTGTCACGAGCGATCGGGGGAGCCCGGCGGTCATCGTGCCCGCCGGGCACACGCACCGGCTCTAGGGGAGAGCAGTTGGCGCGTGCGTGCACCCCTAGTAGCCACAGGGCGAAGCGACGTAACATAACGTCGTTTCGCCCAGACGTGCCATTCTGCCACAGTAAAACTGCGACGGCTGGTCAGCAAGTCGTTAAAAACACTGCTTCTGTTTAATCAGAGAACAAAGCAGACACAATCAGAATTAGACTTCAGAAGAGGCAATACAGGCTGAGGTCTAGGGTAGTAGAGCCTCCCAAGGCAACACCAAGCTGCCGGCACATTATGTTACTTACCTTTATGACACATTTTCACTTATAAAACTGTGGTTAGGCCTCATCTGGAGTTTTGCGCCCAGTTCTGGTCACCAGTCCTCCGAAGGGATGTGCTGGAACTGGAGAGAGTCCAAAGAAGGGCTACAAAACTAATAAGGGGACTGGAGGACCTCAATTACGAGGAACGGCTGCAAACACTAAATTTATTCTCGCTGGAGAGGAGACGATTGAGAGGAGACATGATCGATCTACAAATATCTCAATGGCGATCCCAGCATAGGAATTAAACTATTCAGTCCTAGGGAATGTATAATGACACGGTGGCACACAATGAGATTGGAGAAGCGGTTTAACCTTAGACTGCGTAGGGGGTTCTTCACTGTTAGGGCTATAAGGATGTGAAACTCTCTGCCATAATCGGTGGTGACTGCGGGGACTATGGATACTTTTAAAAGAATCTTATGCCCCGTACACACGACTGGACTTTCCGCCAACAAAATTGTGGATTTTTGTTCGAAGGTTGTTGGCTCAAACTTGTCTTGCATACACACGGTCACACAAATGTTGGCCAACAATTACGAACGTGGGAACGTGGTGACGTACAAGACGTACGAAGAGCCGAGAAAAATGAAATTCAATAGCCAGTGCGGCTCCTTCTGCTTGATTCCGAGCATGCGTGAACTTTTGTGCGACGGACTTGTGTACACACAATCGGACTTTCCGACAACAAGCTCACATCCAACATTTCCCGTCGGAAAATCTGACCATGTGCACGGGGCATTAAACAAACATCTAAAAGGACACAACATACAGGGATATGGGAAATCATTATAGACACTGATATACATACCATGTGTCTACACAGGTTGAACTGGATGGACTATTGTCCTTTTTCGGCCTTATTGACTATGTAACTATGATGAAACATTCCAGGATTTGTCCTGCACTCTGGGTCCAGACCAAGTACTTACTTTTGCAAACT
Organism: Aquarana catesbeiana; assembly: GCF_042186555.1. NCBI lineage: Eukaryota > Metazoa > Chordata > Amphibia > Anura > Ranidae > Aquarana > Aquarana catesbeiana. Next base: position 26,963,859 of record NC_133326.1, read on the forward strand.
ATACATATGCAGTTTAAATGGAGGTGATGAGTACTCTGCTTCAATTCACCAAATCTGGGGCCATACATCTACCATCTTGATCAGCCTTCCTCATCCTTTTTTACCCCAGGGGCACCCTTGAAATAAATCTCAGATCCCTGGGGGTAACCCCTGCTAAATGCATTTTTGGGGGGTCTTTGGCAAAAAATGCCCCCCTACATTGGTAGTCAGAATTCCACCCTTAGAGACAAGTAAGAAGATCAATGGTAACATGTCTCTGACTCTGCCAAGTGGTGTTGACCCTGGGACTATGCAAGCACAATCAGATGGGAAGTCAGTCAGCCACAGCTCAAAGAAGCCCTATCAACCTCTAGAGCAGGGGTCTGAAACTGGCCACCCTCCAGCTGTTGCAAAACTACAAGTTCCATCATGCCCCTGCCTGTGGGAGTCATGCTTTTAACTGTCAGTCTTGCAATGCCTCATGGGACTTGTAGTTTTGCAACAGCTGGAGGGTCGCTAGTTTGAGACCCCTGCTCTAGAAGAACCTTAGGGCTCCATTGAACCCTGGTTGAGAATAGCTGATCTAGATCATAAAATGTCGAACCTAGCTCTAAATTATTTTTTTTCCTGGTATCTTTAGACAAAATGCATATAGTATAAAAATACAGTAAACCTGTCATGAGATAAACATGAGGGCTTCTCTCAATGGCCCCTTTCTGAAAATTATAGTTTTTGGGGTATTGTGCTGGAACAAATATGCAGATAAAAAAAGTCAGCGCAAACTTATCTGCATACTTACACTACATTACCAAAAGTACACGCACATGAACTTTAATGGCATCCCAGTCTTAGTCCATAGGGTTCAATATTTAGTTGGCCCACCCTTTGCAGATATAACAGCTTCAACTCTTCTGGGAAGGCTGTAAACAAGGTTTAGGAGTGTGTCTATGGGAATGTTTAACTATTCTTCCAGAAGTGCATTTGTGAGGTCAGGCACGAGAAGGCCTTGCTCGCAGTCTCCACTCTAATTCATCCTAAAGGTTTTGTATCTGGTTGAGGTGAGGTCTCTGTGCAGGCCAATCAAGATCCTCCACCCCAAACTTGCTCATCCATGTCTTTATGGACCTTGCTTTGTGCACTGGTCCAACTCATTTAGTGGAGGGGGGATTATGATATGGGATTGTTTTTCAAGTGTTGGGCTTGGGTGCTTAGTTCCAATGAAGGGAAATCTTAAGGCATCAGCATACCAAGACATTTTGGACAATTTCATGCTCCCAACTTTGTGGGAACAGTTTGGAGATGGCCCCTTCCTGTTCCAACATGACTGCACACCAGTGCACAAAGCAAGGTCCATAAAGACATGGATGTGCGAGTTTGACTGGCCTGCAAAAAGTCCTGACCTCAGCCCAATAGAACACCTTTGGGATGAATTACAGTGGAGACTGCTAGCCAGGCCTTCTCGTTCATACCAGTGCCTGACCTCACAAATGCGCTTCTGGAAGAATGGTCAAACATTCCCATAGACACACTCCTAAACCTTGTGGACAGCCTTCCCAGAAGAGTTAAAGCTGTTATAGCTGCAAAGCTGCAAATATTGAACCCCACGGACTAAGGCTGGGATGCCATTAAAGTTAATGTGCGTGTAAAGGGAGGTATCCCAATACTTTTGGAAATATAGTGTATATTGAGGAAGGATAGTCAGCATGATCCCAAGGCGACTTGCAATTTCAGATAGAAATTCTTGGAGGGACTTGCTCTGTTTTGTATAGATACCGATTGTACTCTTTTTGTTTGCTCTATTACTGTGCTAACTAAGCTATATTGGTTACGGCATGTTGCCTTGGAAGCTCAAATACTTTTTTATACTCTCCCCTTTAGGCCGAACCCACCATTTATGGCACTACACCATATGATTTTCTTCCCTGTGGATACCATGTGCTCCAGGCTTACTAGTGCCCTAGCAATACCCCTTCCAGGAGCCATATAGAGTTTTGGTCAGGAATCTTCTTTACCTGCAGTGGAAAGACTTTATTAAAAACAAAACCTCATTTTCTTGTCAAGAGAATCTGTATTTATCATAAATATTCATTCCTGATAAATGAATATTTAATTGTGTTACATACTGTTACTTATTAATCACCATCATGAATCCTTGGAAAATAAAGTCCAGTTTATATAACAAGGTAAATTTCCTTGAATAGGGCATCATTTCTGACAAATGACCATGCTCCTTATAAGCAAAATGTCTCTTTAAATTGAGCAGTCAGAGAGAAGGCTGACAAAAGTCCTACACAAGGCCCCCTACCCACTGAAATGCAATTCGTCTGGTCAGAGCTAAGTTATATCAAGACAATCAAGGTCACGTATGATGGATGAAGGTTGACTGTGCAAGTCTGTACTGTTACTAAACTATATCTATAATCTTTGTTTTGATATGAGATTATTACTCCCAAGTTTCAAAATTCCAAGACAGGAAATTGAAAAATGGAGAACAAGACATTAAACCAAAGTTAAAAAAGATGTCTGTTATACAGCACATCACAACAATGTCATCTCAAAACAGAAAACTTTGTGTGTGTTCCTTTTCATTAGACCTCCATAATTTGCAAATTGTTTTAAGACTGATAAGATTACATACCACACATCAACTCATTTTCCAGAATGCTTAGATGCGGTTTCAGAAAAAATTGTATAATAACCAAAAAAAAAAGATTTTTTTTTTAGAATATGTGGAATAATGTACCACCAAGTTGCACTTATACAATCAAAATAAGGACTTATACAGGATATGCATTCATTAAAGTAACAGGACTATAAATTTAATCCTGATATCTTTTAAAGCAGGGGTCCCCAACTCCCGGGCCGCGGACCTGTGCCAGTCCCTGGCCTGCTGGGAGTCAGGCCGTGTAGCGGGGGTTGGCGGCAGACAGAGCAAGCCGGCACAACCTGCACTGCCACCCTCCAACCACCAGAGGGCAGCCACTCCCTTTCTTCTAGCACCACTACTCTCTTCCTTTTCTGTGGTCACAAAGAAGGAGAAGGGAAGGGAGGAGAGCCAGCCAGGGACAGGATCTCATAGCACTGGTGAGAACCCAGGCTGCACCACCCCCTACCCCCTCCCCCAAGGTGACAGGCTGCAACCACCACACCCCCCCCCCAGGTAACAGGCTGCAATTACCACCCCCCTAGGTGATAAGCTGCATCCCCCCCGAGATGACAGGCTGCAACAACCCCCCCCCCCGAGGTGACAGGCTGCAACACCCCCCTCCAAGGTGACAGGCTGCAACCACCACAACCCCCTAGGTGATAAGCTGCACCCCCCACCCAAGGTGACAGGCTGCAACCACCACTCCCCTGGTGTAAGCTGCATCCCCCCCAGGTGACAGGCTGCAACCACCGCACACCCCCAGTAGACAAGGTGAAAACCCCGCTCACCCCTGATCCCTCCCCCAGGTGATAAGCTGCACCCCTTCCCCCCCAGGTGACAGGCTGCAACCACCATACACCCCCAGTTGACAAGCTGCAAACCCTGCTCACACTTGATCCCCCCAAGGTCACAGACCTTTGGGGGGGATCAAGTGTGCACCCCCCCCACAACAGGCTGCAACCACCACACAAATGACAGCCAAACCCCCTCCTCTGGTCTGTGCAACAACCAAATAAATAACCACCAACCCACCCTCCCACCCCCTGGTCAATGAAGGCTTGACTTCCCGAGAGGCCAGTCCCTGGTGACGGGGAAGTTGGGTATTTCAGTTTTAAAGGAAACCTTGCAGTATGATTGTTGAACTGAGGCTCTCATTAAGCAATTGAAGACATAAAAACCAAACTTTTTAAAAAAACTGAACTCTTTAGGTACATAGAGAAACAGTGAACAATGTCAATGTATTGTCTAAAAGCACATGATGTTTATTTTCAACATATTTTAAAAAGACCCCATGTGGTCAACTTAAAAACATAGAATGATGAAAAATATAAAACAAATGCATATATAACCACCAAAGAAAAAACATATGCCCATATACAATATATAATATTTTTGAATGCGTCTTCACAAATTAGTATATACTGAAATAGTTCATGGGAGCGTCCCTTCCATATATGCTCTCATTAAGCAGTGGAGTTTTAAAGCCCTGCCTATGAAGGTGACTGAAAATGTGTCAATTGTTTTTATTGTGCAGTGGCCTCCTGGCTTGCTGCTATCTTCTGGAAAAAACACATTTGTTTCCCTCAATGGAAGTTTTCAAATTCTTTTCAGGAATACTGGATTCTGGGCTTGCTCTTGGTATTACCCACTTTATGAACTTCACTAGGAAGGTGTCAGTTTCTTTCCTATAAACACCAGGCTTGCTGCTCATTGATGATATAACCCCAATTGTCAGCTTCTCTGAAAATGTGTCTGTTCATTTATTTGCTTCTCTCTCCCTTTTTTTTTTTTTGTATAATCTCTATTTAGGACAAAATTAACAAGTTATAGCAAACAGTTTCAGATAGTCAAGGACTATCAAACAAGCAGCATACAAACAAGCAGGAAAATAAAGTAAAGGAGTAAGGAGAACAATGCTTGTCACAATATTAAGCTATTATACAGGGTTATTGCTCCTGGGCAGTTAGGAACATTCTGTGGCAGTGATATCCATGGACAATATCTTAAAGATACACAAGTATATATATGGGGGCTGTGGCAAGCCCTACAGCCAGCACTAAGCCCGTCTACGTAGCTGAAAATTCTAGAAAGGATATAGGACATCCTGTTGGCGGTGACACTCGGAGAAGGGGGCAAATTTAGCCTCCAGCTAACCTCTCCCAGCGCACCATCCGGGTCAGGAGTGCCTGTGGTAAACATTGGGTGCCAAAAGGGAAAAACTATGCCATCCCCCGGAAGGGAGGCTTCCACTTCAGCAGCAAGGAACTGTAGCCATAAGTCCAGTTAGTACAGTGTGAGTGAAATGAAGGTCCACACCCATGTAACGTGGAGAGTTTACATTGTTCTAAAGAATAAGGAGGGGGAGAGAGAAGAGAAGAGGAGAGATTAGTGAAAAGAAGGGATTGGAGCATACCTGTATTCTTATGTGGAGTCTTCAGATCTGCATTGAGCAAGCCGCACCGAGGCCAGATAACCTCCAGAGAGGAATGGGGAAAGGCTATCTCGCAACAAGAGTATCTCTACCCTCGTGGGATCTAAGGGATGGTTCTGCCAGCTCTAGCTGGAGGATACGTGCCCTGGGTTGGCCACATAGTCCATCCAGGGTGCCCATATACCGTCGAAACGTGGATCTGAGGGACATGTAGGAGAAAGTGAACTGGGGATAGAGGGATATCTAGACCTAGTATATCTTTTATTTGGGATTTGATGTCTTCCCAATAGGGCTCGATCCGGGGGGCACTCCCATCATATGTGTAGGAGTGTGCCCCGGTGTCCACAGTCTCGCTAGCATAGGTCTGATACAGAAGGGTAGATACGCGCCAAATCTGCTGGCACCCTATACCAGCGGGAAAGAACTTTATAGTTTGTTTCTTGTGTTTTAGACTCAATAGAGCTTGAGTGAGTGAGCTAGTAAAGGTGGGCTAGCTGAGTTGCGGTAAATTCAAGCCCTAGGTCTCTTTCCCATGTCCGCGTGTGTGTAGGTATAGGGTCGTGTGTGGTGGAGCCTAGCAGGCAGTACAGTTCCGAGACCATGTGGGGTATCGGGTCATCCTCCAGGAAGAGGTGTTCGAAGGGTGTGAGAGAGGAAATGTCTCTTATAGAGTGGCCATGGATCTCGAAAAAGTGGTGGAGCTGTCTGTATCTCCAAAAATTCAGGTAAGGATCCCCCTCCAGAGCTATACTGTCTGCCAAGGTGGTATGGTGCTGAGGCGATGCATGTCCTCATCCTCCATAGCTAGGACATGCCCCCTGTTTCTCTCTCTTGATATGACCGCTTGGAAATTGGGGTCCATCTTTGTAACTGGAGACCATCTTCTCAAAATTCTCTGGATGCGTGTTAGTTCATTTGTAGTAGCTAGATAGCATGGTTATGACCAGTTTGCCATATTGGTCTTCTCCAGTCCACACTTTGGCCTTAGTCAGCACCTCTTAGCCAGCACTTGTAAAACTCAATAGAACATAATTTTGGTCATATGTGATTGAGTTTTTTCATCACAACAATGAATTTTGATTTTGTGCTATCTCTGCAGATAAATAGATGGAGTTTGGATAAATCATCATAGAGATAAGTGTAGTGCGCCCCCTAAAGAGCAGCAAGTGTAAAGGGATCCCCCACCCTGCACAGCCAGGCACACCGCACTTCACAGCACACTTGAGGCAGAAGAACAATCCAGTGCTTTGTTTTTATGTTTTATTGAGGGGAATAAACTTGGATAGAGATAGGGGTATTATGGGATTCCCACTTGATCAAAGCAGTAGAACTCTTCAGGGACACAACTATACACAGTCCATATATACACTTCTCCTCTGCCTCATGCGCACAGCTTGATTTCCAGGACCAGCTGGCATTGCTTAGATGATTTGACAAGTTCAGTCAAATCAATAGCAAAAAGGCCTTTACAAGCAGGGACCGTGGGCCCCTTGTTTGTGCAGCAAAGTCCTAGTGCCCAGCTTTCCTCCTCCTGTGGCTACTGATCCCAGCACCACCTTTTCAGGCACTGCCAGCCCACCTGGCTGCAGCTGCCCCTTTCTTTAGCCCTCCTGGCTACTTCCCACAGTCCTCCCAGACTAACTCTGCATCCACCCCAGACTGCTATCCCCGGTCCTCTCAGGCTGCCTCTCAGTCTTCTCCGACTGCATCAATCACCGGCCCACCTGTCTGTCTTCCTCCCTGGAGATTTGACCAGCAGTGTCCTCCTGCTGTCCTTCTTCTTCTCCCGTGCCTCCAGTCAGAACACCTCTGTGTCGTAAAGAGGAACCCTTCCGCACCCGAGCCCAGGCCCGAGGTCACCCTCCCCCACAGACAAGGGGGCTACCCTCAAGGGCCGCCAACAGCCTAACATTCCATCCCCAGCTTCCACTTGGACTCCACTGCCCCAGCTGGGCTGACTCTGAGTATTTGTGGGGGCTTGCCCTCTGCTAACCCATCTGTTGGGGATTAGTCAGGGCTCTCAGAATACTCCAAGCAGCTCCTCCTCACCTCCACAACCATTCTTTTGGAAGTTTCCAGCAAGTTCCAGAAGCAGGGGGAGGTCTCAGAGATGCTGCCTGTGAGTCATCCAGCCTCCCAGAGTCACCGAAACCCTGACCCAGAAAAAACACAGACTTGGCTGCTAGTCAAGCCAAACAATTTATATACTCTAACAGAAATTTTACTCTAGCACACTAAAGGGTGCTACACTAGTGATGAGCCAATCATACCTGGGTTTGGTGTCAAATCAATGGAAACTGAAAAAAATACTGATTAGACACGTGCACTGCCGAAAAATTAGTGTTCAATTCATTTGTTTTTTTTTGTTTTTTTTTTCGGGTCATTCGTTATGACCGCAATTTGTAAATTCGTACATTTGAAAATTTGAAAATCCGAAAATAAGAAAGAAAATCCGATAATTCGAAATAATGACTAACTAATAATAACTAACTATTAAATTATAGGTATTGGAATTTCCTTTCAAATGTGGCTGTTAGTGAACGTAACGAATACAAATTTATCCAAAGTTATGAATTATCCGAAATAATGAATGCTGTATCTAAACAAATGGAACGGAACTAATTCATAATAAATAATAATAATAATAATAAAACGTTTTTATTATTGTTATTGTTATTTATTATTATTAACTTATTACCTTCCATTCGTTTAGATACGGCATTCGTTAAATTTGTATTCGTTATGTTCACTAACAGCCAAATTTTGGAAAGAAATTCCAATACCTATAATTTAATAGTTAGTCATAGTTAAGTTCTTATTAGTTAGTTATTATTTTCAGCTGAAAACCATGAGGGGAGACACACACTCCCTACAGGACCTCAGATTATGGGCTGAGTGTCCCCAAATAGGAGTTTCTCATCCTCGTGTTCACCTTTTTTGCAAATTAGACTCTCTGGTCCTTTCTTGCCTTCTATGATTGCCTGCAGTCCGGTTTCTGGTCTTATGGTGTCTGCTTGATCCCTTGAAGCATTATTAATTGCGATATATCTTGGGAAGGCTCTGATATTCATTTGGACAGTGTCCACAGAGGAAGCCCCATTATAGGGCGAAACATGTTGGGAACCACACCATTGTGCTGTACCTTTAAGGACTGCACTGTATGAGTCTTTTCTAATGCAACTGCGTTGATTTTATGTATTAATAAAATGTATACTTTTGAACCACTTCAGCCCCGGAAGATTTGGCTGCTCAATGACCAGGCCATTTTTTGCGATTGTGCACTGTGTCGCATTAAATGACAATTGCGCGGTCATGCGACGCTGTACCCAAACAAAATTGACGTCCTTTTTTTCCCACAAATAGAGTTTTCTCTTGGTGGTATTTAATCATCTCTGCAGGTTTTTATTTTTTGCGCTATAAACAAAAAAAGAGCAACAATTTTGAAAAAAACACAATATTTTGTACTTTTTGCTATAATAAATATCCCCAATTTTTTTTTAAAAAAAGCTAATTTTTTCCTCAGTTTAGGCCGATATGTATTCTTCTACATATTTTTGGTAATAAAAATCGCAATAAGTGTATATTGATTGGTTTGCGCAAAAGTGATAGCGTCTACAAAATAGGGAATAGATTTATGGAATTTTTATAATTATTATTTTTTTTTACTAGTAATGGCAGCGATCTGCGATTTTTATCGGGACTGCGACGTTATGGCGGACACATCGGACACTTTGACACATTTTTTAAACCACTGACAATTATACAGCGATCAGTGCTAAAAAAATGCACTGATTACTGTGTAAATGTCACTGGCAGGAAAGGGGTTAACACTAGCGGGCGATCAAGGGGTTAACTGTGTTCCCTGACTGTGTGTTCTAACTGTAGGGGGAGGGGACTGACTATAGGAGATGACAGATCGTGATTCCTAGCTATTAGGAACTCACGATCTACCTCTCCACAGCTTACAGAACAGGGATGATGTGTGTGTGTTTACACACACACATCCCTGTTCTGCATCTCGTGCCCGTGATCGCACTTGGCCTCCGGTCATCGCGACCCCCAGCCACGAACATCAGCATCCCCCCGCAATGCAGCGGGGGCACGTCTGCTATTCCACTTAAAGGAGCCGACGTACAGATACGTTTTGCCCTCAACCGTGCCATTCTGCCTCAGTAAAACTGGTTACCTAATTTTTTCTATTTATTTAACATGCACCTTAAAAATCCCACAAATCTCCAATATACAAATACGTAAAGTATAGTAAACTACAAAGATCAATGTTTCTTTTCATATTTATGACTGACAAATACTAATTTGATTTATTGCTGAGGGTTACAGCAATTTGCACATCTTTGCTGATCCCTTTACAGCCTTACCGGAAAATCAACCCTGTAGTCTACCTGCTCCCGCTACACAACTCTCTCTCGTTATATCAAGCTCTTGATTTTTATTTTTTTTTACAAACGGGATCTATAATCTTTTCATTTTCATTTTAGAAGTTCATTTTCAATACTGTGGAGCAGCAGCCCCTGTAATGATATTTATTCCACTGTGCAGTATTTATAAATTTAACCGTGATCAGTAGCATTGTGGGATAAATGATATTCCATCTTAGCAAAGTGTTGTATATTACACCAGATTACTGACACCAGCTGAGACATGCTCACAGATAGTATTGCAAATGCAATCACTCATAAATCTGTCATCGGCTTCCATGTGCCTTCAATTCATATATCTACTACAGTATTTCACGAGCAGGCAAAGAATCACTTTTTGGCATTGCAGGAATGAAGCAAACTGAGTTTGTCCTTAAACCTGTGACCTTCTATTTAATAGAGATAGAACCTTACGCAGATAGGAATGTGCGGTAATAAATACCAAAGTTCCATTAGAGTCATTAGTTTATCAGTAATTATTCTAGAATTGCATTGCTCACAATGTCTGCACATGATAATAACTCATTTAGAATACAGTAGGAAGTTTTGCTTTGGGTTGAAGAACTTATCTAAGTTTATATACAAACTAGTCAATACAGCGGCACATTCATTTACGATGTGAAAGATATACACTAATGCCCCGTACACACGGTCGGATTTTCCATCGGATTTTCCGACACACAAAGTTGGAGAGCAGGAGATAAAATTTTCCGACAACAAAATCCGATCGCGTCAATTCCGACCGTGTGTGGCCTGTTCCGACGCACAAAGTGCCACGCATGCTCAGAAGAAATTCCAAGACGGAACAGCTCGTTCTGGTAAACTTAGCGTTCGCAATGGATACAGCACTTTCGTCACGCTGCAATGTTCAAAATGGTTTAATACAGCGCACTCTCTTCTTCTTTATAATGTGACAAGAATGAAGTAGTTTTGCTGCTCATATTCACACACACTTCTCACAAAGTTTTATTTGGGATTATTGGGATTCCCTGAATATATTGTTATTAGTTGTCACATCTGACAGAATTTTTTTTTTTTTATTTAATTTTTTGGGGGATTTTAAGCCTTTTTTTTCATTTAATGTTTGGATTTTTTCAAAGGCTGATCTTTGTTCAATGTTATTTTTATTTTTACTCCAGAATATTTTTGGGTGTGTTTTGTGTGTCAAGTTACCCCAACACCATTGATATCTTTTATTATTTAATCTCCAGGAGATTGTTTGGTGTTGGTGTCCCTTGTTCATTTCACATTGTATATTTGAAATGTACCTGAATCCTCACAAACAAACTGTCATTTTTGAAGTAAAACACATAGGAGAGTATAATTCAAAACAAAAATCCTTTATTAAGGGATCAGAACCAAACAAAGAGGAAGGCAACACTGGCTCAACAGGAGAAATTAGTGAAGCCTGGGACCCCCACGGCAGACATCAATTCTTCAACATCAAAATTGGTGGCCTGAGGAGTCCATATGTAAGGGAGGGCAGTCTGGTCCAGAATTCGCAGAGATCCGGATAGCAGCAGATGACATCTGTGTCCCCAGGCTGTGGTACCACAAGAGGCTGCATTTTTTGGCCGACCAGACTGGATCCAGGGTCCTCACTTTCTGGTCTTCCTTTCACGCTTCCTTCCCGGCTATGGCTGTGCAGTTGGAGATGTGGCAGGAGGAGGAGTAGGACCTGGAGGAGGACTGGGAGGACCTGGAGGAGAAGGAGGAGGAGGACCTGCAGGAGGAGGAGGAGGACCATCGCAAAGGTGTGTCTGAGCTGTCATTTGGCCCCTCATACCTTTGTTAAGAGCCTCCAATATGAGTGCCTCACACAAGACTTGTTGGCCCTCCTCCATCCTCTGCATTTTATATGCAATGACAGCAGCAATGTCCTCCTCCACGGTCTGTCATGCTCCCAGGACCTCTGTAGCCCTCCAAAAGAGTCCTCCGTTAGCCTCCTCTAGGGCACTCCTCCTACTGCCACTTTCTCTTTTCAGGGGGGGTGGAGGGACCGGCATATCAGGCAGCCTGCTCGGCCCGGCCACCTCCTGGCTGAGACTTCCCTGTGTATGAAAAAGGGACATGGTTGTAATGTTTTGCTTCATCAATCACAATCCTAAATTAGTACTCCCAACTAACATCTAGTTAACATCATTGATTGGACAAGCAAAAATATTTAGAGGGATGCTATACCTGGCTCAATCTGGGCTCCTCCACATGTTGCCTGGAAGGCCCAGGTTGGGCGTCAGAAGCCTCAGCCGGGGAGGAAGGAAGCGTGGAAGGAAGACTGGAGAGGGATGGCCTGGGTTCAGTCTGGCCTGCCAGAAAATGCAGCCTGTCGTAGTACAACATCCTGGGGACATAGATGTCATCTGCTGCTCCAGGTCTCTGTGAATCCAGGACTTTCTTGCGCTCCCTTAGATATGTACTTCTCAGGCCACCAATGAAAATCTTTAAATAGGTGATGTCTGCCGTGGGGATCACCTGCTTCACAATTTCACACAATTGCACCAGTGCTGCCTTCCTCTTTGCTTGGTTCTTGAAATGGGGGTGTTTAATCTCCCACAGACAGGGCAGCTCCCTTAAGATATCTACGAATACTGACATGAAGTCATTGTCTTTCACTAAGATATCCATGTTCACTGCAAGACACAACACAAGACAAAGCCTAATGTCAGACAAAACTCTCCTAATCTTGTTACAATATAGGCTTCAATGTAGAAGCAGTATAGGCACAAGTTTGTCTCTTACCTTCGTTCTTACGATCGGCGCGTCCAATGCTCCTTCCTCCGCTCACAGATCGTACGTAATACGCACGCGTGTTACGCTTTATACACACTGCGCATGCGTGTAACTCCGCCCGCCCCTGACGTTCTTTCTAGTCTATTCCCCGCCCCTTTTCGTTCGGCGCAGTGGGTGAAGAGCACATGGCGGAGTCAGAGCAGGTGCATGCTAATTATAGCAACGAGGAGGAGGAGGAGGAAAGCCCGGATCCGGACACGTCCCGATCCAGAAGGAGACATTTTAAGGCCACAAATATGTCCTTTGGGGAGATGTTGGAGATGGTCGACATCATGAAGAAGTCCGACTATGACGGAAAGTATGGGCCTTACCCCAACCCCAATATACGAAAGGCCAAGATCATGGCGAAAGTGATCAAAAGTCTGCAGAAGAATTTCGGGGTACGATGATCGAAAGATCAGCTCAGGAATCGGTGGTCGGACCTGAAATTGAGAGAGCCAGAGCAGTACCGAAAGATCCGGAGAGTGCTGCAAAAAAGTAAGTAGTTGTGCTGTGTTCCTATTCTTTCTGTCTTTATTGCGTTCGTGCTGCTACATATGCTTTTATTAATTGTAACGTTTAAAAGGGCAACTTTAATGTTCATGGGCCCATTATTCGTTCGTATCAAACATTTTTCTTTCGGCCTCTAAAACACCATTGTTTAGGCCATATGCTTTTTCCCACATTTTTTTTGGGCCTACTTGGATGCCAAATAGTTGTTTGTGTAGATGGGTTTGTTACTAGAATGAAATGCAAACTAGATTGTGTGTAAGGAGAGGACACTGAGCAGCTGTTTTCACATCTGGACACTAGAGCACTAGTGTGGGACACCAGAACACCATTTTTATTAGGGGGCCACACAGGTGCTCCAGTGTATATTATAGGGGGGTCTCCATCTGTGAAGCTTGTACTAAACAGGTAAAGTATTGCAGCTTGACAAAGGGCAATAAAAAATATACATCTTGGAACTCGGCTAAAATAGACAATTGTACCCCACTTCCAAGCAATGTTTCCTATTTATAGTTCTGCCATCAAATATCTGTGTGCTAATTAAACCATTTTTGTTTTACATAGGGGAGAAAAGACTCGGAGGACACCCCTCATCCGAGGAGACCAGAGACCCCCCACCTCTGGAAGAAGGTGAAATACCACCAACCCAAACTGAGCAGGAGGAAGAAGAAGACGTGGTGGAGATTGGCACCACAACAGGTGAGTGTCTGCGACCACAGACTCAGGTAAAAGAGATGGATGGTGGCAGATTTTTGATACCTGTTTTTGTTTTCTTTCCCTCTTTTTAGGTGATCGTGATGTTGTGGATCCAGAACGTTTCAAATCAGAAAGTGCCCAGATCCTGATCGGGGAGATCATGGGGTGTAATGTAGAACTGCAAAACATACAGCAAAAAATCAATGATGTTATTAAAAAAAATAATAACATCATTGATGTTTTGGGGCGAATTTAAAACCCCACAAAATCACTTTTTGTATTGTGGTCCAATCTTTTAAAAATGTTTGCAATATTTTGAAAAGCCAAATTTGGAGGATGCACACAGTGTGTCAACATGTGCTATCTGCCATCACGGGAGATCAATGGACGCGTTTTGGGGGTGCAACCCCTTCCTCAATTATAAAGTAGCGTTGAGGAAGGGCTTGCTCCCCCAAAACACGTCCCTTGATCCCCCCTGATGGCAGATAGCACATGTTGACATTCGTAAATTGGTGTGCATCTTCCAAATTTGGCTTTTCCAGGGGTGATTTCCCCCCATCTGAACGCTATATCAAACACAGTTCATAAATACTCATGTCTGATATAGCCTTCAGGTTTTACCATATGTGAACTGTGTAAGTTCAAGTTTTTTGGCTTTCTTGTTGGTTTTACACAGGCCTGTTTTTGATAATGCTACTGCAAAAATTGTTATACAACAAACATGTTGGTTTGTTTTAAAAACCTTTGGGAAATGCACATGTGATTGTGCAGGTATAAAAAAGTGCCTTACTCAAGAATGTGTGGATTATTGTCTCAACACTACAATACAACACTTTTGGGGTGATGTAATTGCTGTTTTCAGCAAAAATGGGGGTTATTTCCTAAGGGCAAATCCTCTTTGCACTACAAGTGCAGTTTCAGTGCAGTTGCAAGTGCACTTGTAGTGAAATGTGTTTTTGCATTTAGGAAATAACAGCCAACAGTGCTTTGTATAAGGTTACACAATCACGACATTTTCTGGACTCAACACATTTCTGTCAGGGTCAGCTAAAACAAACACAAGCAGTAAATGTCCACCAAGAATTTTTTTTTTTTTATTATAAAAAGGCTTCACAGATTGTGTGGCATATTGATAGCCCCCCTACCCGCAAAGAACTCCAGGTAGCGTAACCGGACATCACGGGCACTCAGGGAGGGCAAGCCAGGACGGCCACTTTCAAGCGCCGTCAGTGTGGTTTGATGTAGGATTCCGGCCTCAGGCCCAACTGAGCCAGCATAGTTGGCAGAATGTTTCCTTAAAAAGTTATGGAGAACACAGCACGCCAGTATAATATGGTTCAGTTTATACTCCGCCATATGGATGGGTGTCAGAAATAGTCGGAACCGGCTGGCCAGGATTCCAAATGTGTTCTCCACCACTCTTCGGGCTCTGGCCAGCCGGTAATTAAAAACCCTCTGTTCCGGGGTGAGGGTCCTCATTGGGAATGGCCGCATCAGGTGGTCCCCCAGCGCAAACGCTTCATCAGCAACGAACACAAATGGGAGTCCTTCCACATTGTCCTCTGGAGCTGGCAAGTCCAAGCTGCCATTCTGGAGACGCCTGTAGAACTCCGTCTGGGCGATGACTCCACCATCGGACATCCGGCCATTCTTCCCCACGTCCACATACAAGAAGTCGTAATTAGCCGACACCACCGCCAACATCACTATACTATTAAACCCCTTGTAATTATAATAGTACGACCCCGAGTTGGGTGGTGGGACGATGTGGACGTGTTTCCCATCAATTGCCCCTCCGCAGTTAGGAAAGTCCCACCGCTCGGCAAAGTGGGAGGCCACAGTCTGCCATTCCTGTGGCGTGGAAGGAAACTGTTGAGGAAAAAACAATAAACATTACTATTTTTACTCTGAAACATGGCAAGCAGATTATACACAAACATTATGGGGCAACCTCCAGATAGCATTTACTAAGGGTAATTTAACAACGCCAAAGTATAAGGTACACTTATCATATTCCCCCTCCCCCCCTCTCATGGGCCATTTCTAACATTATAGGGGGTGTGTGTAAATCTTGGACAGGTAACCCTCTTCACTTCATTGAGAGATGAATGCCTAAATAATGGGTATTACTTGGAACAGCCCCTCCTTAGTTACACTATTGGCAGCCCACTGGACAGGTAAGAAGTGTCATAATACAAAGATATAAATACACACTGTACACATTTGAGGACATTTGGACATTCTGCTATTACCTATCAAGATAATAATAGGATACAAAAACTTTAAACAGTACCATTGGAAAGTATACAGGCAGGCCCTTGCACTACATGCTTTGGGGACTTCATCCATAAATCTGAGCACTAAAGAGATGGGTATAGCGTGTATGGGTTTGGCAAAGTCAGCAGATAGATGATTGAGGATAGAGAATTGGCATCAGCTGACTTAGCAGTTGGGGGAGGGAGGGTTACTAAAAATTATTTGGGGACACCACAAAAAAAAGCCTCTGCCACTCTGCCTGAATTTAAATCAAAAATAACATTTCCAAACATTTTAGGGGGTGTTTGGGGTAAAGCACTACTATGGAGCAGATAAAATACATTGTTAAGTGACTACATGAGGTGAATATAGGCCAGGAGACACCATGCTGGGGAGGTTAGTGAAGGGCAAATATGTATGAACGACCTAAAATAATAATTACATAAAAATCCTGCATGCATGAGGACAAAGGGGACATTCACAGCATATTACAAGCATGGTAATTAGAGAATGAGGAAAGAAATACAATATATTAGCAAACATTCAATACAATAAAATGTGATATTAAAGGATAAAAATCTTACCTTCATATACTCCTTCTGCAGGACCTGTATGATGGCAGAACAGGTCTCTGGGATGATGATACCCAGAGCCTGGGGGGAGATGCCTGTCGAGAACTTCAAGTCCTGCAGGCTTCTCCCTGTGGCCAAATACCGCAGGGTAGCGACCAACCTCTGCTCCGGAGTGATGGCTTGCCTCATGCAGGTATCCTGCCTGCTGATATAGGGGGTCAGCAAAGCCAACAAACGGTGAAACACGGGGTCCGTCATCCTGAGAAAGTTCCTGAAATCATCAGGATTATTCTCACGGATCTCACGGAGCAAAGGCATATGAGAGAACTGGTCACGCTGAAGCAACCAATTCTTGGTCCATGAACTCCTCCCCACCCTGTTCATGGACTGGACTTGTGTCAAGGTCAGGACCCCAACACCAAGCCCCCGCACAGCACGAACTCTACGAGGAGTACGCATACGAAACATGGCTAGAAAACGGTCGGCTGCTCAGAATGAAGTAACAGAACGCACTGAAGAACAGCAAGGCCTGTGAAGAGCGACCTGAAAAACAACAACGAGCGGGCAAGATCGCACAGAAAACTCCGATACGAACTGACTGCACGCACTGAAGAGCAGATACAAACCCACAAGCACAAACTGAACGGCAGAAAACGATCTGAAAGCCACGAGTCTGAAAAAGCGCAAATCGTCTCTCACCAAACTTTTACTAACATGAGATTAGCAAAAGGAGCCCAAAGGGTGCCGCGCTTGGTTCTGAACCGGCCTTTTCTAGTCTCGTCGTACGTGGTGTACGTGACCGCGTGGTTGGCGATCGGAAATTCCGACAACTTTGTGCGACCGTGTGTAGACAAAAAAAGTTTG
The DNA here is from genome assembly GCF_042186555.1 of Aquarana catesbeiana. NCBI lineage: Eukaryota > Metazoa > Chordata > Amphibia > Anura > Ranidae > Aquarana > Aquarana catesbeiana. The sequence goes on from NC_133326.1 coordinate 26,981,019, forward strand.
AGCCAACATCCGTCGGAAAAAATCCTAGGATTTTGTTGTCGGAATGTCCGAACAAAGTCCGACCGTGTGTGGCAGCAACTCAATGCATTTGGGCATTTAGACATGGTGAAGACAACTTGCTGAAGTTCAAACCAAGCATCAGCATGGGGAAGAAAGGATATTTAAGTGATCTCTTCTTTGATCTTTTCTTTAACCGCTAGCCGACCAGCCGCCGCAGTTATACTGCGGCAGGTTGGCACGGCTGTGCAAATCGCCATAGGTGTACGTCGCTCCTTTAAGACGTCACAGCAGGAGCGCACCGCGTGTCTCCTGAGCCGATGCGCCTGCCCGGCAGGTGCGGTGACCGCCGGGGCACCCACGATCACTCGTGACAGAACGAGAACGGGGATGGTTCAGGGTTGCCAACCTCCCGGAGCATTTTTATACTGACAAAACATGGCAAATTTACTGGCGGAGAACATTTTTTTACTGGCAACCTGAGAAATTACAGAACTGCTATTGAAAACTAACACAGTGAATGTTTGAACAGTATAAACATGATATGGAACACTAATGCCACGTACACACAATAGGATTTTCCGACAACAAATGTTTGATGGGAGCTTGTTGTCGGAAATTCTGACCGTGTATAGGCTCTATTTTTTGGCGGAATTTCCGACAAACAAAATTTGAGATCTGGATCTCAAATTTTCCGACAACAAAATCCATTGTCGGAAATTCCGATTGTGTGTACACAATTCCGACGCACAAAAGTCCACGCATGCTCGGAATCAAGCAGAAGAGCCGCACCGGCTATTAAACTTCATTTTTCTCGGCTCTTCGTACGTGTTGTACGTCACCGCGTTCTTGACGTTTGGAATTTCCGACAACATATGTGTGACCGTGTGTATGCAAGACAAGTTTGAGCCAACATCCGTCGGAAAAAAATCCACGGTTTTGTTGTCAGAAAATGCTATAGTGTGTACGCGGCATAACAATACCTATAACAAAGTAATTTGCTTGATTTACCCATAAAAAGTCAACACAGCATGAAATTATCATCCCCTGATATTTACTGGCAGTTGTAAAAAAAATCATAGATTTTTACAAACTGTCAGTAAATTTACTGGCGGTTGGCAACCCTGGGACGGTTCTCTCAAATCCCAGTTCTCTCAGGGGAGAGGAGACACATCGTGTGTTCATTCTAAGTATGAACACCGACCGGTCTTCTCCCCTAGTCAGTCCCATCCCCTCTACAGTTAAAACACACTGAGGGAACACAGTTAAACACTTGATCGCCCCCTATTGTTAACCCCTTCCCTGCTAGTGACATTTATACAGTAATCAGTGGCTATTTTTAGCTCTGATCGCTATATAAATGTCAATGGTCCCAAAATAGTGTCAAAAGTGTCCGATCTGTCTGCCGCAATATCACAGTCCTGATAAAAATCGCAGATCGCTGCCATTACTAGTAAAAAAAAATAATAATAAAAATGACATACAGTAAATCTATCCCCTATTTCGTAGACATTATAACTTTTGCGCAAACCAATCAATATACACCTATTGTGATTTTTTTTAACCAAAAATATGTAGAAGCATACATAGCTGACTAAACTGATGAAGAAATGTATTTATTTTTTTGGGGATATTTATTATAGCAAAAAGTACAAAATATTGTGCTTTTTTCAAAATTGTCGGTCTTTTTTTGTTTAAAGCGCAAAACATAAAAACCACATCAAATACCACCAAAAGAAGCTCTGTTTGTGGGGAAAAAAAGGACATAAATTTTGTTTGGGTAGAACGTCGCACTACCATGCAATTATCAGTTAAGTTGACACAGTGCCGTATCACAAAAAATGGCCTGGTCAGTAAGGGGACAAATCCTTCCGGGGCTGAAGTGGATAAAGCTATGAAGTACAACATCTCTTATTTTGAATCATTTCTAGATATATGTGCTTGTGGTTTGCCTTCCGTGTCCACCGGAGGGAGTACCCTCGGGTGCCCCTGCTGTTGCCACTATTTTCAGTTGCTGGTACTCCGTAAGTAAGCAACAAAACAACTTTTTTCCTTCCCATTTTCTTCACCAGTTATGCTTAAAATTGTGTATGTCCAGTATTTTGTTGTTGTGATGTACTGTTTTCATTGTAGATGGTAATAATCGATTCCTCCTGAAGAAGTGTTTGTCACCACGAAACATCTAGAGGATTTGCTGCACATCAATCACTCTGTACCCTTAGGCTTAACGTACATGGGACATTTTAAAACCTCCTTTAACAATTCAACTTGACAGATAGTAAACTACGTTTAAAAACGTCAGTTTTGCCACGTTTACATGCTGCGTTTAGCCGCGTTTGCGTTTAGGAGCATTTAAAAAAATATATATATTTTTTTTTTTTCAAATAGTCAAAAATGTATCTCCATTAAAAACGCCTGTAAACGAAATGCGGCTAAAAGCAAGTTACCGCTTTTACAATCTGCTACAGGTATTTGGCATTTCAAATGCCTCTGAACATCCGTCTTGAACGCATTTTTTTGCTTTCCAAAAAATGCTTCTAAACTCAACTGCCTAGAAACGTCTGTAAACGACCCTGTGTGCATGTACTGATAAGATAACATAGAGGAGAGTTGAGGGGCAGCTGAAAAAAATGCCCAACTGCTCCTAAACAGCAGTGTACATGAAGCCTTAGGATCACCTGAGGTTACCACTTCACCAGCACTATTAATGAATTTGGTGCATCTGTGGGGCACTGGTGATCGCAGACACTTCCTAGGTCTGGAACACATGCAGAGGGAGCTGAGGGATGCCATCACTTGCGGGTAGAGGAGAACCAATAGGTGACATGTTTGTGGAGCATGCGCTCCTTCTTCAGGCCTCCAGAGGCAAACACATGACGGCATCCCTTGGCTCCCTCTGCGTGTGTTCCAGACCCAGGAAGTGTAGGTGATCACCGACGCAGCCCGCTCTGAGCCCCCAGCAAGCAGCCCCACAGATGCACCGACTTCATGGATGTCTGACAAATTATCACTAAATGCCTGTTACCATTTACTCTTGTGAGTACCCATTTTTCCATTTGTGAAATTAAACTTGCTGTCATACAGCACTTTGAGTGGCGCCTGTGTTTTATTCTCAGCTGTTCCAGAAGACTCTTCTTATCTTCCACTGGGCTGCCTTCAAGTTGCTTTTATATGGACTTTATGGACTTTTATATGAGCCAGTTTTTTTAAAATTCATCTTAACTATTCCCTTCCCCTATATGCAATTAGGTTGGTGGGTTCACATTGAGCCTGGCGCAAGCGCCGATGTATTTCCTATCTGAATCTAGGGAAGCAACTGTCAGCAGTGAGAAAACCTTCCATACTAAAGGAGAGCCGGGAACGTAACCGGCAGGGGCCAGCACAGAGGCGGGTGGAGACAAAGAGGTGCAGGCACTAGAAAAGAGTAGATGGGTGACAGTCAGGAAGGATAGAAGGGAAAGTGCCAGGGAGGCCGATCCTAGACTGGAACATCCCAATAAGTACACTCCATTGAGTGACATTTGTGAAACCAGTCAGGGACCATCACTGCTGGAGCTGAGGGACTCCCCTAGCTGCCAGGGGAAGAACTCCTCCAGTGAGAGTGGAGGGGGGATCGAAGGGAAGGGAAAGACAGATTCTGGTGGTAAGGGACTAAATTCTTACAAGGACAGAGAGGGCAATCTGCGACAAAGACCTAAAGTGACTGCTGTCTACCGAGCGCTCGGGTTTGGCACCTTCACGGATCTGGTGCACAGATTACTGGGAGGGGCTGGGGAAGACCTGGCTGTCATGGTGCACGTTGGCACCAATGACAAAGTCAGAGGCAGATAGAGTGTCCTAAAGAACGATTTTAGGGACTTAGGAGCTAAATTGAGGAAAAGGACCTCCAAGGTAGTATTCTCAGAAATACTACCGGTACCTTGAGCCACACCAGAAAGGCAGAGGGAGATTAGGGAAGTTAACAAGTGGCTGAGGAGCTGGTGTAGTAAGGAGGGATTTGGGTTCCTGGAGAACTGGGCTGGTCAGTCACCAGTTCTATAGAAGGGACGGACTGCACCTAAATCTTCACAAGGGAATCAGGGGGAATCTTCACAAGGGAATCAGGGGGCTTCAGTAACCAAAACTGCAGTTTTTATCCTTATGACACATCACAGGAAGCACCCTCATGGCTAACAGAGGATAGAATTAAAGATAGACTTGGAAAACTTAACATTAATAGGTCCCTGGGACCAGATGGCTTGCACCCAAGGGTCCTTATGGAACTGTAGCACCAATATTTTAAAAAAGAACCAAAATACAGCCCTGGGAATTACAGACCAGTTAGTCTAACATCAATAGTATACAAGCTCCTGGAGGGGATAATAAGGGACTATATACAAGATTTTAGTAGTGAAAAGTGTATCATTAGCAGTAATCAGAATGGATTCATGAAGAAGAATCGTTCTTGCCAAACCAATCTATTAACCTTCTATGAGGTGGTGAGCTGCCATCTAGATAAAGGAAGGCCCATAGACGTGGTGTATCTGGATTTTGCAAAAGCATTTGACACAGTTCCCCATAAACGTTTACTGTATAAAGTAAGGTCCGTTGGCATGGACCATAGGGTGAGTACATGGATTTAAAACTGGCTACAAGGGTGAGTTCAGAGGGTGGTGATAAATGGGGAGTACTCGTAATGGTCAGGGGTGGAAAGTGGAGTCCCCCAGGGTTCTGTGCTGGGACCAATCGTATTCATTTGTTCATAAACGACCTGGAGGATGGGGTAAACAGTTCTCTGTATTTGCGAACGATACTAAGCTAAGCAGGGCAATAACTTCTCCGCAGGATTTGGAAACCTTGCAAGAAGATCTGAACAAATTAATGGGGTGGGCAACTACATTGCAAATGAGGTTTAATGTAGAAAAATGTAAAAAAATGCATTTGGGTGGCAAAAATATGAATGGAATCTATACACTAGGGGGAGAACCTCTGGGGGAATCTACGATGGAAAAGGACCTGGGGGTCCTAGTAGATCATAGGCTCAGCAATGGCATGCAATGCAAAGCTGCTGCTAACAAAGCAAACAGAATATTGCCATGCATTAAAAAGGGGATTAACTCAAGAGATAAAACAATAATTCTCCCACTCTACAAGACTCTGGTCCAGCCTCACCTGGAGTATGCTGTCCAGTTCTGGGCACCAGTTCTCAGGAAGGATGTACTGTAAATGAAGCAAGTACAGAGAATGGCAACAAAGCCAAAAGGACTGGAAGATATTAGTTATGAGCAAAGGTTGCGAGCACTGAACTTATTCTCTCTGGAGAAGAAACGCTTGAGAGGGGATATGATTTCAATTTACAAATTCCACACTGGAGACCCCACAATAGGGATAAAACATTTCAGTGGAAGGGAGTTTAATAAGACACATGGCAACACAATAAAATCAGAAGAAATGAGGTTTAACCTTAAACTGCATAGAGGGTTCTTTACTGTAAGAGCGGCAAGGATGTGGAATTCCCTGGTTTCAGTGGGGAGCATCAATAGTTTCAAAAAACTATTAGATAAGCACCTGAACAACCACAAAATACAAGAATATACAATGTAATACTGACATATACTCATACACATAGGTTGGACATGATGGACTTTTTTCAACCTCGCCTACTATGTAACTATGTAAGTCCTAAGGAAGGGGGAGATCTTTGAGCCCTTTAAAATCATCGGCTGCCCCAGGTCTTTTCCTTGTGATCAAATATTGTTATTAAATGTGTTTGCACTCTGCCCACAGTGGGCGCAACAGACCTCAGATCCTCTCTGAGCAGTGTCGGTGGGCTCGGGGGGGGCTGGCTCAGAGGGGGATAGCAAGACCCTATTATACCACTATAGGCAAATCTGGGACCTAGCTATGGTCAAACTCGAGATACCTCAATATAACGATTTCACTCCATTATGGCACAACAAAATTCTATCTGAATTCCTACAGATTCCCAACACAGAGATCTGGGTCACGAGAGGGATCTACTACCTGCACCACCTGCTTTCCGATAGAGGTCTGAAGATCTTTGATGCCCTTCACAGTGAATTCATGCTCCAAAATAGTATGTTCTTCAGCTTCTTACAGATCTGTCATGACATACACTCCCAATTCCCTCACTCTCCTCCTCAGCCCACTTCCAACAATATGCTTATTACTCCTTCATCCACCCAAATAGCTTATGATATTAAACCCCGTTGGGAAAGAGAGGTGGGAGCAATGGAAGATGAGGATTGGAGTGAAGCTTTAGAAGCCATCAAAATTGTCTCTCCTAAACTTTCCGATAGACTCTCTCAAATCTATATCCTGCATCGGGCATACAGTATCTCACCCCATTGAGGGTAGCTAGATATCGGAGGGGGCAATCTACCAACTGTCTATTGTGTCATCAGGAAGTAGGTATATTCTTATACCTAATTTGGGCATGCCCGTTGTTACAAGCACTTTGGAAACAAATTGTGGATTTCCTGCATGACACGATGGGCTCCCCACCTACCTTGGATCCAAAACAATGCCTATTGGGGATATTCCCCAACTCTGAAATTGATAAGTTCACAAAGATATTTTTTGCACGAAACTATTATCAGCCAGGAAAATCAGCCACCTAATTTTACTGACTGGAAGGTAGATGAGAATAACACGCTTCCATACAAAATATTATTGTACATAAAACGGGGGTGCCCAACCAAGTACAATAAAATTTGGGATCGTTGGCTCCAGGTTTCTGAAACATGTACATAAACACCATGATGGTCCCTAGAAAGATTCCTCATTGTCTGTAGGTACCCCACGCCTTTATTACCATGTGGGGATCACTAATTGAGCCCTGATAGATATGTCTCTATCTGTATTAAGGTTTGCACTGGACTTACCACATATCTGTGATAGAACTTTATTTTTTCACATGTAACAGATGTATTGCCTTCAACACGCTTATGTACCTATTGTATATGTGAATTTGTTCAATAAAAACCTTTTGTTAAAAAAAAAAAGTGTTTGGACTCTCAGACCTTTGTTTGGCCCTCTTATTCTGCATGTATATCTTCAAATCTGCGCTCCTGGCTTTTGGGATACAAAGAGAGCAGCTTTTCGGTGTCACTGTGTATTATTGAGATCTGATTGATCTACTGTTGGTTTTAATCCAGCGCCGTGTTTTTACTTTAATTATTAAATTTTATAATTGATGTCTGTTAGAAAAGTTCACCTTCTCCGTTACTTCTTGTGATCATTGTCCACGACCATGTAACTGGACAGCACTGTGGCTTAGTGGTTAGCACTTTCGCCCTGCTATGCTGGGGTCTTTGGTTTGAATCTTGGCCTTGAGTTTGCATGTTCTCCCTGTGCTTGCATGGGTGTCATCTGAATATTCTGGGTTCCTGTCTGAATTGACTCAGTATGTGTATGTATGCATATGAGACAAGGACCTTAGATTGTAAGCTCCTTGAGGCCGGGGAATGATGTGAGGGTACATTATGTAAAGTACTACACAAATTGTTGGTCCTATATAAATGTCTGCAATTAATACGTCAATGGTTTCATAAGCCTCACCTGTCACTAGACATATCCCCCAACTAAGAGCATACATATATCCATAACATGGCACACATCTGTTGTAACAATACTGCAGTACATAGACACTTTACTGTCTGGCATGGTTTATCTAGTTAGCAGTATTTGCCAAATCATTTTGCATAAGACTAACTTATATGCAGCTAAGTTACCCTGTGCTGCATACATTCCATTAGTAGAAATGCCTTTCAAATGCAATGTTTGCTAGATTCAGCATCCATCATATCCTCAGAAGAGCACTACTGTATATCTCACTGTGAGACTTTCTCAAAATGGCCACTGGATCCTGCAGTGGACACCCTCTGCATTGCTAAAGTTAAAAAGTTAAAGTTGAAATTACCTCCACTGTATGAGACCAGTTAAGAGTAGGGAGGGGGGATGGAAGTAGGGTTGTAGGGAGCACCCAGTGGAAGTTAATGTAGGGTCTTGGGAGCACGGAGAGAGCTACAAATAGGAATAGGTGCCCACCAGAGGCAAAACTTGACCCTGCAAGTGGTAGCACTATAGCACTGACGTGAAACCTTTTTCGGCTAAATAATATTGTGGTCTCCCTAATTTGGAAACATCAAGCAGAGGATAAGAGATTCCCAGTAACCCCTCAGCTATTATCGTGTTTACTTTATTTATGCTTTTATAACTCAATAACACAAAAGTTCTATTTAAACATGCCAAATTTTGTTGTAAAGAACATGACATGAAGATACCCACAGTATATCTGTTCCATTCGGTTTCAGCCACAATCCAGTAATATGTGCTCTCCTGAAACTACTGTATATGCAGTGTATTATTTTCAGACTGACACTTAGCCTTGTAAGGGTAGAATGAAGTAATCTCGCACACACGCTATTTCCTATCTTCGGATAGAGATCTTGATTTGCGATCTCTAGAGTCTGTAACAATTTGCTATTTTTAATTTATTGCTTCATTTGTGACTGCTGCTACAGCAAAGTAAATTTATTCTGATTTACACAACCTCTGTCCTGGTTCTGACAGTGACTAATTATTACCTAAGTTAAAATAATGAAAGTGTCTCAAAGTGTCCAATTGCAATTTGTTAGTAAAATGTGCCATGCTGTTTTACCGTGATCCAGAATCATAGAGACTCACGCCAGCTGCCAAAAACTGGCCAAAAGCAACACGTCAAAACATAGGAAAACACCGGCTTGCATATGTGGAGTCTAGATGCCTTTTTGATGGGAGAAAGGGTATTTCACATTTTCTGAATTAATTTTCCATCTTCTTATATATATTTTGCAGTTAACACAGGAAAGGTGTTTTCTTTCATCCATTTCGCAGTAATCATTCCTGTTTTTTGGAAACTGATTTATTAATAGTGTCATTTAACCCATCCTAGCTTGTGTTGATTTCAAATGCTAAAACAGGTAAAGTAATATCATGTGTAATCATGTGTTCTGAGACCGTTAATTGATGAGCCATTGGGATGTGTATGCCTGGTGTTATCAACCTCACCCACTGTAAGCTTGCTGTCTTTATAGTGAACTTATCAGACAAAGTACACAAAAGTCCTAACATCAAAAAAGAGGAGGATTGGCATTATTGCGGTGCTTGTAATGAAAATTGCATGAAGAGTTAATTAAAAAAATATAATTTCTTTATTGATACAAAAATTAAGAGAAAGAGCAAACATTTTGATTAAAACCAATATAAAGCATATACATAATACATGTATTGGGTCACTGGTGCCCCAATAGAGGAATGTGGTCACAGATTGGTGCTGAGTCACAACATGTTTCGCCAGTGATGGCTTCCTCAGGGGATACTGTGGATACACCACAAATAATCCAGCGAAACATGTTGGGACTCAACACTTATCTGTGACCACTTTCCTCTATTGGGACACCAGCGACCCAGTACATGTATTATGTATATGCTCTATATTGGTTTTAATTTAAATTTTTGCTCTTTCTGTTCATTTTTGTATCAATAAAGAAATTATGTTTTTTTAATTAACTCTTCATGCATTTTTCATTACAAGCACCACAATAATCCCAATCCTCCTCTTTTTTGATTTTTACTAAACGGGATGAGGTGCATGATATTCTAGAGCCACTCAGATCATCTCCTTTTGTCAAAAGTCCTAACATATTCCGAACAAGCAGTACAAGCACTTTTTAAAAAAAGTCCCTCATAAACCTCTATAACTATAAGCATTATGGAGAAATTAATCGTCAAAGTTCACAACTGAAGCACTAAAAGCTGTGGGAAGGTGCCAACAGTAACATTTGTGCCTTGTATTTAATTTACTGTTTGGTTCCATCAGGAAGTTCAGGTCAATGACTGTTTAACATGTTATTATATGCCTACCCTGTATACAATGTACTTAAAATGTGCTTTTCATTGTAGACCGATGTACTTATTGTATATCACTACTGTGTGTGGTTCTTTTACTTACAATACAATATTGTTGAAAAAGAATATTACTAGGAATATACTGTATATTCCATTTTCAGGTCTTCACATATTTTCCTATGGTTTACATATATTTTGTTTATAAATAACCATTTAAGTGTTAAATATGTGCTAAAAGATTAAAGTTTGCATAAATTTGAAAACCTACTAAAAGTTTCTTTTTATATCATCAAAAAAAAAACTTGGTAATGTTAAGGTTAACTTGCTGTGATATGTCTACCATTTGGCCTGTGGAGCACCCCGTAGCTGGGGAATTTAGGAGGAAGGGGGGTCACATCGCATTCCTTTTCAAATTACATGTAATTCTTTGCAGTGCAATTTGCTCCCGTTTATTTTGTATGGATGCAAATTGTACCACAAAGTATCTCTTGGCATCGGCACCAATATGGGTGTATCCCTAGTGCAGGCTGTCCAACATCTACAGAAGGCTACAGAATATTTATGGTCTGAAATACAATCAAGTCATGGGTGTGCGCAGCCTATTGCATTAGGGTGTGCAACCCAAAGCTCCAACACATATGCGTTTGACATATTTACCGGCCTCTTCCTCGCTCTCCATTCTGAAACAGTGGGAGGAAGGGGGAGCAAGGGAGCACATGGGAGACACGGGCAACAGAAGGAAGAGGATGGCATATATTAGTACCAATCCCCTATATTTTCCTCCTGTGGCAGCTGAATGTTGACAAAAGGGAGAGGAGAAGCCTACTTTCAGCTGCTGCAGAAGGAAAATACAGATCGGTTCCACTAAATTCCACCCACGCCACCTCTCCTGTCCAGTTTCTGAGGGTCGGCAAGGAAGGGTTGTGATTTACCTGTCACCTGCCCACCATTGACAGGTTGCCAACCCCAGGATTAGGGTGTGCCCAGGCACACCTGGCACACCCCTTGTGCACGCCTATGAATCAAGTATTAATATTTCAATATTAACTATTATTCCAGGATCCAGAAGAACCATTAAGACAGACATCCTTCACCATATGATAACAGCAGCTAGGACAACAATAGCTCGAAATTGGTGAAAAGCAAAAAGTCCTACAGTGGCAGAATGGGTTTGTGAGATGAGTGAAATACAATACATAGAGACAATGATAAGGATTGAAGAGAAAATGAGCAACCAAAACCCAAAAATATGGGAAAAATGTGAAGAGTTTAGGTCCTTGGCAACTTTATCACAATATTTATGAAAGGGAATGAACCACCCTAATGCATACCACCATACCACCTTAATTGGGGGGGGGGTTGATATTAAAACTTTTTTTTTTTTTTTTTTTTTTGGGAGGGTGGTTGAAATGGGATTGTTTTTTTATGAATGATAGAAGGATGATGTGATGGACTCTATGTAAGATAAGAGAATATTGTTTTAATATATAACTAGAACATAGAAATTCATTTTGAGAGACTCTATAAAGCAATGAATATGTATTTGTATTTGTATTTGTACTAAATGGAAAATAATAAAAAGAGATTGAAAACAGAATATTTATGGAGATTACACCATTGACAAGAGCCACTAATGACAAAACATTCCTCTTGTCAATGGTGTCATCTCCATAAACATTCTGTAGCCTTCTGTGGATGTTGGGCAGCCTGCACCCCTCCTTCATCAAGAACTCGATAACGGCGCATTGCTTCTGCTTGAAAACCATTATATACCTGCAAAGAAAAATAAGAATAAGAAGAAGAGTTACTATTGAGGAAAAGTTACTCCACCAACATGTGACATTTGAATGATCTATGGAAGTTAATCAAAAATGATGCCCACTCTTGTACTTGTTTCCGACACAAAGCATTCTATAAAAAACAATCGAGTGTTGAAATTTGACTTAGCTGGCATAGGTAATAAATAAAAAAATACAGTATACCAATAAAGTGATTATAAAATTCATATACATGTAATAAATGTTGGCGCATGCCACAACACTTCCTTTCATACTGCAATATCTACTCTGCTATACCTCGGGGAGCAGGCCTCTGTCTATTAGATTACATTGCTTGAGACTAGTCACTAACAGATATCATTCTCACAGTAGGCAGTCTGAAGTACCTGTTTTTAAATCAATTCAACACCTTCTTTGTGCAAGATCCTAGGCAAAATCTGCCCATAAAACTGACATGCCCTGGGGCTGATGGTTACAGATGCAGGGCCCAGGAATAAAGGTGCTCGGCAGGTATGCACTGAAGTGGAAGATTAAAGAGACACAGAATATGTAGAAGGACCAAGAAGAGTGACGAGGCTGCAATGCTAAATAAACACAGAGACCACTCCAGCAAAAGAAACAAATGACAGGATATTAGGTTCCAAATGTGAAAATGAAATTGGTTAACCCGTCGCTATTTGCATGTCAGAGTGTGTATGCTTCATTACTTGCAGATTTGGAAGTTAATAAGTTCATGTTATATTCAAAGATGTTACATATTTCCCGAGCTTAGTGAGCAGTTTGGTTGTTGATATAGGAAATTACTTACTAAAGGCAAATAGGTTGTTCGCTTTGCAAGTGAAGTTGCACTTTGCAAGGGAACGTTCCCCAGAGCTTAGTGAATGTGGTTAAATTTCACTCTGCAACGAATTACCCAATCATGTTCAAGGAAGACATAAAAAAAAACAGCTTTTTTGCTTGCATATTATTGGATGATGGAAGTCAGCAGAGCTTCGCCTCATTCTTTAAGCTCTGAGGAAAATTCCCTTGTACAGTGCAACATCCCCAAAGGCAAAACGATTATTTGCCTTTAGGCCCCATTCACATTTCGCATAGCGGGAATGCTCGTTCCCGCTCGCAATTGTTTTTGCGCAATTTACACGAGTTTTCGCGTGTCGCACATAGGGCATCCCATTCACTTGAGTATCCATACAGAAATTATTATTATTATTATACACAATTTATATAGCGCCAACAGTTTGCACAGTGCTTTACAATGTAGAGGGGGGACAGCACAATTACAATACAGTTCAATACAGAAGTGACAGGAGGGCCCTGCTCGAGGAGCCTACATTCTAAAGAGAGGGGGGAGGTGGTACGAAAGGTAATAGCTGTGGGGGATGGTCTGATGGGGGTGGCTCGGGACAGTTCTTAGGTGGGTGTGGGATAGGCTTTCCTGAATAAATGAGTTTTCAGGGATCTCCTAAAAGTGGAGAGGGTAGGGGCTGATCGTACATACTGGGGCAGGGAGTTCCTGAGGATGGGAGAGGCTCCAGGGAAGTCCTGTAGGCAAGCATGGGAGGAGGTAAAAAGGGAGCTAGAGAGCAGGAAGTTTGGGGAGGAGCGGGGGGGACGATTTTGGCAATATCTGCAGATGAGGTTGGGGGCGATGTTGTGGATGGCCTTGTATGTTGTGGTTAGTATTTTGGGAATTTTATACGGTGGGGTAGGGGAAGCCAGTGAAGTGATTGGCAGAGAAGGGCTGCAGTCATAGATCGGTTAGTGAAGTGTATGACACTGGTCCAGGAGGCCGATAAATGACTGCAACCCTCAGACAAACTGGAGAGAAAAGACGCAGCACAGGTACAGCCAGGCTGCAGTTCCCTCTTTTTTAATAAAGAATAATTGCATAGTTGACTTACATAGTTGTGCTAGCATTTTTGTGTGAGTTGTAGCATTGTTCCATGTGTTTTCATTCACTTGAATGAGCTGCCCTATGTGTGCTTGTTCCACCAAAGAAAATCAAGGACCAAGTTTTGGCCATAAACCAGGTGCATTTTTTGCATCTGGCTGCGATTTTTGCGTGATTCCAAATCGCTCAGATGTGAAAGGAGCCTTAGTATATCAACCCAATAGAGTTGGTTGAATGTAATTCAGATTGCCATTAATTGGTTTTTGAAGACATAACACCGACAAAAGACTTTGAGGCCTGGGTATCAACAAATCAGAATGAAAGTGGAACTTCACCCAAAAGGGGTAGTTCCCCTCTTCTTCCCCCTAGCCCCCTCCTCTGACATATTTGGCACATTTTTTTTGGGGGGGGGGGGGCAGGTACCTGGTTTTGACAGATACTGGCTTCCACTTCCTCTCAGATCCCCAATGATTCGAGCTGGAGTTCTCCTCACATCCTTCCTGCCCGTAGTCTTCTAGGACACATCACAGGTCCCAGAAGGCTGCGGGACCATTCACAAACCACAGCACAGCTGTATGCGCAGTGGGCATAGGGTTGCCACCTGTCTGGGATTCACCTGGGCAGTCCAGGTTCTGAATGATGTGACCAGAGGGTAAGGGGGCACTGTGCACGCCACATTACTATTCCATTTGGAGTTCCCAAAGGTGTTCCAGGTCTGTTACAATCCTATAATGTATGCTAAAACAAAAACAAAAAAAACATTTGCTGTGCCCTGCTAAAGTGTTCAGGTTTGACTTGAAGAAAAAGTGGCAACCCTAAGTGGGCAGCCAGCTGTGAAGCCACAAGGAGTCACAGCTGGCTGCCCACAGTTAACAAGCTAGTGCCAGGGATTGAAGTTCAGTGAATTAAATAGCTCGGGTGAGGACAGCGCTGGATCCCTGGAGAGCAGAGTGTCTATTTATTAAAAGTCAGCAGCTACAGTTTTTGCAACTCTGCTGAATCTGAAAATGCACATATTAAAAAAGTAATAGCAATCCTTATTTGCTTAATTACTCCTGCTGCCCTAGCTAGCCTCTGCACTAGCAGGCACCGTGTTGATCCAAAATTAAAGGGGTTGTAAAGGTAAAAGTTTTTTCACCTTAATGCGTTCTATGCATTAAGGTGAAAAAACTTCCGACAATACCGCTGCCCCCAGCCCCCCCGTTGTACTTACCTGACCCCTCGAAAGACCCACGCTCGCTCCCGACATCCATTTCGCCGCTCAGCCTGGCCGCTGATTGGCTACAGTGGATGGATTGAAAGCAGCGCAGCCATTGGCTCGCGCTGCTGTCAATCACATCCAATGATGCGGCGCGCCGGGGGGCGGGGCCGAGTGATACAGTGAGCGGCTATAGCCGCCGGCTGTATCACGGGAACGCGCCCGCAAGAACTAACCACCATGCGAGGGAGCTCGCATTAAGGTGGTTAGTTCTCTCGGGGAGAAGCTGAAACAGCCGCCGAGGGACCCCAGAAGAGCAGGTTCGGGGCCACTCTGTGCAAAATGAGCTGCACAGTGAAGGTAAGTATATGTTTGTTATTTAAAAAAAAAAAAATTACCTTTACAACCCCTTTAAGTTGGTTCTCTCTGCTGTAATATACATGCATGGTGACCTGTCCATAGCAATAAATAGGAATTCCTTACTTTCATTTCTATTTAGTTGGGTTTTGAATTGCAAATGCTGCCCATTTCTGTGCAAGAAAGACATTTCAATGCAAGAAATATGTTTTTTTTGGCTATATACTTTTTGATGAAGATGGTGAAGACCTTTATTACACGTTGCACTTTTTGGTACCTTTGAATCTGAGTTTTCCAAAATTTACTGTAACCAGATGCTGTTAGAAGGAACCTCACAAGGTCATTGGAGGGATACTTCATGAATTCTATGCTGTTCAACTTTCTCTCATTTTGTAACAACAGTCATGTTCAAGTTTGCATATCAGGTTAGAGCCTGATCAGTAGGTGTAAAAATTTTCTCCTGTCACTGGTAGAAGAGAACTTCTGACCACATTTCAAACTACTGCCAGTCCTGGTGGCTCCTGGTAGAGTATGGAGACCAAAGAGACAGTACAGGCACTACCGTAGAAATCAGGCAGCAGCGCAAAGCACTCGAGGCTTGAGTGCAGGTTCAGGATTCATGTAAATTGAGTAGGGACAGTAGTGTCCACAGGGTCATTTAGACACTTTCCATTGCCTGTCCATTGGAAGGTGACCTTACAGTTTAAAGACTCCTGCAATGATCTGATGGTATCATGATGTAGGACAACAAGAAGACCTGACAGCAGCATGCATGCCAAGAAGGGCCATAGAGGGTTACATGATGGTGAAATCAAGTTTTGGTACGTAATTGTAACTGGGTGGAAGTGGAATGAGTGACAGTGAAGGTTCAGTATTTGCCTGAAGATGGGTTTAAACCTTACCCCAGCCCTTGAAACTTAGCCTAATCTTAAACCCCAATACTTAACCTGTTTCTAAGAGTTAACCTTACATAATCTTAACCTTTGACCCAACCCAGAAAATATACCCCAGGATGACAAAGAACCTCACGGCTGGAGCATGGAGAATTCAGGGTTATCTAGAACACACTATGCATGTACCGTGATGGATCATCGGAGAGGTAGCTGCAAGAACCTGGACAACTGGCTTCAGAAGGTATAATCAAAGAGTATAGCAATACTGAACCAGGCGGGCGGCAACGGAGCAGTGGATGACTTTAGGTCAACATTGGATATGAGAGTATGTGTTTTATTAGGGTAACCCTGAAAAAGGTAAGAGTGGATTAAAAAAAAAGCACATGGGTGTGTAGGAGTTCCCTTTTAAAGCCCATCTCCAGGGAAAACAAAAAATCTCCCTTACATCAAAGGGGAACTAGAAAAATCACCTTCAATTTCTTGATCTCCATTCCCCAGCAGTCGACCTCACCTACACACCAGCAGTGCACTGTCCCTCAGCGTCCTCACGTCCAATGCAAGGCTATGGACTGCATTGTAATTAACCCCAGGATGATGAGGAACCCCACTGCCAGAGCATTGGGGGAGCACTTGATAGTCTTAATTCGACCCAAAGTAATTTCAAGGTGCCATATCCCTATTTAGAAGTATCAAGAAGGTGAATTAGTTGCCTGGGAATTTTCATTGGCACCAAGAATACAAACAACTGAATTAAAAATTCACAATATTTATTAATACAATTTCTTAAAAGAAACAATAGTCTGCAACATATTAAAAGACAACAAAATAAAATGTACATGGATTCAAAACCACTATAAACTGTGCTTCCCTGAAAATAAGCCTGGGTCTTATATTAATTTTGGCAAACAAAAACACAGTAGGGCTTATTTTCGGGGTAGGGCTTGCCATTTTATGTGCTGTCTTCTCTCCCCCTCTCCCTCCCTGCCTGTCAGTGTGAACATAGTAAAAGTGGTTGTAAAATGCTAGAATCTTCTCGAAGGTGTGTGTTTCTGTAATCTAATTGTGTTAAATACCTTCTTATAGCGCCGCTGGGCGCTTCTGTGATCTGCCTCAGCTGTCTTCCCAGCTCTGAGCACTGCAGTTCGAGGGGGGCTCGAGATCCCCCGCTGACAGCTGGCAGAAGAGGACAGCAGCGGGGGATCAGCCAAGCGGTGCTCGGCGCTTCCATGGCCCACCGGAGCGGTCTCTCCCACTCCAAACCCTGAAGAGGGAGGGGGGCCCGAGATTCCTCGCTGACAGCTGGCAGAAGAGAAGAGCAGCAGGGAATCAGCTGAGTGGTGCTCAGCGCTTCCATGGCCCGCTGGAGCTCTCTTCCCCGCTCCGAGCATTGCAGAGGGAGGGGGCCGAAATCCCCCGCTGACAGCTGAGAGGAGAGGCGGAGAGCAGCAGGAAATCAGCTGAGCGCCGCTATAATGAAGGTATTTGACTCAATTAGATTGCAGAAACACACACCTTTTACATGATATAATACTGTAATAGAGAGGATTCTAGCAGTTTACAACCAATTTAAACTAGGGCTTATTTTCGGGGTAGGGCTTATATCGCAGCCCTCCCCAAAAATCACAGTAGGTCTTATTTTCGGGGTAGGTATTACTTTCGGGGAAACATGGTATATAGTACAGCACATCTTCAATGCTTAAAGTTTAATAAAGACTCCAACGCTTTTCAACTCAACAGTTGCGACTCAACAGTTGTAAGTAATCTTTAGTGGGTTGGTATAGTGGTATGATCTGTAACATAAACACATGTTGATGGGGGAGCACAGTCTACCCGAGGAGCAGAAAATCAGGTAGGTAAAAGTGCTCTGACAGACAGAAACAAGTAGTAAACCCTTGCAATGTGGCCTCACTGTAAGGGAGAACTTGTGGTTTTTCAGAAGTTGGGCTTTAATGATTTTTTTTAATCAACCTGCAATTGCACATATTTCTTTTATATACCTGACTGTATTTTAGTTTTAATATTGACAAAATGAATAGATGAGGGGCACATATTCAATGTCTTGAGAGAATGTATTATATGCATAAGTGCTCTATGTTAAAATCTATAAGAGAGAAGTAAAATAGTAGAAGCACACAGATCACCCTACATTAAAATGACATCCATTTCACCTAATAAATGATATTCGTCATACAAATCTCTGGTCACCAGCTTGTGCCTACAAGCAATGTAATTTTCGATCCAACCACTTCCTCCTTATAAGATTGACATTTTGTAGAAGGTGGACCGGCAGGTAGGTGAGCACAGATCAAAACAGATTTCAACAGCCTTCCTCTTTAAAGGTCAGGTTTGTTTCATAGCAGCTTTTCACATTTATCTAGTAGTTCCAGACTCTAAACATCATAATCGGACCCAGCAAAACCGGCATCTTCCTGCCATAGACAATTTTTGTTCAGATACACAGAAAGAAAAAAAAAACTTACATTATTTACGTCCATATTCTGCACATAGTTGACTTTCTGATTTAATACAACATGTCCTATAATATACTTAGTATTGCTTCCAACATTTTGGTATTTATTAATAAAGCAAAGGAAAATCAATTCAATGATTCAATGATTTTTTTTTGTTGTTTTTCTGCACTTGAAAGATCCATCAAATTTATGAAGCACTTTTAAGCCCCGTACACACTATATGAAAATCAAAGGAAAAATTCTGTACAAGGCATGATCGTTCGATTTTCGTATAGTGTGTACACAACTTTTAACATCCGATTCTGACTTTGCAAATGAAAATTTCTGAAGGGACAAACTCCCAAACTTTTCCCGTATGTGAACAGAACGGACGATTTTCGCTTAATGCGTACCGTTTTCATACAAGTTTCGTATGAGAAATAGCAGATACAAAAGACTGCGCACGATCAGAAACAAATTACAAAGAACGAGTGTTTTCATACATTATTTCTACCCTCGGTTCCGACTTGCTGTGAAACATTGAGGAAAACTGGCCAATCGATCGCCTGATTTTCTGATAGAGTGTACCCCACTTTACGCTGTGCATTGGTCTACATGTTAATCTGGCTGAACTACTTTCCTAGCCATTTGCTCCAAATCTAGATTTTCTTTTTGGAAACCAAAAACATATTCTCTGCATTGCTGATAAGACAACAGTTTCATTTGCAAGCGCTGATTAAAACCGTCCGCGCCAGGAGAGGACAGTGATTATTGCTAGCGGCTATAGCAGCCGCTAGCGATAACAGTAAGATAATCCGGCAGGCTGGTTGTACCCAAGTTGATCGACTTGAAACATTCAGCCTGCCCATTTACGGTTTGAATCTCGGCCGGTTCCTGCTGATCCATCTGAGATTCCAACCATGTATTTAGTGTCAGTGCTGACTGGTCTTCAGCTTACTGTCTGTGTTCTGATCTGTGTCCTGCATATGATTCCTGTTACTGACCTGGCTCAAGCCTGACCTGATTTTGGATCCTGCCCTGCACCTCTGCCTACTAGTTCCTGACCTAGACTTCATCCATTATTCTGACTCAGCTTGTGATTCCGTACAATGCTTCCCGCTTGTTGCTGACCCCAGATTACTCTGTGACTAGGCTAATGACTACTGACTAATTCTGTTTCATGCAATAACCAAATGCTAACTCTGGACACCCCTAGTACCAGCAACTGCCATTTTTGTGTATTCTTGTCGCTTGTTGCTTGCTGGAATCTCTGGTGGACTCCACCTTCCTGAGCCTGCAGCCCAACCAGAGTTTCCCTTTAAGCTCTGCTGGTTTCCCCACCTGGTGCTGTCGATCCCTCAACTCATATTGCCAGACAATTACTCTGCTGGATCTTCCAGGTCAGAATCTACAGTTCAAGGATCTGCAATCAACCTTTTCCGACACTCGTGTTCCTCCTGTCCCTCGGCACTGTCTCTTCCACTTCTAGGGGTGTTTGGGTCAGAGATACAAGAAAGGCCACCCTCATCATTTCAATTTCCTATCAGGTACGCAACAGAGTTTAAATAGGACGAAAATCTTCGCATTTCTTGAACTTTCTGTAAACTTCTTTGTGATTTTATTTGAGGTGGTATAAATATTTTAGAAACAACCGCCTCAAATAAACTCAAGGAGAAGTTGATAGAAAGACTGATGAAACTCTGGCTCACTTTAGCTCCATCATCATCTTTTTTTTGGGGGGGGGCGGCAAACAAACCCCCCCAGATCCACACTCAGCCCCCCACAGTTCCCCCACCCGCAATCACACCTCCACGGTCCCCCACACACAGCTCCTCCACGGCTTCCTCGGCTTCTCCTCCCAGCCAACCCAATCCGCCTCCTGTCCTGGTTGGCCAGGAGAAGAAGCCAGAATATTGATTTGCTAGTGTCCCAAGTGGGTTGGTTTGGGGCGCAGTGCTCTGTGCCCTAAACCCAACCTTTTTCAAGCCATTTAGAGCCTCCAGCTCTGATCATGTGGCTTTAAAAAAAAAACTCATAGAAACCTATGAGGCCAGTGAAAACTAGGGAGGCGGCGCCCCTGCGCCACCCTTATGGTCCGCCCGCTCCTGTCTGACACATGTTGGGGGATGAGCTACGAAGTGGAATGTCATTGGGCAGCTTTTAATTTGTATTATTATTTTTTTTTTTGAAAGTGTGCAATAAAATTAACATACCGTATTTATCGGCGTATAACACGCACTTTTTTCCCCTTAAAATCAGGGGAAAATTGTGCGTGCTATATGCCGATCCCCTGCTGATTGTGTGCGGAGGATCAAGCCGTCGAGATACAAAGCCGAGTGTACTCGAGTCGA
The DNA here is from genome assembly GCF_042186555.1 of Aquarana catesbeiana. Taxonomy (NCBI): domain Eukaryota; kingdom Metazoa; phylum Chordata; class Amphibia; order Anura; family Ranidae; genus Aquarana; species Aquarana catesbeiana. The sequence continues at coordinate 27,001,825 of NC_133326.1, forward strand.
CTCCACTCACAGTCACACCCAGTCCCGCCCTACGATGGACATAACACAGGGACTAGGCGTGACTGTGAGCAGAGCCGAGCCGAGTACACTGTTGTGGCCAAAAAGCTCAATTTTGGTCTTATCACTCCAAATGACTTTGTGCCAGAAGGTTTGAGGCTTGTCTCTGTGCTGTTTGGCTTATTATATGCAGGATACTTTGTGGCATTTGCATAGTAATGGCTTTCTTCTGGCGACTCGACCATGCAGCCCAAATTCTTCAAGCGCCTCCTTATTGTGAATTTTGAAACAGCCACATCACATGTTTTCTGAGAGTCCTGTATTTCATCTGAAGTTATTTGTGGGCTTTTCTTTGCATCCTGAACAATTTTCCTGGCAGTTGCGGCTGAAATTTTAGTTGGTCTACCTGACTGTAGTTTGGTTTCAACAGAACCCCTCATTTTCCACTTCTTGATTAGAGTTTGAACACTGCTGATTGGCATTCTCAATTCCTTGGATACCTTTTTATATCCCTTTCCTGTTATATATAGTTCAACTACCTTTTCCTGCAGATCCTTTGACAATTATTTTGCTTTCCCCATGACGCAGAATCCAGAAATGTCAGTGCAGCACTGAATTAAAGATGCAAGGGTCTGTCAGGAGTCCAGAAACTCAATGACCTTTTATACACACACACACTAATTACAAGCAAACACAACACAGGTGAGGATGGTTACCTTTAATAGCCATTCAAACCCTTTTGTCAACTTGTGCGCATGTTATCAGGCCAAAATCACCAGGGTATGTAAACTTTTAATCAGAGTCATTTGGGTAGTTTCTGTTGTCCTTATGATTTAAAAAGAGTAATCACAGTTAATTAATAATAAATGGCTTCAGCCAAACACTAACCAAGAGTGAGAGAAAAGTTTTTTGTTATTCATATTCACTGAAAAATGGCCAAGAAATCATAAATTCTGCCAGGGTATGTAAACTTTTGAGCACAACTGTATGGTGGTCTTGCCCGCTAATACAGCCATTAGCTCTACATCTGTTCACTCGTACTGGAACTCCCTAGTTGTACACATGATCAATGCAGCCAAGCTGTATATTCCAATTCATTGGGGTTCATCCCGCATTCCAACTGTCGCTGAATGGCTTACCCTTATTGGAAAAATCGCATGAATGGAGGAACTAATCCATATAGCACGGGGTTCCCCATCTAAATTCTCACGGATCTGGGCCTGTTGGACCCACTTCTGTTCCACAGAGAGACATGCTACCTTGACGGAACTAAACCATCCCAATCCCCATGATAGCTAACTGGCTGTTTCCATTGTTACTTGTAAGGAGATTACTCTTTTGTTCTGACACAAAGAACCTCCCGCCCCTACTCTAGGGTCGAGCCTGGGACGGATCTCCCCTCTTTTTTTAAGCGGACCACTCTTGAATAGATCCCAGTACTGATCTTTACCCATATGCTGCCCCTTATGGAGAATGAGGAGGTGAGACCCTCGGATTTCCCTTCCTTCTAGCCCCCACACCCCTCTCTTTGACCACCCTCCTCTTTCTCCCCCCACCTTTTATTTTTTTTCTCTATTTATCCCCTACCCTCTTCCCCTTCCTCTGTTCTCCCCCTCGTCCATGTTACACTGCCCAACATGCACATCTCCATACGTACATTAGCCCAGGTGGTGGTCATCATCCTTATATCCAACACTAAATAGCTGATTAGCTAAGAACACCTCCTCCACAGTCACACCCCATTTCTAGGACCTAACCCTTCCTCACCTAATTAGACAAAGGAATATATACAGTAGACAAGTCCACGCAGGCTGGCCTTAGCTCGAGAAGTAATAAATACCTTTACAACATGCTTCGCACCTCATAGACTGAGGTTCAGTTGATTCCCTTGTTTCGATTCATACACAGACCTTTGTTGAATGTTGGGACCAATGGTTACTCTACCTGGTTCGATATGCTTCAATGAGTAATGCTACACTCATTCTGTATACATTTCTGATGTTTAATTACCTTCTGCATGTTTGAAACTATGCATTGTTATGATTTTTTACCATAAAACTTATTTGGAACAAAAATAAATAATATAGTTGCTGTCACAATTCCTGTCAGCCTATAGCAGGAGAGCTGGAAGGAACTCCTGGTGACCTGTAGACCCAGTAGGCACATTGTTCAGCCAGAGTCCCTGGATGAGTATCCAGGTATGAAAGTGTGTTGGCATAGCACCTCTACTCTCCATCAGGGCCACATATGACAGGGTGAAAACCCAGAAACACAACTGAGAGAGAGCAGAGTCACCAAGAGCAGGGAGTCCCTGGACAAGAACCTTCAGGACAGGTTTACCAAGTTTATTTGAATTAGATCTACAGATGTAAAAAAGACTGAACACATCTTAAGGAGATACGGAATAGAGGAATGTCACCCCCCCCCCCCCTTTTGGTTTTTCTCAAACTCTGATTGTTCTAAAAAAAAATCCTCAAACACCCACCAAATCCAATGTTGTTGGGTATAAACTGTCGCATGTGGGGTCCCACACTGCCATCTTCTATGCTGACGTTATCAAGGGGACAGCTGTCAGGCCTGTATCTCTTTAGTTTGGAGGCAGACAATACCACCCCCTATGAGGGTTGGCTTTGCAAATTTCAGGGAATCTGTACAATGGAGGATGCTATGGCCTCTGCCAACCAAAAAGAAGAAGAATTTCACAAAACCTGATTCAAATGGTTTGAATATACCTACTCAGCAACTTATTTTGTTGATCTGGCTCGTTGACTGCCTCCCAAGTTAAGAGGGCTCTGTGGGTCGGTGAATCTGGAGAGTGATTGGCTATTCTTACTACCTGCTCAGTGAAGGATGCTGGAGACCTATCTAGGGGGCCACTGCACAGGATTCTCAACCTGCCATTCATATTCCCCCACTTACTGTACAGTTCCTCGACTCCCTTTTTTCCCCCTACTTCCCTGCCCTTCCCCCCCAATTCCCCTTCTCTATTTTTTTTCTTCTTGTTTTTCTGTTTAGAACAGACTGACTACGCCACCACTTGGAGGTGGGGGTCATCTCTGCTCCCTACTGTTCATCATATGCTCTTTACCACCATATGTTTGTTTTTCGGATTCTTACTGGAGCATACCCCTCCATATACCGCATCGCATATTAGCACATTATGAAATGCTTATTTTGAAACAAAGGGCTGACATCTTCCCCCAGTCTTACTTCCGGGTGCGCAAGCTCCACCAATTTGATTGGCCGGAGCCGCAATGACGTCACTCCTGCGTAGGAGCCCTTGGTTCTGGCTGTATCCAGGGTTAATATGTCCTAAACTATGCATGCTTAGGAGATATTTATTTTACCTACAGGTAAGCCTTATTATAGGCTTACCTGTAGGTAAAAATCACCAAGCGGACTTTACTACCACTTTAACTTTTGCCATGGTCCTAGTTCTTCCATTTTATGCTTGTGCATGCATATATTAGATATAGGGCGCAGTACAGCCCATTGCCTGTTTTTCCCTGGTTTTGTTATTTTTTGGGGTTTTTTTGTTTATTTGTGTTGGCCTCATCTCTTTTGTACCTTTGAAAACTTTAAATAAAGAATTAAAGTAAGAAAAGAGGACAACTGTCTCTTCCAGGTTCTTGCATCCGACCCCTGATGATGCGTAGCTGCACAGACTGTCAGGCTAATGTCAAGTGTGCCGGACATTTCCCTGAAGCCTCATGGTATAGGTGACATGAGTATGCAATGGCAAGAAAGCTGAAAGCATAGCAAGAAAGCCTTGGCAAAAAAGCTGGAAGAGTGGATCTGAGTCCTGCAGAAAATATATCCAGATAAAAAATGTTGACAAAAAAAAAATTCCAGAGAAAAAGAAAAATATCTAAATGCATTAAGGCAATTACAGTGGAACCTCGGATTGCAAGTAACGTGGTTTACGAGCGTTTCACAATACGAGCTATTTAAAAGCTTTGTGAGCGTTGTCTCGCAAGACGAGCAGGATTCAAGCCGCTGGGATGTGCAGTACAGCATTAGGCCAGAGGTGCGGGGGTGCCGGTGACACTCGGAGACACTCGGAGATGCTCTGAGACACCGGGAGACACTCAGAAACACTCGGAGACACTCCATTCCTGAGTGTCTCCAAGCATCTCCGAGTGTCTCCGAGCATCTCCGAGTGGTCTCTGAGTGTCGCCAAGTGTTTCCGAGTGTCTCTGGCACCCCCGAACCTCTGTCCACATGTGGTACTACATAGACAAGCAGTGGCTGTGGATCGGATTATCTGAGTTTCCATAATTTCCTATGGGCAAACTCGCTTTGATATACAAGTGCTTTGGATTACAAGCATTCTTCTGGAACGAATTATGCTCATAATTGAAGGTATTACTGTATAGGTGTGGGGGGTAAGATCTCTTAAAGAGGGCAAGAGGGGACTTAAAGAGGGCACATTTGCTCTTTAATATGTTAAAGCTTCTATGAGATTTTAGTGGTGGAGTGTACATTTACTATAAAATGAAAATCCAGCTTTTCTTTCTCTCTGCATTATTATTATACCATTGAAAAACCAAAGAGGAAGAGAACCATGTGTTTCACCTACAGCAGCGGTCTCCAAACTGTGGTACCGGGGCCATACCTTGTTTGCCTTTATCTGGCCCTTGGGTCACTTTTCCTCCCACTGATGAAAGATACTATTTCTCCCACTGACACCAACAACGGGGCATATTTCCTGTAACTGGCATCAACAACGGGGGACTTTTCCTCCCATTGACACCAACGAGGGGGCACTATTCCTCCCACTGATGCAAGACACTTTTTCTCCCATTGACACCAAAGATGGGGCACTATTCCTCCCATTGACATCAACGTTGGGGCACTATTCCTCCCACTGATGCAGACACTATTCCTCCCATTGACACCAACAATGGGACACTATTCCTCCCATTGACACCAACAATGGGGCACTATTCCTACCACTGACACCAACGATGAAGCACTATTCTTCCGCTGACACCAATGATGAGACACTATTCCTTCCCCGAATGCCCAAGATGCACTGTTTACTCCCACTGATCCCGGGACAATTTTATACTCCTAATGGCCACAGTCCGGCAATCCTAATGTCTGAAGGGCATTAAACTGGCCCTTTGTTTAGACATTTGCCGGTACAAAAAATTCCTGCCTACATTCTGCCCGTGTGTATGTCAGCTTCTGTCTGACAAAAGCCGGCCAATTGGCTGGCTTCTGTCGGACGTGCATGCTGGAAAACCAGCAGCCAACCGACTCCTGATCAGCACTCTCAGCCAATAACAGCGCTGATCGGAGTGTTCTGGGGGAGAGTCACCCCCCCGTCAGAGCGCAACAGCTCAGCGGTGGAGCTTGCTGAACTAACCTTGCATGGTTACTACAACGGTTCCCGACCAGAGCTGTCAGGTTTTTTTCGTACAACCCATGGGGCACCAGGCTTCACAGGCTTGAAAATTTCTGAAAGAGATATGTAAAATGTGAAGATACATGCTGTGGAGGGAGAGTGTAACTGGGATTGAATTTTTTTCTTCAATTCTGTAAAATATCTTCATATTATGATATTGATATTCGAAAGTTGCTGATGCAAATCTGTATGCTTGCCAGCATGTAGTGTCTGCTGTATTCCTGTCCAGTTTTGTTTGACCACACATGTCTCTATCCCAGAAGAAATGTGAATCTGCAAGTCTAAACCTTGACCATTGTATAACAGATGATCCGTACTTACCACATACCTGTCCGACCAACCCATACTCCAATATCCCCCTTACCTCCCCATTAATGGAGACCACACCAAGTTGGAGTAAATAATGGCCGTGGCAGCCTCTTTATTTAACAACTCACTTAAAATGAACATAACTGCTTAAACATCTGTTCAACCACCACCCATCAGTCAATACTTGTGTTGGTCTTTGCAGGAAACCCAAAATTAACATATTATGTAATAATGCACTGCGGTGCCCATAACCATAATTAGGCCTCCAGCTGACATACTAGCTTGGAGACAAACACCTCTGACCGCAGTGCACCCTTTTAACCAAATTCCAGCTAAACCGTTAACTGGAATACCACCAGCGGGAACCATACCACCGATGGGTCCCGAACTCTTCCTTATCCAAGTTTTCTTCCATCACCCACAAAGACTAATGCCGCGTACACACGGTCGGACTTTTCGTCTACAAAAGTCCAACGGACGCTGACGGACTAAAGCTGGCTGGTAATCCGATCGTGTGTGGGCTTCTCCAGACTTTCAACTGACTTTTTCAGCCTCAAATCCGACGGACTTTAGATTTGAAACATGCTTCAAATCTTTCCGACGGACTCGAGTCCGGTCGAAAAATCCGCTCGTCTGTATGCTAGTCTGACGGACAAAAACCCACGCTAGGGCAGCTATTAGCTACTGGCTATCAACTTCCTTATTTTAGTCCGGTGTACGTCATCACGTAAGAATTCGACGGACTTTTGTGTGATCGTGTGTAGGCAAGTCTGTTCGTTAGAAAGTCCGCCGCAAGTCCGTCGAAAGTCCGTCGAAAGTCTGTCGGACAGGCTGTCGGACTTTTGTAGCTGAAAAGTCCGACCGTGTGTACGCCCCATTACACTCGCCACTGCCGCGACATCCTTAAAGCCAATAAATCTGTGGAAAAAAAATTCAGATAGAGACAAACAATAATCATAATAACAGGGAGGGTGGGTGGGAAGCTCTCTCCTCCAGGCTACCACTGTATGCTAGGGAGGGGCCAACTCCTATATCTGTTGCCTATGGCCCCTCCTCCCTTTGCATCTCCTCCAATCCTGAGAGCTGTACCATCCCTACCCTCTGAACCCCTGTTTTCTTGGTCATGTACGCCCTCCTCTATTCTTTTCTGTCTTGCTTCGGGCTTCCCTTTAAACTGGTAATCCACCACGTTGCTTTGCATGGCTGGCACAATACCAGTCAAGAGTTCCTAAGCTGTGGATGCTGGGACATAAGTGTAACCCCACACTAAAAAAAAACAAAAAAAAACTTTGAGAATAGCCGCTATTAAATATTTGATATGATGAGAAATGCAGCCTCAAGAGCGCCTGGTAAACCACATCACGTTCCTGTAACTCAAACTATCACTCAAAATTCATCAGGTAAATTTACTCCATTTAACCCTAGTTAGCAAAGGTGATTAACTCTAATATTTCCTGACAGACAGAGGCCTAATCTGGTTTAGTGTTATAGTTTTTTTGTCCTCGGGAAATAATCTCTCCCTCGGAGCTTGGTGACCTACTGCAAGGTTATATCCCCCTAGGGTGCCATCAGACCCGAAACACTGCTTCCTTTCCATTGTATGCCAAACGGGCACCAATTAAGACAACTGTTCTCCAATTAGATTTTGTTTCTCTCTGTAAAACAGTTTTTTTTTGTGCTCTGCGCTAAGGTTCCTAAGTGAGGCAGGTTTGGGAATCAGTTTCAGCTCGCTGAAAGAGACCAAAGGAATCAGCCATTTCCTGCAATCCGATATCACGGAGTTTATCCTGTTATCCATTTACACAACATGATACCACGACATTTGGCAAACCTCTTGGACTTACTAAATGGATTCTGTTTGTATTATTAGAAAGACAATCAGCCAAAGTGGTTTTGGCTGAGAAAATGGTATCAAGCGTGTTTGTTCAATAACTAAACATAGCCGAGCTTTGCTTGTTTTCACTTGACTCTCCACTGACCAAAGCTGGCAACAATATTTTACCAGGACACTTTGCTGAATTAATATACCTAAGAGTGTTACTTCTGATATGCCTTCCAGGATTACACTGAAATTCCATCAAGGTAATGTTAGAGAAAAAAAAAAAAAAATGAAAGCGATTGCAGAAATGCTCAATATTCAGAACTAGAGACATTTTAAAAGAGAAGTATGGGAATATATATATATATATTTTTTTTAATCATGCTTACCTAGGTGGATACTGCATTGGTCCCCCACCTGGCTCTAATGCCGCGTACACAAGAGCGGACTTTTCGACTGGACTGGTCCAACGGACTTTCAAAGGACTTCCAACGGACTTTGCGCATGAACGGACTTGCCTACACACGATCACACCAAAGTCCGACGGATTCGTACGTGATGACGTACGACTGGACTAAAATAAGGAAGTTGGTAGCCAGTAGCCAATAGCTGCCCTAGCGTCAGTTTTCATCCGTCGGACTAGCATACAGAGGAGCGGACTTTTCGATAGGAACTGGGTCCGGCGGAGTTCCGACGTAAAGATTTGAAACATGTTCCAAGTCCGTCAGATTTTCGACAGAAAAAGTCCGCTGCAGGTCCGATAAAGCCCACATATGGTCCAATTGTCCGCCGGACTCGGTCTGTTAGACCAGTCCGGTCGAAAAGTCCGCTCGTGTGTACGCGGCATAAGACCCCTTTCACACTGGGGCCGCGGTGACGTTAGCTCTAAAGCGCCGCTCGTTTTAGCATACCTCATAACATTTTGAGATGGGAATGAGGAACACCTACTAGCAAAAGTATGTAGACATAGGACACACCCCCTGTCACGCCCCCTTAAAGGAAAAATTAACTACAAAAAAAAAAAAAGATTGGTTAACCACTTCAGCCCCGGAAGGATTTACCCCCCATCCTGACCAGAGCACTTTTTGCGATTCCGCACTGCGTCGCTTTATCTGACAATTGCGCGGTCGTGCGACGTTGCACCCAAACGAAATTGACGTCTTTTTTTCCCACAAATAGAGCTTTCTTTTGGTGGTATTTGATCATCTCTGCAGTTTTCTTATTTTTTGCGCTATAAACAAAAATAGAGCGTCAATTTTGCAAAAAAAAAAAAAAAACAATATTTTTTACTTATTGCTATAATAAATATCCCCAAAAAATATATAAAAAAACTAATTTCTTTCTCAGTTTAGGCCGATATGTATTCTTCTACATATTTTTGGTAAAAAAAATCACAATAATGCCCCGTACACACGGTCGGACATTGATCGGACATTCCGACAACAAAATCCTAGGATTTTCTCCGATGGATGTTGGCGCAAACTTGTCTTGCATACACACGGTCACACAAAGTTGTCGGAAAATCCGATCATTCTGAACGCGGTGACGTAAAACACGTATGTCGGGACTATAAACAGGGCAGTAGCCAATAGCTTTCATCTCTTTATTTATTCTGAGCATGCGTGGCACTTTGTGCGTCGGATTTGTGTACACACGATCGGAATTTCCGACAACGGATTTTGTTGTCGGAAAATTTTATAGCCTGCTCTCAAACTTTGTGTGTTGGAAAATCCGATGGAAAATGTGTGATGGAGCCCACACACTGTCGGAATTTCTGACAACAAGGTCCTATCACACATTTTCCATTGGAAAATCCGACCGTGTGTACAGGGCATAAGAGTATATTGATTGGTTTGCGTAAAAGATATAACGTCTACAAAATAGGGGGTAGTTTTATGGCATTTTTATTATTATTTTTTTTTATTAGTAATGGCGGCGATCTGCGATTTTTATTGTGACTGCGACATTATGGCAGACACATCGGACACTTTTGACACTATTTTGGCACTATTGTCATTTATACAGCGATCAGTGCTATAAAAATTCACTGATTACTGTGTAAATGACACTGGCAGGGAAGGGGTTAAACACTAGGGGTGTGATCAAGGGGTTAAGTGTGTCCTAGGGAGTGATTCTAACTGTAGGGGAGATTGTCTCACTAGAACATTACAGAGATCACTGCTCCCGATGACAGGGAGCAGTAGATCTCTGTCATGTTGCTAGGCAGAACAGGGAAATGCCTTTACATAGGCATCTCCCCATTCTACCACTCTGTGACACGATCGTGGGCCCCCGGCAGACATCGAGCCCGCGGGACCTGCGGATACGCTCACAGAGTACGCAGCGGGCGCACGCGCCCACTATGCCGCAATTTAAAGGGGACGTACCTGTACGCCCATTTGCCCAGCCGTGCCATTGTGCCGCCGTATATCCTTGTGTGGTGGTCGGCAAGGGGTTAAATCCACAAGGGTTTTTTTACCACTACTATTCCTTTATATTGGCTTTTCAAATTTACAAATGCAGCAATTTAGAAATTGGATGAAAGGTTTAGCACTGGGAAACACTTTTTGATAGATAAGTAATGCATTTTATATCCACTTGCTTACAGGGCACTTAAACCCCCCTCCTATCCAGACCAATTTTCAGCTTTCAGCGCTGATGCACTTTGAATGACAATTGTGCGGTCATGCCACACTGTACTCAAATGAAATTTTTATCATTTTTTCACCACAAATAGAGCTTTCTTTTGGTGGTATTTGATCACCTCTGCAGTTTTCACTTTTTGTTAAAAAAATATAAAAAACTGAATTTAAAAAAATATATATATATATTTTGTTATAAAAAAATTTAAAACAGGTATTTTTTCCCCCTTATTGATGTACGCTGATGAGGCGGCACTGATGGGCACTGATGGGTGGCAGTGATGGGCACTGATCAGTTACACTGATAGGCAGCACTGCTAGGGGGCACTGATTGGCACTACTGGTGGGCATTGATAGGTGGCACTTGTGGGCATTGATAGGTGGCACTTGTGGGCATTGATAGGTGGCACTTGTGGGCACTGTTAGGTGGCAGTGATGAGGCAGATGTGCCTCTTCCACTTCGGGACCGATGTTCCTCACATCTGAGCCAGTGATCGTCTTTTTTTTCTACTCACGCTGTCAGCGTGAGTAGAAAAAAAAAAACGATTACCGATCTTTTGTTTACATCATGTGATCAGCTGTCATTGGCTGACGGCTGATCACATGGTAAGGGTCCGGGACCGGCCCCTTACTTAGATCGGTGATCACCCGAGTCTCAGTGACTCGGTGATCACAGCGCGCTCAGCGCACGCCCTGCAGGGCGCGTGCACGGGGGAGGCCATCTTATGACGGCCTCCCGGGAATTCAGGTCCGCACTGTGGCCGTCATTCGGCCATAGCGCGGATGTCAAGTGGATATACAACTATATAGATCAGACCAAAATGAGGGACAAATGAGGAGGAATGAGGGACAGAGGGACATTGCTTCAAATCAGGGACATTCCCTCAAAATCGGGGAAAGTTGGGAGCTATGGTTTTAGCGGCGCTTTTCGGCCGCTAGCGGGGCGCTTTTAACCCCAAAGAAGGGGTTAAATGCGCCTGTGTTGCGGCGCTTCTGAAGCGCATTTCGGGCACTTTGGAAGCGCTACCCAGTCATTTTAATGGGCAGGGTGTTTTGGGAGCTCCCAAGCCACACCAGAGATGCTGCTTGCAGGACTTTTTCTAACGTCCCGCAAGCACACCACATCAGTGCGCCAGTGTGAAAGGTCATACTGAAATGAACAGGAAGTGGTTTTCAGGGGCTTTACAGGCGCTATTTCTAGCGCTAAAACACCTATAAACCGCCTCAGTGTGAAAGGGGTCTAACACTGAGAACCGAGCAATCAAACATCGCCAATTGCTCTGTTCTCAGAGCTCCCTGAGCAGAGAGCTGGTGACTGTCAGTCTCTCCCCCTCCGCCCCCCCACCCCTCCGTCCCGCCCGCGCGCGCGCGCACGTACTTGAGGAGGCGGGGGGGGGGGGGAGCGGAGTGGATTTTGGGTCCCCCTCTTTCTGCACAGCCAGGCAACACACATTTTCAACTCTTATTGCAGAGACAAGGAAACTTTTTTTTTGCTGTTTTATTGGGAAAAACAACTTGGATAGGGTATGGGATTTATGGGATGCCCAATTTGACTTGAAGAATAATAATGAGGACAACTTCCTTCTCCATGTGATCCAGGAAAATGAACATACTGTACAGTACACTTGACTGTATTCTTTTTGAATCGGCAACAGTATCTAGGAGCTTGGCAAAGAAATCCCCCTTTATAGGAGCTCTGTTTCCCAGAGTAGATTTGTAGCAGGATCTCAACTTGCAAGAGCCCTAAGTCCCCTTTTTTTGAAAATACCAGCTCACCTGGCTGCTTAGCAAAATGTGGGTCACAGTTTGCTAGCACAGTCCCAGAAAATGGTATATATGACCTCAGCGCTGTCAATATCCCAAACAAAACAAAAACTGAAATCCTATTCTAAATAGTTAATGATGTGTACATACACCATCCCTTATAAACCAGGTGTGAAAATTATTAGCATTTAACCACTTCATACCCCGCCCATAGTAATATGACGTCTGCAGGAGAGATCTCCCATTCTGGGCGAGCGTCATATGACGTCCTGGGCTTCCCGGCCGTCTAGAGGGAGCGCGCTCGCCCGCTGCGTCACTCGGGAGACGGTACGTGTGCCCGGCAGCCGCGATGTCCGCCGGGCACCCACGATTGCTGGTAACAGAGCCGGGACGTGGATCTGTGTGTGTAAGGGGGGAGGAGACCGATCATGTGTTCCCAGTACAGAGGAACACTGATCAGTCTCCTTCCCTTGTGAGTCCCCTCCCCCTACAGTTAGAATCACTCCCCAGGTAACACATTTAACCCCTTGATCACCCCCTAGTGTTAACCCCTTCCCTGCCAGTGACATTTATACAGTAATCAGTGCATGTTTGTAGCACTGATCGCTGTATAAATGTGAATGGTCCCAAAATAGTGTCAAAAGTGTCCGATCTGTCCGCTGCAATGTCACAGTCCTGCTAAAAATTGCTGCTCGCTGCCATTACTAGTAAAAAAAATAAATTATCAAAAATGCCATAAATCTTTCCCCTATTGTGTAGACTCTATAACTTTTGCACAAACCAATCAATATACACTTATTGTGATTTTTTTTTTACCAAAAATATGTAGAAGAATACATATCGGCCTAAACTGTTGAATACATTTTTTTTTTAATTTTTTTATTGTAAATATATTATAGCAAAAAAAAAAAATATTGTTTGTTTTTAAAAATTGTCAGTCTTTTTTTGTTTATAGCATAAAAAAAAACTGCAGAGGTGATCAAATACCACCAAAAGAAAGCTCTATTTGTTGGACAAAAATGACAGAAATTTTATTTGTGTACAGCGCCGCACGCCCGTGCAATTGTCAGTTAAAGTAACGCAGTGCCGTATCGCAAAAAATGGCCTGGTCAATAAGGGGGTGAATCCCCAGGGGGGCGCAGGAGGTCCGAATGTGGGAGGACATCCATGGACATCCTCCAAGAACTGGAGATCAACACTGTAGCTGTCTATTGGCTATAGCGCGAGCATGAAGAGGTTAGGTGTGCAGAGGACTGTCAACAGGTACCAGTTAAGCCACGACAAGTCACCTTGCAGGTGCCCCCATATAAGAGAGAGTGGGCTGGTTCCCTGAGGAGTCCCGTGTCCATGGTGCACTGCACGCCAGTTCCTGTACCCTTGGAAAAGCATGCCCGAAGCTATGAAAGAAGTGAATTAAGCACAGGTCATACATGACTGAGTGGAAGGGGAACCAGGCAGAGTGGGGTTAGAAAGTAATGGTACTTACCGGATTGGTCAAAGAAGTGGGGTGATGGGGAGGAGTTAGGAGTATCCAGTCGGTGATCAGGATTCATCTAATGAAGGACTCTCCCTCCCTTTCCAATTGTTGGTTTGGAAGCAGAAGTTTGGTGGTTTGGGCTCCTATTTTAAATCTGGTGTTTTTGGGGAAACAATGGGGACCCATCTCCATATAGTGTCTTTTAGCTGGTCTGGTCAACTCATAGTGACCTGGTGGTTGTAGATCGGTAAGTGTCTGAGATCAGCTGGTGTTTTGCTGAGGACATAACTTAGCTAACTGGTGCCACAGACACAAGGTTAGGTTGTATGGTACCTTCAAGGTCCTGCAACCTCATTCCGTCTGTATTGTTATGTTTATTTGTTATTTAAATTTGTATGTTATAGCAGATAGAAGGCTGCTTTGACCATTTTACCTCCACTTTAGAGTAATGAGTTTCGTCTGGGGTTAGAGGGAGGTGGAGTTGGGGAAGGTTGGCCAGAGGTTGTAGGTATATGGGTGACCTCTGATCTGACCTGGTCATGGTTTCTGCACCAACCAGGTAATCAAAGCAAATCCTGATCTGCCAATATGCACCCACACATCTGTAAACCATTACACTGTCTAAAGACAGACTTGCCAAATGAATTATATTTGTCTGACCCTCTAATTCCCAAGCTTACAGTTGTAGATTTAGGACAATCTAATCTAAGATTTAGGACAATCTACTCTACGATATAGTAGAAGCTTATTCTACACAATCCCTTTATATAAAACAACAATCAAATTAAATGTTTCTCCCGTTCAGACAAATGTGTTCATTCATGTATACTGCACTCCAGTGTGTTGTAGCAAATGACTAATTGAGCCCCAGCAGGAGAAACATAAACAGCAAAGCTCTACAGGAATTGGGAAGCACTTATCATTGTAAATGATTTTTGTCATTTAATATTTACATCTAAACTAGTTTCCCAATCGAATGACCAAACAACACATGTACATTACATTAAATTTCAGAAAAGCCTTTTTTACGGGAAGAATGGAAAGTTTTTTTGGGAGTTACACACTGGTACTCTTTCCATCACAAACATCGAGGGTCCCCAGAGAATGCACAGAGCGGGGAAATTGCAGCAACAAGTGGCCTGACATTTCCAATTCTGTCCTCCTGTAGGATGGATTCATCTCGTACTCCTGTCTCTTACAGTATACCCAAGAGCAATAGAGGCAGCTGCATGTACATTCATTTGAGCAATTACATTTTAATAACTAGGACCAATATGCAGTCAGGTTGTAAGCTCTTCAGTCAATCTGTCATGGATTTGCTCCATCGTTTGCAAATATGTGATGTTTTATTTGTTTCTGTGTGACAATATGGAGATATTTTATGTATGAGTTGTCTCTAACAACCCAAAAGATTCCCAAATCGTTCTTCAGTGAATCTTATTAGTAGCTTTGGGACACCATAGTCATTCTATAGCTCCCAACTGTCCCTGGTTTTGAGGCACTGTCCCTGATTTGGAGCAATGTCCCTCTGTCCCTCTTTTTTGTCCCTTATTTTGGTCTGATCTATATAGATGCATATAAAATACACTCTTTATTTATCAAAAAGTGTTTCCCAGTGCTAAACTTTTCATCCAATTTCTAAATTGCTGCATTTGCAAATTCCGAAAGCCAGTGTACAGGAATGGTGGTGGTAAAGAAAGCACTTGTGGGTTTAACGAATCATTTTTGTTTTGTACAATTCTCCTTTAACCACTTCACATCCGCGCTATGGCCGAATGACGGCCATAGCGCGGACCTGAATTCCCGGGAGGCCGTCATATGACAGCCTCCCCTGTGCACGCGCCCTGCAGGGCGCGCGCCAAGCGTGCTGGGATCACCGAGTCACTGAGACTCAGGTGATCACCGATCCAAGTAAGGGGCTGGTCCTGGCCCCTTACCATGTGATCAGCCGTCAGCCAATGACAGCTGATCACATGATGTAAACAAAAGATCGGCAATCGTTTTTTTTTCTACTCACGCTGCCAGCGTGAGTAGAAAAAAAAGCTGATCACTGGCTCGGATGTGAGGGACATCGGTCCCAAAGTGGAAGAAGCACATCTGCCTCATCAGTGCCACCTGATAGTGCCACCTAACAGTGCCCACAGTGCCACCTAACAGTGCCCACAATGCCACCTAACAGTGCCCACAAGTGCCACCTATCAATGCCCACAAGTTCCACCTATCAATGCCCACAAGTGCCAGCTATCAATGCCCACCTGTAGTGCCAATCAGTGCCACCTAGCAGTGCTGCCTATCAGTGTAACTGATCAGTGCCCATCACTGCCACCCATCAGTGTCCATCACTGCTGCCTATCAGTGCCCATCACTGCCACCTCATCAGCGTACATCAATGAAGGAGAAAAATTACCTGTTTTAAATTTTTTATAACAAAATATAAAAAAAAAAAAAAAATGTTTTTAACAAAAAGTAAAAACTGCAGAGGTGATCAAATACCACCAAAAGAAAGCTCTATTTGTGGTGAAAAAATGATAAAAATTTAATTTGAGTACAGTGTTATATCACCGCGCAATTGTCATTTAAAATGCGTCAGCGCTGAAAGCTGAAAATTGGTCTGGATAGGAGGGGGGTTTAAGTGCCCAGTAGGCAAGTGGTTAACAACCTCCCGTCTGCAGCACAGACCTAATTTGCTGGGAGGGCATCCATAGTTGTCCTCCCGTGCTCGAGCGGCCTGCGCACCCTCTGTCTATGAGACTCGGCTGATCATAGATCGGAGTAAGGGATCGATTCCAAGCCCTTACCATGTGATCAGCTGTCAGCCAATGACAGCTGATCATGTGATGTAAACAGATCCGGTAATCGGCTTTTTTTTCTCTTCACACTGGTAGTGTGAGGAGAAAAAAAAAGAAGCAGATCACCGGCGGCTGTGAGAGGGACATCAGTCCCGATCGTGGAGAGCCTCTGCAGAGGCTTCTGTGCCACCTACCAGTGCCCACCAGCACCACCTATCAGTGCCCACAGTGTCACCTATAAATGTCACCAATCAGTGCCTCATCACCAGTGCTGCCTATCAGTGCCTCCTATCAGTGCTCATCAGTGACATCTATCAGCGCCACTCATCAGTGCCCCCCATCAGTTCCACCCATCAGGGCCCATCAGTACAGTCTCATCAGCGTACATCAATGAAAGAGACAAATTACCTGTTTGCTAAATTTTATAACAAAAATTTTTTTTCAACAAATTTTTTTTTAAAAATTTTCTGTCTTTTTTTGTTTGTTTAACAAAAAATAAAAACCCAAGTGGTGATTAAATACCACCAAAAAAACTCCATTTGTGTGAAAAAAATTATAAAAATGTCATTTGAGTACAGTGTAGCATGTCCGCGCAATTGTCATTCAAAGAGAAAGCTAAAAATTGGTCTGGGCAGGAGGGGGGTTTAAGTGCCCAGTAAGCAAGAGGTTAAAGGAGGGGGGTGGCAGGGGATGTGTCCTATGCTTACATACTTTTGCTAATGTGTGTCCCTTGTTCCCATCTCAGAAAGTCGGGAGGTATGCAATTCTTATATTAGACATGTAAACGAGACCCTATGTTATTTCCAAGAATAAAGTATTTGTGAACCCTCACCTTGTAAAACAGCCCATTTCGTTTTAAAATAGAAATAAAAGGCAAAGTGTTTGTGTATACATATAATAACATTATAAATATCTATATTCTTTCTTTTTTATAATTGATCAGATACGCTCTGTTCTCAGCTGCATAAGGAGCTCAGAGAGCTATGGAAGGAGAAATAGCAGCAAACTGGCATTCCGGGTGAATGGCTGTGCGGGGTTTGGGGCAATGTTGCCAACCCCCCGAAGTGAAATTTACTGGCAGAACGCCAAAATTTACAAATGATGCCAATTTTTTACTGGCAAAAAATCATGAAATTTACTTGCGGATCCACATTCTTTACTGGCACTGCAAAAAAGTACCTACAATTACTGTTTTTAGTGCTAAACAGTGCAAATATCAATATTTGAACTATAAACACATAACTAGTGCTATTAACAATGTGTTTAAGTTAAACAAAACTCAAAAAACATATTTCTCCATTTACATGAAGGTCAGGATACTATAACCCAGCCAGCACAGAGTTCCCCCTTACATCAGAGTCTGCAGGATGGTGACCAGAGACCATCTTCCGCAAAGTGAATACACTAAGGTAAGGGGGGATTACTAATATAGGGGGGTAACCTTTATATCAGTGCCCCCTTACATTATTGTATTCACTCCACCCTTACATCAGTGATCCCCCTCAAACTGGCCTGGCGGTGCTGTCACTGACCTCCTCTCAGGTGCACCTTGCAGGGCTCAGTCAGACGGCTCCAGATTGGCGGCTATTCTATAGTCTCCTCTCCACAGTCCACACATGTCTGTCTCTTCCCATAACCCCCATCCCGGCAGCGCTCCCACTCTTGACCCCTTTCTAGGATCCCCTCAGAGACTGCAGACATGATAAAAGACAAGAGATGGTCAGAGGCTGCGAACATGATACAGGAGGTGGACAGAGACTGTGGACATAATACAGGAGGTGGACAGAGATTGCAGACATGCTACAGGAGGTGGACAGAGACTGCGGACATACTACAGGAGGTGGACAGACACTGCAGACATGCTACAGGAGGTGGACAGAGACTGCGGACATACTACAGGAGGTGGACAGACACTGCAGACATGCTACAGGAGGTGGACAGAGGCTGCGGACATACTACAGGAGGTGGACAGAGACTGTGGACATAATACAGGAGGTGGACAGAGACTGCAGACATGCTACAGGAGGTGGACAGAGGCTGCGGACATACTACAGGAGGTGGACAGAGACTGCAGACATACTACAGGAGGTGGACAGAGGCTGAGGACATACTACGGGAGGTGGACAGAGACTGCGGACATACTACAGGAGGTGGACAGAGACTGCGGACATATTACAGGAGGTGGACAGAGGCTGCGGACATACTACAGGAGGTGGACAGAGGCTGTGAACATGATAGTGTCCTCCTCACAGTAGCCTCCTCCTCTGCCCACCATCATATTACTTCTCCACATCATCAGTGTGCTGTGTCCTCCTCCTGTACCCCTTTCACATCTTCACAGGTCAGGGCAGCACAGTGCTCCCCTGACCTGTGGAGAGATGAAAGGGGCACAGGAGGAGGACACAGCACACTGATGATGTGGACTGGAGAAGTAATATAATGGTGGACAGAGCACATCAGTCTCTGTCCCCTGCATATACCATGCAGCCAGACTGATGTGCTCTATTCACCATCATATTACTTCTCCCGGGTTCCCAGTAATGTCCCCCTTTTACTACGGATATCCCCCCCACAGCTTCACTCTCCTCCGGTACCACCGCGTATGACGAGTGTGCACTCATGCACTGCATGACAGGACAGAGTCGTCTGGCCGCGTGGTCTCTCTCGATCGATTCGAAAATAAATGGCGCCAGGCGGTGCAATTACGTTTCCGACCGATCGCGTACGAGCTTTCCTGAGCCCGGCCAGCTTCGCAACGGCGCATGCGGGCTCATTTCTATGGGCACCGGTGCCCGTAATGGACTTCAACGGGCAGCCCGAAAAAGGGTTTAAATTTACGGGCAGTTGGCAACACTGAGGGGGGGGGGGGGGGGGCGTGTCATCTCAAGTTTAATCACTGGAGTAGAGCAGGCTGAGTATCCAGCACAGCTAGAAAACTGACCAAGCTGAGGTCTCATGCCTAGTGTGGTTAGTTTATAATAGGAAAGCAGAGGGACTGGCAGGAACATCAGGGATTTCACTAAAAGGAAGCAGTGCAAAGAGAACAGGATACTTTTTCATACAAGTACATAGTACAGCAGGCACATATCAGGAATACAAAGTGTTGGGGTAACATATACTTTAAGAAAATATTTGTTTGAAATATGTATGAAATAAAGCTGTCAGTATGAATAACATGCATCTTTTGAGTATTTCTCAGCAGATATACTGGTTATTAACCAAACTGATAGACAAGCTTGTAGCATAAAAAAAAAAAGAAATAAGGGAAGGGCATGCATAACTAGGTAAAGAGGGGAAACAACAATGGAAGGAGTTAAGGTTTGATTTATGGGAGGTGATCTCACTTACCTGATTGGTTAAAGAGCAAGTTCAGGAGGGAATTTAGAGAGGGCATAATGCAAACTCCGTTGGCGGTCAACAGACAGAGAAGGGACTTCCACACTCTGTGCTTAGTGCCTTCAAAGATCTACAACCTTTAACATGTTTGTGTTTTAAAAGAATGCTTTGGCACTCTTGTTATTGATTAACCACTTACTTACTGGGCACTTTTACCCCCTGCCTGCCCAGGCCAGTTTTCAGCTTTCTGCACTGTCACACACTTTGAATGACAATGCAGCACTGTACCCACATGATACTTTTATCATTTCTTTTGGTGGTATTAAATCACCACTGGGGTTTTTTTTTATTTTTTGTTAAACAAACAAAAAGGACAGAGCATTTTGAAAAAAAAACTCAACATTTTTCATAGTTTGTTATAAAATTTTGCAAACAGGTAATTTGTCTCCTTCATTGATGTGCGCTAATGAGACCGCAGTGATGGGCACTGATAGGCTGCACTGATAGGCATCGATAAGGCGGCACTGATGGGCACTGATGAGGTGGCACTGGTGGGCACTGATCAGGAGGCACTGATTAAGGCTTCATTGATAGGTGGCACTGATGGGCACTGATAGGTTGCACTGATGGGCACTGGCAGGTGGCACTGAAGGGCACTGATAGGTGGCACTGATGGGCACTGATGGGTGGCAATGATGGCCTGATATGCACTGGTAGGTGGCATGGGTAGGCAGCACTGATAGGTGACACTGATGATGAGGCACTGATGGGCATTGATTGGCAGCACTGATAGGTGGCACTGGGGAGTACTGATTAACAGTACAGCTGCGCACTGCGAGGTGGCACTGGTGGGTACTGGTTAGCAGCACTGGTGAGCAAATGTTGGGCCCGATGTCCCTTTTACAGAAGCCGGTAATCAGCTTTATTCTTTTTTCCCAAAGGCAATAACCGGCTTGTGTTTACATCATGTAATCAGCTGTCATTGGCTGACAGCTGATCACGTGGTAAAGGCCCGTAATTGGCTCTTTACCACCGATCTGTGATCAGCTGAGTCCCACAGGGGGCGCGCAGGCAGCGTGAGCAGGGGAGGACATCTAAGGATGTCCTCCTGGCACTTTATGCCCGTGCTGTAGCCATTTTTCAGCTATAGCATGGGCGGGAACATGGTTAATAAAAGGCTGCTATGGCCAATTTGATTTCATTTTATCGTTTTGTCTGATTATTTGTGATATTATTTGCTAGTTAGTTGGGAATGATACCCTAGCAGGTAATGGGAAGTGGTTGGGGGCATCTGCTCTACCTTAGTCAAGGTTGTGTGCAGATTCAAATCCCTACATCAGGGATCCTCAAACTATGGCCCCCCAGCTGTTGCGGAACTACGTGTCCCATGAGGCATTGGAAAACTCTGACATTCACAGACATGGCTAGGCATGATGGGAATTGTAGTTCCTGAACAACTGGAGGGCCATAGTTTGAAGACCCCTGCCCTACATGAATGGACAGATGTATTTCTGTTATTTTCTAGGGAGCTCAAAACTATTATATGAAGTGGCAGAGCTTAAACTGTTTATATACCTTTTACAATGCTACTTGTGTGTTTTTAGTGCCGTTCATTTTGTTCATGTCTGACTTTTGTGAGTTTTGGGGCACTGACACCACATTCAAAACAATGGACTGCCTTAAAGCGGAACTTCAGTCATTTCTTCAACTTTGCATCTATTAAATCTTCTGCCCTTGTTGTTGTCTTAACTTTCGAGTAAAACTATTTTTTTTTCTACCAGTAAATACCTTATATAGCCCACTTTCTGTTTCTTGATTGGAAAAAAGCCTAGGCTTATGACATCATGCACAGCTCTCTCTCACACACTCTTGTGAGAGTTTACCAGCGAGGGAGGGGGGGGGGGTGAATCATAAGAGGGCCAATGAAAGCTGTAGAGCTGGAGGTGTGCCTCTGTGTGTCTGTGTAAATTCAAGTGACCAGGCAGCAGCTTCAGCTGCCCACAGTTAAAATGGCTGCAGCCAGACTGAGTGGAGGGAGATTTCTTCAGCATATTTGGCAAGTACAGAATCACAGTATATATAAAATAATATGCAAAGTGGAGGGAAGTTGGAGGGAAGCTTCAGAATAGCAAAGATGATTTTATTATAAATTATGTGAGCAGACTGCAGTTCCTCTTTAAGTACCGTAGTTTTTTGCCATTCCACGAGCGTGTGCAATTTTAATGCATGACATGTAGGGATGCACCGATACCATTTTTTTAACAACGAGTACGAGTACCGATACTTTTTTTTTTAGTACTCTCGCATACCAATTACCGATACCTACCGCAACTGTTTTGTTTTCACTTCAGCTGTCAGCAATGGTACAAAGCATTGAAAAGTTATTTATAAATGAAATAAATTGTTTTTCTTTAAATTGTGTACTTTTTCAACGTAAATGTGTAAATATATGTTAATATATATGTGTAAAAATATTCACTAACAAAGAAAACAAAAAAAAAAAGTTTTAATTGTTTATCGTTTACAAAAAAGCAGGAAAATAATAATTAAATGGAAGAGAATAGGGAGTTAATTAAGGCTGATTCAAGTAAATTAAGGGTTAATAAGGGGTTAAACAGAGGAACATTTGCTCATCCCTTTGATCTGCAGATGAAGAAACAGAAAGATACAAAAAGAAACAATGTTTCTTTTTATTTTAGTGTTTCAGGGCTGAGCAATGTTGTTAATAAACAATGCCAGGTGCTTTTTTTATTTTTTTTGACAGCTCCAATTACCGGACTTCTTTAACACTTCAGCTGTCAGCAGAGGAGACCAACTGACAGCTCAAAGAGCCGTGCCTGAAAGTATCGGTTTCAGCTATCGGTGCATTTGCACGAGTACCGATACTTGTGAAAATACTTGGTATCAGCACCAATACCGATACTGATACTGGTATCAGTGCAACCCTAATGACATGTTAGGTATCTATTTACTCGGCAAAACATCATCTTTCACATTATACAAAAAAAAAATTGGGCTAACTTTATTGTTTTTTTTTTTTTTATTCATGAAAATGTATTTTTCCCCTAAAAATTGCATTTGAAAGACCACTGCACTAATACAGGGTGACATTAAATATTAAGAGAAAAACTCACCCAAGCTCAACCGCTATACAGTATAGTTGGTGTGTAGAGTAGTCGGTGCTCTGGCTAATTAAGCTCACAACAGATCCATAGAAAGTACAGGCCAGCAACTCCACAGCTTCTCCATAGAAAATATTTATTTAAGCATTACAGCAATAACATCATCCAAAAATACTGACGCATTTCGGCCTTAGACTTTCATCAAGGTGTCCTTTTATGAAAGTGCGGTAAAATACCGCTTTTCAGTTCTCAGGCATTCTCAGAGGAGATCGCTCTCCTCTGAGTGCCTGTTTATGAAAGTGTGTAGAGCGCTTCTCATGTTGAGTTGAGGAGCGATCTACAAACGCCGGGAACTCCTGAGAATGGCTCCTCTCACTGTAATCTCGTGTGATGTAGCGGGATTACAGTATGAGGAACCATAAAATACAAAAGTTTAACACAAATCAGCACACATTATTCCCCAACATATTAATAAAATAATAAAGATAAATTCCCCCTACACAATATACATTAACCTAATTATTAAAAAAACATTGTTTTTATCAATATTTAAAGATCATACATGTCCCTATTTAAATGTGAATGGTGTATAGTAAATGAATGTAATGCACATATGTAATGCAGCTATACACCATTCATATAAATGCAAAATACATTTATAATCATTAAAAAAATAATTTTAATAAAGTATACAAGTATAAATATTTATTAATAAATTAAAATAAAATATATTTCATTATAGATAAACATAAAAATTGATAAACTGGTGCGATGCGAGAACACTGCGAATCCACTGAGGGTTCCCGCATCGCACCGACTCGCATGTCAGTTCACACTGCCATATGCAAATCGCTGGGGAGTGTCAATACATTGTTAACGACACCCCCAGATCAGCTTGCATATCGCACTGTGAACTGACAGTCTGGACATGAATCGGATCGCATATGTGTGAACACACATGCGATCCGATTCTGGTCCGAACAGAAAAAAGGGTCCTGTGCGTGTTTGCACCGAATGCGGTGCGATATCAGCCATACTATCTGTACAGCTGATATCGCACCGCACAGACATCGCATGTAATGTGAATGGCAGTGTGCTGCGAATAACATGCGATGCCTGTGCGATGTCCGGCATCGCACAAGTGTGAACTGGGCCTAAAAGTTAACAACACCCCCAAATCAGTTCGCATATCGCAGTGCGATCTGCAAACTCGGACAGTAATCGAATCACATGGGTGTGAACACCCATGCGATCCGAATCTGCTGTGGACCAAAAAAAGGGTCCTGTAAGAGTTTGGTCCGAGTGCAATGCAAATTTAGCAATACTATCTGTATGGCTGAAATCGCATCGCACAGAGATCGGATGTGATTTTGCACCGCAGCAGTGGGAACTGGCCCTAAATCACATTGCATTTGCACCAAAATGGTACAGGACCCTTTATTTGGTCTGCACTGGAATCGGATCGCATGGGTGTGAACACCCATGCGATCCGATTCCTGCACCATTACATAGTTCGCACTGCGATCTGTGAAATGATCTGGGGGTGTCATTAACTTTACATTGACACCCGCAGTGGTGCGCAGATGTCAATGTAGGTGCGATGTGAAAACCCGCACAGGAATCACGCTGGTTCACGCATCGCACAAGTGTGAACCCAGCCAGAGACGTGAACATCTAAAAAAAATATATATATCTATATATATCTATATATATCTATATATAGATATATATAGATATATATCTATATAGCTATATAGATATATAGATATATATAGCTATATATATATATATATATATATATATATAGCTAGCTATATATATATATATATAGCTAGCTATATATATATATATATATATATATATATATATATATATATATATACACATATATATATATACGTATATATATACATATATATATATATACGTATATATATATATATATATATATATATATATATATATATACACTATAAATTCCTATCCTGCTGGTTTTGGGGTGTGTAATGGTGGGGAAGGTGTGCTCTGACTGTTTGGGGAAAGAAAGAAGTCAAAAGACTTCTTTCTTTCTCCAGAATATCAGCCAGTTTCAGGCTTCTCACTCTGATTCTCCACTTCTGAAATGGTGAATCAGAAAGTGAGAATTCTGTCACAGATCGCCAGTGAGGTGCTGAGATCGCACCTTCATAAACTGGCCGTTTCTGTGAAGTCAGTTACAAATTCTCACTGTGCTGAGATAATCAGCGGAGAACATGTTCTCCACTGATTATCTCAGTTTCATAAACTGGTAATGAGCTGAGATCAGCGGTGAGACTCAGGATCGCCTCTGATCTCAGTTTCATAAAAGGACACCTATGACATTAAAAACAAGTGTCTATAAAGGAAGCAGCCCTTGTGAGGTATGAAGGGCAAAATTCACTTAATTAAAAAATCAACCCATTAATTGGTTACAGGTGGAGATGACCAGACCCAGGCCAAACAAACACACACAAAAACAGGGGATTTCTACAATGAGCAAGAAATGTTAACCATTACAGTCCCACTGATACAAAAGTGGAATATTTTCAATTAAAAAATCATTAATTGCTATACTTCAGAGCATTATTTCAGAAACAGGTTGCTTTTTTAATTAAGCAAATGTTGCCCTTCATATCTCACAAGGGCTGCTTCCCTTATATATACTTGTTTTTAATGTCATATTTTTATGCTTTTGATGAAGGCTTAAGGCTGAAACGCGTCAACATTTGGGTGATGTTATCGCTGTAATACATAAATAAATATTTAAGCATTGGATAGCACTCTTGTCTAGCAGTAAGAAGGGTCGCTGGTTCGAATCCCGACACTACCTGCCTGGAGTTTGCATGTTCTCCCTGTGCCTGCGTGGGTTTCCTCCGGGTACTCCGGTTTCCTCCCACACTCCAAAGACATGCTGGTAGGTTAATTGGATCCTGTCTAAATTGTCCCTAGTATATGTATGAATGTGAGTTAGGGACCTTAGATTGTAAGCTCCTTGAGGGTGTAGGGACTGATGTGAATGTACAATGTATATGTAAAGCGCTGCGTAAATTGATGGCGCTATATAAGTACCTGAAATAAATAAATAAATAAATAAATAAATATTTTCTATGGAGAAGCTGTCGAGTTGCCGGCCTGTACTGTCTATGACATTAAATATTGCAAGGACCGCCATTTTATTCTCTAGGGTCTGTGCTAAAAAAAAATATATATATATATAATGCTTGGGGGTTCTAAGTCATTTTCTAGCAAAAAACACTGATTTTAACTTGTAAGCAACAAGAGTCAGATACAGGCCTGGTCTTCAAGTGGTTAATATATACTAAAATGCAGATGGAAGTATCTTCGGATTGTAACTCCAGTAGCATGTATAAATGTTAGTGCCGACACTCGTATGTTTCTCCCTCTTCAGTGTAATTACTGACATTGATATATACTGAGAAAGTGATTCAATTCAATGCTTCATCAGTAATTTTATGAATGAGGCATAAATAGTTTTTTTTTTTTTCTTTTCCCCCCCATACACAGCACTCTCCATCCCTCAGCATCCCCAGGATGAGTGACACATTGCTAAGTATGTGATTTGTAATCAAACTACGGCAATATATTTAGAAAGGATTGATTCGTGGCCGGCTGCACATTCTAGTTTTCTAGAAGAATGCAAGGAATTGAGGCTTTGAAAATCTTAATTTCCCAGAGCATGTTAAGTGCACTGATTACTCAGCACAATAACTGCCACATGTTGGGTGTACAGATGTCCAAACACGTGGGAACATTTCCTTTTACTTGGAAACAAATGAAGATTTTCATCGTGTTTTCGTCTTGTTTGGTAAACCTGTCAGCAGCCGCACATTTAATTCCTGGGTGTTTATATAACATCGCCAACTGCACCATCTTCCATCGGACTCCTGACTGCGCTACGCCGCTTCACGCTTCCGATGGAGACATTTTTACCTGGCTGAAAAAATAAACTCATTCTATACTACTCATAACCTCAAAAAGTGTTCAATAAATATCACTTACTCCTTGGTCAGCAGCTCTTTACCCTAACAATGAACTCCTCCGATTCGCTCTCTTTTGATCTTCTAAATACACCATTGAAAGAATTGTGATGCATTTGTTTAACCACTTAAGTACCAGTCTGTAATGTCCCTTCATTATCAGGCCATTTTGCAATTTTCAGCAATGTGATAGTTTGACTGACAAATACCCTGTATGTGCAACACTGTACCCAAATGAGTTTTATTAAAAAAAAAAAAAAAATTTGAGACAGATATTTTTCTTTTGGTGGTATTTAAAGTGGAACTAAACTCTCTCAATCAACATTACCCCATGATAGTGCTCAAGTTTTCATCTTCGTCTTCTCTTAACCACTTCAATACAGGGCACTTATACACCTTCCTGCTCGGACCAATTTTCAGCTTTCAGCGCTGTCGCACTTTGAATGACAATTGCGCGGTCATGCTACACTGTACCCAAACTACACTTTTATCATTTTGTTCCCACAAATAGAGCTTTCTTTTGGTGGTATTTGATCACCTCTGCGGTTTTTATTTTTTGCTAAACAAATAAAAAAAAAAGACCGAAAATTTTGAAAAAAAAAAACGTTTTTTTTTTTGTTTCTGTTACAAAACTTTGTAAATAAGTAAGTTTTCTCCTTCACTGATGGGCACTGATGGGGCTGCACTGACGGGCACTGATAAGGCAGCACTGATGGGCACCGATGAGGTGGCACCAATGAGGTGGCACCAGGGGCGGACTGACCATTTGGGCACTGCCCAAGTGCCCCATGACACTAAGGGGCCCCATCAGGGTTGCCGGCCTCAATAAAACCAGGGACAGTATGTAAAAATCTGTGTTTTTTCAAAAATCCCAAGATTATAGCTGCCTCGCCTCTCCAGTACCTTTTCAGTGTGTGTTTGTGTATTCTGTGTGTGTACTGTGTGTGTATATTGTGTGTCTGTGTGTGTATACTGTATGTGTGTGTGTACTGTACTGTGTGGCCCCATAATCTATTGCCTGGGGGCCCCATTATCTCCTATTGCCCGGGGGGCCCCATAATCTCCTATTGCCCGGGGGGCCCCATAATCTCCTATTGCCCGGGGGCCCCATGAGTCCGCCCCTGGGTGGCACTGATGAGGGGGCACTGATGGGCACTGATGATGGGCACTAATATGTGGCACTGATGGGACACTGATAGGTGGCACTGATATGCAGCACTGATGGGTACACATAGGTGGCACTGATGGGCACTGATAGGTGGCACAGATGGGCACTGATAGGTGGCACGGATGGGCATGAATGGGCACTGATAGGTGGCACTGATGTACACTAATAAATGGTACTGATGGATGCCAATAAGTGCCAGACAAAAATTGCCTGCCCAGTGATGCCCATTGTGGGCACTGATTGGCATCCATTGTGAGCACTGATTGGCATCCATTGTGGGCATTGATTGGCATCCCTGGTGGTGACTAGTGGTAGCCTCCCTGGTGGTCCAGTGTGGGCATCCTCACTGGGGCTGCGCTGATAATCGATCAGCACAGACCCACCCCCCGTCAGCCGATCTGCTCTCCTCTACTTGCGTCTGTCAGATGCGAGTGAGGAAAGGCCGATCAACAGCTCTTCCTGGTTACATCGTGATCAGCTGTGATTGGACACGGCTGATCACATGGTAAAGAGTCTCCGTCAGAGACTCTTTACCTAGATCAGAGTTACACATAGACTGAAACATTGCAACAACGATTGGTGCGCAGCGGCTTGATATCCTGGCGGCGTCATATGACGTCCGGTCAGGATATCGAAACTACTTTACTGCCGTCATTTTGCTATATGGCGGCGGCAAGTGGTTAAAGAGGACATCCGCTTAAAAAAAATAAAAAATAATAATCAATAGCTTCAAATACTGCTGCTGTTGACTTTTAATAATCGGACACTTACCTGGCCCAGGGTCCAGCGATGCAGGGGAACGAAGCCCCGCCCGTCTCCCCCTCCTCTCTGCGGTGCTGGAATTGTCACTGTGGGCACCCGGCTGTGGCTTCACAGCCGGACACGCACTGCGCATGCGTGAGCGCCCGGAGAGCCCTAATTGGCCTGGCAATCATCTGGAACTTGTGACATGTCCCAGATTGCTGAAAGGGGGGGGGAGGGGTGAACTTGCTTACGGCACTGCGGTGCGCCGGGAGGAAGTGAGAGCTGGAACTCTCTATAAAGAGGGTATCCGCTCCCCCCCAAAAAAATGACATGAAAAATGTGGCATTTCAGGGGGTCACCTTCCCTTAAAGCGGAAGTTCCATTTTTGGGTGGATCTGCTTTAAAGAGAAAGTAAACCCTGTTGGGTTTTACTTCCTCTTTTGCTCCCTGCAAAGCCTGCAAATTAAAAGCATAATGGGCTTGTATGCATCGCATACTAGCCCATTATGTGACACTTACCTGCAAACGAATCCATCGCTGTCCCCTGTGCAGGCTGCGTCCATCTTCAGTCTCTCTTCCTTACGGGGGCCGCGGACTCTGGCTCTGTGACTGGCCGGAGACGCGTGATGTCACTCCCGCGCATGCGCACAGGAGCCGTCAGTTATGGCACACACTGGGGGAAGAAAGGGCGCGGAAGATCCATTTCTTCACAGTGCATACGCCGATTACATCATCAGTGCACTACAAGTGAAATATCTCCTTAACGGCGCACGTTTAGGAGATATTTCCACAAATTATAGGTAAGCCTTATTCTAATAACTATTTTTGGTTAAAAGTCACTAGGGAGGGTTTACAACCACTTTATGATACATTTTAACCACTTCAGCTCCGGAAGGTTTACCCCCCTTTCTTTGTATATAGCGCAAAAAATAAAAACCCCCAGAGGTGATCAAATATCACCTAAAAAAAACTTTATTTGTGGGAAAAAAGGACATCATTTTTATTTGGGTGCAGCATTGCATGACCGCGCAATTGTCAGTTAAAATAACGCAGTACTGTATAGCAGAAAAAAAAATGGCCTGGTAGGAAGGGGGTTCAGTCTTCTGGAGGGCAAGTGGTTAAAAATATTTGTAATGCCAGCAATTCTTTTGTACATTCTGCTGTCCGTAGGGAACCCGCAGATGAGGTTTGGTTGTTAAGGACGCGGCAGTTGTCTGCTCCTTAACAACCATGCTATTTACTGGTTGTCAGGAAGCCAGCGGGTGACTTACAGTGTATTTTTTACTAGTGCGGTAAATACAGTGTAATCTGACAGTGAACTGACATTTGAATATCACACGAAATAACTGGAAAAAATGTGTCACACGATCCAATTATCTCATGTGATATTCTTTAGTGAATTGAGCCTTTTGTCACAGTGAGTGTTCGTGTTATTTATTTTACCTGGCAAGGTACAAAGGCATGTGGCCAGCCAGGCTGCGTAACAACATGAGGGTGGATTTTACATGACACTTTTTTTTTTTTTTTCGTTTTTGTGTACGGCCCATCTTAAAAATCCATACCAGACATCTATCTATGATAGGGGTCTGGTACAGATTTTGGGGTGAACCCCTTGGCATTTTTTTTGCATTAGGCTCTCTTTAGGAAACCAGACTAGCTCCCAACCAGGTATGCAGCCTGAGCGGCAAGGAAAGGAGCAGGCACCAAGCATGCACCCCCTCTCCTATAGTATACTAAGCAATATTCCCTGCAAAAGAAAAAAGAAACCAAAACAGTGTGGGGTCTTCCTTCAAATCCATACAGGAGCCTCATCCTGGGTATGTGTCAGGTGTGGATTTTAAAGGGCACCCCACTAAAAAAAAAAAAAAAATGGGGGCTGTTCTTAAAATCCATACCAGACCCTTATCCTACAGAGGGGTTTAGTGTGGAATTTTAAGTGGGACTCCACGTAAAAAAGTAAAATGAAGGCCGATGCTCCCTCCCAAAATCCATACCTGACCCTTATCGTAAATAGGGGTCTGGTATGGAATTGTAAGTGGGACGCCACGTAAAAAAAGGAAAATGAAGGCCGATTCTCCCTCCCAAAATCCATACCTGACCCTTATCCTACATAGGGGTCTGGTATGGAATTTTAAGTGGGACTCCACGTAAAAAAAGGAAAATGAAGGCCGATGCTCCCTCCCAAAATCCATACCTGACCCTTATCCTACATAGGGGTCTGGTATGGAATTTTAAGTGGAACTACACATAAAAAAAAGTATAACTGAAGGATAAACATATATATTTTTTTCACTTTGGATAGAGTATCAAGGAGGAATGAGAAGCCTCAGCATTGTATGGTGATTGCACAGATGGAGGTTTGCATATCATGACACAGTTGTATGTACCCCCCATACAGATACATTGCGTACATTCAGACATTCAGAGAACTGAGTATATGTATGGTAGAACATACTATGCTGATGATATTAGTACATGCTGTCAGCTCCCAAGACACCAAATCTATGTCTCAATGACTGACTGCTACCATCTGTACATGACGTATAACGTTCTACGACTACCAGCGGCCCTGGCAGAACACGGAGTGCGGGCTACAACTTATTCCACTGATCTTAATTCTTTAAAATTTAAAAGCTAATTTGGTGTCTTTTAGCTCATTTTACATGCAGGAGAGAAAAATTTATGAACTAGTTCTTTCTGTTAAATGGAGTGCTAATGGGCAAGTACAACAATTCAACAGGTGCCAAGTAGAAATATAGAGACATTATTAAATCATTATAAATCTTGATGGCGGAGAGAGGCATATTCACATTTTTTTTCTTTTCGTTTTTTCAGTCCTGTGCCAATTTATTCTGGGAAAACTCGCGACATCCCACACACATATAACAGAGCGGATTCATCTGAATAGATTTTTCAGTGAATAAAACTAAGATCCAAGATGACTTTCAATTACATTAAGCTGTGAAAAGTAGCCTATTTGGGCATCCATAGGAAAGCAGTAAGTCATTAAGGAATAGAGCGTAAGTGATGTTAGTTATAAGTGAATAGAAGTAACTTTTCAACTATACTCTTTAAAAGTGACAGGCTATTCTAGGACTGATTTACAAACATTGAAGAAAAGAAAAATGGAGCAAAGAGAAAGCTTGGAACAGCAGCAAAGATTAAATGTGACTGGTTTCTACAGGTAACTGCAACATCTTTATTGTAATATCTTTGCTGATTTCTTTACTCCAATTTTGTAAATTTGCTCCAATTAGTAACCTTGGCTCTGAGAACATCACAAAAAATGTGTCAGGTCCCCGCTTTATTACAGAAAGGTGAAAAAAAAAATAATGCTATTATTACCTGATTTGAAAAAAAATTGGAAATACGAGGGCTGTACTAAAAGTAATGCAAAAGTAGGCATAACTTTTTTACTGTCTTACATACTTTTCAAATTTCACATGTTGGTAGAGTAACTCTTCCTCTGTAGTAACTCTTTTTCTTTGCAGGTAAATAATTAATGCCAAGCAGAAGCAATGTGCCATCATTGAGTTCTTGATCTTGACAAAGGAGGGATGCAGGCTGTCCGACATCCACAGAAGGCTACAGAATGTTTATGGAGACGACATCATTGACAAGAGTCACCAATGACAAGATATTGCTCTTGTCAAAAGTGTCAACTCTTCCTCTGTAGTAACTCTTCTTTTTTCATTGGAGGTAAATAATGGATTCCAAGCAGAATTAATGTTCCCTCATTGAGTTCTTGATGAAGGAGGGGTGCAGGCTGTCCGACATCAACAGAAGGTTACAGAATGTTTATGGAGATGACATCATTGACAAGAGTCACCAATGACAAGATATTGCTCTTGTCAAAAGTGTCAACTCTTCCTGAATGAATGAATGAATGAATGATTTGTAAAGCGCTGCAAATGCGAACTGAATCGCCTTGAGGCGCTAATGCGTTTTGTGCTGTCATCCTCTTAGAAGAGGATGGTCTTGAGTTTTTTCCTGAAGGCCAGATAGTTTTCTCCCATGCGGATGTAAGTCGGAAGAGCGTTCCATTGCCGAGGTCCCTGGACTGCGAATCTTCGTTCTCCCCTTGCTTTGTAGCGCTATTTGGGAATAAGGAGGAGGTTTTGGTTAGATGATCGCAGATTGCGATTGGGAGTGTAGTGTTTTATTTTCTCTCGGAGGTATTGAGGGGCGTTACCTTGTATGCATTTGTGGGTGAGGCAGAGGGTCTTAAATGTGATCCTATTCTTTACGGTTAGCCAATGTAGGCTCTTCAAGGATGGGGAGATGGACTCCCAGGGTTTTTTTTCCTGTTAGCAGTCTTGCCGCCGCGTTTTGGATGGTCTGTAGGCGCGCAAGCTGATATTGGGGTAATCCTATGTAGAGTGAGTTTGCGTAGTCGAGTCGGGAATTGATAATTGTTCCAACTACTGCTGCTTTGTCCTCTTCTGGGATGAAGGGGATGAGTCTGCGTAGCAGGCGGAGGATATGGTGAGATCCGCTAACTACTGATCCTATTTGTGCATCCATTGTCATTTCTGAGTCAAAGATAACTCCGAGACTCTTGGCTTTGGTGCGCGGAGAGATGGTTTGTCCTAAGGTGGTGGGAAGAGTCCACAGAGTCTTGGTTTTAGCATTTTGGTTAGCGTGTAGGAGAAGAAGTTCTGTTTTTGACCCATTGAGTTTGAGGGAACTGATGGTCATCCAGTCATCTATCAAAGTGAGGCATTTCTCTAATTGCTGACGGTGGTCTTTTTGTCCGGTGATGCGAAAGTAGATTTGGGTGTCGTCAGCGTATGAGTGGAAGCAGAGGTCTGATTTTTTGATGATTTTTATTCCTCTATAGTAACTCTTCTTTTTTCATTGGAGGTAAATAATGGATTCCAAGCAGAAGCAATGTTTCCTTATTGAGTTCTTGATGAAGGAGGGATGCAGGCTGTCCAACATCCACAGAAGGCTACAGAATGTTTATGGAGATGACATCATTGACAAGAGTCACCAATGAAAAGATATTGCTCTTGACAAAAGTGTCAACTCTCCTGCCCTGTACACATGGTCAGACATTGAACGGACATTCCGACAACAAAATCCATGGATTTTTTCCGACAGATGTTGGCTCAAACTTGTCTTACATACACACGGTCACACAAAGTTGTCGGAAAATCTGATCGTTCTGAACGCGGTGACGTAAAACACGTACGTTGGGACTATAAACAGGGCAGTAGCCAATAGCTTTCGTCTCTTAATTTATTCTGAGCATGCGTGGCACTTTGTGTGTCGGATTTGTGTACACACGATCGGAATTTTATAGCAAGCTCTCAAACTTTGTGTGTCGGAAATTCCGATAGAAAATGTGTGATGGAGCCCACACACGTTGGAATTTCCGACAAAAAGGTCCTATCACACATTTTCCGTCGGAAAATCCGACCGTGTGTACAGGGCATTTCTCTATAGTAACTCTTCTTCTTCTTTTTCTATTGCAGGTAAATAATGGATTCCAAACAGAAGCAACATGTCGTCTTTGAGTCCTTTATCGAGGAGGGGTGGAGGATGTCCAACATCCACGGACAGCTACAGAAGGTTTACAAAGATGACACCATTGATAAGAGTCAACGATGACAAGACATTGCTCTTGTCAATGGTGTCAACTCTGTAAGCATTTTGTAGCCTTCTGTGGGTGTCAAACAGCCTGCACCACTCCTTTGTCAAGAACTTAATAACAGCATGTTGCTTCTGATTGGAATCCATTATTTAACTGCAATGAAAAAGAAGAAGAGTTACTTTAGAGGAAGAGTTAGAGAGAGAAGAAGAGTTTAGAGTCTACCAACGTGGGAAATTTAAATGACCAGTGTAGGGTAATAAAAAAGTTATGCCCACTTTTGCATTATTTTCGGTACAGCCCTCATATCTATACAAGTGTAGCACCACCCCCAAAGGAGCTTCTGGATATTTGGGTTCCTCTGTTCCTGGTGCTGACAACCCCCCAAACAGTACCACACTTTCTGACAAACCTTGAGGTTAAGGAAAATATTATTTATTCTGGCTACATGCCCAGTGGGGTAAAACAACAACATTTTACCCACTTGCTGCCAAATCACATACCTGGTACATCATTTGACTTCAAGTAGTTGCACCAGGATGATGCCGGCAGCTGCAGGCATCACCCTGGTACCTGTTTTTAGAGCAAAAGGTCGGTTCTCTTGTAATAGCAACCAGAGTGGTCAATTAGCCACTTAATTGCTATTACAAGCAGCCGGAGCTGCAGGCATCATCCCAGAATAACCACTTGAAGTCTAGTGAAGTGCTGGTACATTGTTCGGCAGCAAGTAGATATGGAGGTTTTCAATTTGTGTGTTTTTTCTTTTTCTTCTTTTTTGGGTTACACTGGATGGACTTGTATCTTTCTTCAACCAGATTAACAATGTAACCAGTATTGATTTAGTCCAATTTAGCCTAAGATGTCCATTTATTTAGGCCAGCATTTGCCTGTGGCACTGACCCCTCGGGAAACATTTTAACTTACCTATATGTGCAGAGTGAAAAAAAAAAACAACAAATGCTATATTCAGCCTCTTTTGTTAACCACATGCCAACCAGCGCACAACGATATACGTCGGTACAGTGGCACGGCTGGGCAAATGGGCGTACAGGTACGTCCCCTTTAAGATGCGGCATTGTGGGCGCGGGCCATGTACAGTGTTACCGTGACTGTGGGCACCCGGCGGACATTGAGTCCGAGGGACCCGCGGTCACGGTCGCGCTGTACGTGGTGTGCGCCCACAATTATCGTGTCACGGAGCAGCAGAACGGGGAGAAGCCTATGTAAACAAGGCATTTCCCAATTCTGCCTAGGGACATGACAGATCTACTGCCCCCTATCATCAGGAGCAGTGATCGCTGTCATGTGAGTAGTGGCCCATCCCCCCCACAGTTAGAATCACTCCCTAGGACACACTTAACCCCTTGATCGCCCCCTAGTGTTTAACCCCTTCCCTGCCAGTGTCATTTACACAGTAATCAGTGCATTTTTATAGCACTGATCGCTGTATAAATGACAATGGTCCCAAAATAGTGTCAAAAGTGTGCGATGTGTCCGCCATAATGTCGCAGTCACGATAAAAATCGCAGATTGCTGCCATAAAACTATCCTCAATTTTGTAGAAGCTATAACTTTTGCGCAAACCAATCAATATACGCTTATTACGTTTTTTTTTACCAAAAATATGTAGAAGAATACATATCAGCCTAAACTGAGGAAAACATTTTTTTAAATATATTTTTGGGGGATATTTATTATAACAAAATGTAAAAGCTGAATACATTTGTTTTTTTACATTTTTTTTTTTTTTTTGATGTGTTTTATAGCAGAAAGTAAGAAATAATGCTTTTTTTTTTCAAAATTGTCGCTCTTTTTTTGTTTATAGCACAAAAAGTAAAAAACCACAGAGGTGATCAAATACCACCAAAAGAAAGCTTTATTTATGGGAAAAAAAGGACGTCAATTTTGTTTGGGGGCAACGGCGCACGACCGCGCAATTGTCAGTTAAAGCGACGCAGTGCCAAATTGCAAAAAGTGCTCTGGTCAGGAAGGGGGTAAATTCTTTCGGGGCCGAAGTGGTTAAAGAAGCCTGATAGCTGTAAGCTTTTCTAATGCAAGAATTGCATATCTGTTTAATAATAAAATACAAAAAATCACGTTGGCATGTAAGACATTTGCTAACACATTTAGAACATACATAATAAGTCTGTGTTGGACGAAGCAAGTGTATGAAGCCTCCTCTGTCTGGCACAAGCAACAAACTGCAGTACTTAGCTACTGTAAGATAAAAAATCATTACATCCCGATCTATGACTTATGCATTAAAACAATGTTTGAACAGGCATTAGGAGGTTTAAACAAAATGCCTGCACTGCATACATTGAGCGCGCTTGTTCTTTAACACATTTTGCAGATCAAAAAGATGTATGTAATCTCACTAGGGCTAGACTGTAAAGTCCAATTTTACGACTCATTCCGATAAAATTGTACCATGAAGAAGAGGTCTCTGAATAAAGGAATGTAGCAGCTAAAAAATAAATAAAGACCGTTCAGTGTGGGAAACAAAGTATTTGAAAAATTAGAGAGTTAATTACATAGGCTTGTGATTACAGAGATCTGAACTTACACTGTTCTTGTCTTTTATTGATTATTATCCAGTGTCAAGTAGACAAACAGACACATGTCACCGGATCTGTATGTGTTTAATGGCTAACTATAACAAAAACATCCAATGCAAAATATAATGTTATAATATCGAACACAGAAAAAAAGTATCAGTGATTGTTTCACGGTGCCAACATCCAAATATATGAATATACAGAGAAAGGGGTTCCCCTATGGGGTAGGACTTTAACGGGACTTAGATAAATGTAGCAAAACAATGGAGTAGAAAAATGACATACATTTTATTAAAGATGCATAGATAAAAAAAGTATGTAATGGAGTATACATGACAGCCACTGCTGAAGATACAATAGTTACAAATAGATGATATGTAGAAATTATCCTTCATCCGACGCGTTTCGGAGTTTACTAAAGATGCTCCTTCCTCAGGGGTAGATAGGATAGGAGATAGAGATAGGAGAACACCGGACCCTTGAGGATATCAATGACGGCTTCTGTTCCCCTGTAGGACACTCCAGGACCCTCTGAACTGCTCCTGCCACATTGAGCTGTCGGTTACCTTTGCTTGTTTGACCTGGTGTCGCTGACATCCAGGTCCACTGGTTCTGGTAAGAGTACCCACTCTTATTTTTTTTCTGTGGTAAGTGGATATTATACCTGATTCCCCGGCTCTTTACATGAAGAAAACCTCAGTTTGTGGTGCCCTTGGCTCTCCATATGAACAATCCTTCACTCGTGGTGTTACCCGTCATCCTTTGGGATTAACCCACTTGGGACATACTATTGGTTTATCATTGTTTTAGAATTTGGGACTTATTCACATTTAGATTGTATTATTCATTCATGTTTTTTCATACATCTACATAGTTCCCTAGCACTGTTTTCTCACTAGTGCTACATTTTCACCTATCTCCATTCATGAATTTTGTCGCATTCGTATGTAGCTGCTTCCATTTCAATAATTTTTTGCACCTACGTAGATAGCATATGAAAGACTCTACAAAGGTAAGTACAAACAGTCAATGCCTATACAGGTTGTTAGCAAAAAAAAAATACCATACATGTGTCTGTTGCATTCAAAACTTACAATTACAGCAATCAGGTGCTTATGGCACACTCCATTGGATAAAAACATAAGGGGACAGCACAACGTGACCACAGGGAACCATCATCACCCCGAAGAACCTAGCATGAAGTATTAATTCAGACAAAACATATGTTTCATATCCTATCTACCCCTGAGGAAGGAGTATCTCTAGTAGACTCCGAAACACGTCGGGAGAAGGATAATTTCTACATATCATCTATTTGTAACTATTGTGTCTTCAGCAGTGGCTGTCATGTATACTCCATCACATACTTTTTTTTATCTATGTATCTTTAATAAAACTTATGTAATTTTTCTACTCCATTGTTTTGCTACATTTATCTAAGTGCCGTTAAAGGCCTACCCTAAGGGTATTCAGAAACTGCAACCCCTTTTCCAGGATTTCTTCACAATCACAATTCTGAATTCTGAAAGCTTGCCATGCAATAAAAATATATTTAATGTATTAAAAAGAAAAAAAAAAATATTGGAAAGTGTTGGGGGGGGGGGGGGGGGGGTAGGTAATCCAGAAATTGCTAGTTGCTTGGTGCCTTCCTTCAAAACCTTTGAGGTATAGACCCAAAACAAGCATACTGTAAATGAGTGCCATAGAAATGTTCAAACGTCTTACTTTTTCCATTTCAATAATATAGAAAGCACTGTGGCAATAAAGCAGAATTCCAGGTATGGATATTTTATACATAGTTACATAGGTCCAGCTTGGTGTAATGTAAGTATTGCTCATATATACCATTCCTGTCTAATGCCCCTCAGAAGCTGGAAATCAACGGCAACGCCAATGATCTCTACTTGGTTCTGGGTCCTGCAGGTTGGCTGCTCAGCAGGGGCACCATTCAGAGAATGGTGAATTCACTGAAAAAATGCAAAGCGATCTCTGATTGGCTCCCGTGCTGAGTGGCCGACCTCCTCTGTTCACAGTCACTTGGCATTGGAGTCAGGAGCTAAAATGCCTGACTATATTTTTTTGGTCTTTTTGTATTTGAAATGGCAATAAAAAGTAATTAAAAAAAAAAAAAAGAACTTCAGTCAAAAATAACATAATAAAGACAAACAATACATTAGAAGGTACAAAAAAGTAGCGTTTAATGCAATATTTATCTTTAATCCCCGATTTTGTCAACAGTACTTGTATTCTGCCACTAGATGCCCTCAGCTTTACTTCCTGTATTATGCATCACACTTACTCTGAGCCCAGGATATCATTCCTCCCAACCCATTACCTGTGACTGTAAGTGAAAGAAGAAGTTAGCTGCACAGTGATGAGCTCATCTCTCTGTCACTCTGCTTTCTCTTCCTATCATCATGCCAACACATGAACTGGTTAGCTCATTGTGCTTCTTCTGTCCTTGTGTTACATTGGTCCGGCATACAATACCTGTGGGGTTCCTCTGGAACAGCCTTTTTCAACCAGGGTGCCTTGAGGTTTCTTCAGGGGTGCCTTGGCAAAATGCCTGAAATATTGCCCAAAAATTGTATACAAACCAACATGTGGATGAAGGCTGCCTATTAGTTACACTAAAGCCCCGTACACACGATCTGACTTTCCAATGGGAAATGTTCGATGACAGGCTGTTGTTGGTAAATCCGACCGCGTGTACGCTCCATCGGACAATTGTTGGACTTTCCGCCAACAAATGTTGGCTAGCAGGTTTTCAAATTTTCCGCGGACAGACATCTGTTGTCGGATTTTCCGATCGTGTGTACACAAGACCGTCGGACAGAAGTCCAAAACTTGTAAACTAGCGCTCGTAATGGAGAATTAACATACGTGATGTGGCAAATTATGAAATCTCCAAATGCAGCGCACAATTTTTTTCTTCTGTAATGGGATAATAATGAAGCTGCTTTGCTGGTGATGCTCATGGAGTTATTGCAAACAAATTTTCAAAGGCTTTTTTTTTCTAGTGATATCAAGAATAATATTATTATGGATTTTTTTTTATTTGGGCAAGTTACCACAACACCATTATCCCGTAGTTTTTAAGAACAAAGATACAACTATGTTGGTGTTCCTTGTCAATTTTACATTGTATTTTATAAAATGTAACTGCCGACTCCCAAACTGTCATTTGAAGTAAAACACATAGCCAAGTATTATTCTCCACAATTTTTTTATTGTGTATTAAAAAAAAATTTGTAAAATTAGACATGCTATCTGCCAATAGAACTTAACCAAAAAGTGCATTCTATGCATCCAAAAATATAGAAAATTTACCAAATCAAATCATTATTCAACCAAAAAATAATGTCAAAGCAATAACTCCAAGGCCAATAATAATTAACACGTTATCTCCTCCGATTCCACAACATGGCAGGTTGACAAATGGCTGTTCAGAAACGAACTGAAAAGCACAAAATGAAAAGCGCTAAATGAAAAGCGTAAACTGAAAAGTGCGAAATGAAAAGCACGATTCAACACTCACCAAACTTCTACTAACACGAAATTAGCAGAAGGAGCCCAAAGGGTGACGCTAAAGAGCTGAAAAGGAATGCATTATGTCACTATGTTTGTAATTGTTGGCCAACAATTGTGTGGCTGTGTGTATGCAAGACAAGTTTGGGCCAACGCCCTTCGGACAAAATTCCACGGTTTTGTTGGCCAAAAATCTGATCGTGTGTACGAGGCTTAAGTGAAAGAAGAAGGAATCTGCACAGTGATGAGCTCATCTCTCTGTCACTCTGCTTTCTCTTCCTATCATCATGCTAATACATGAACTGGTTAGCTCATTGTGCTTCGTATGTCCTTGTGGTCCAGCATACAATACCTGTGGAGTTCCTCTGGAACAGCCTTTTTCAACTGGGGTGCCTTGAGGTTTCTTCAGGGGTGCCCTGGCAAAATGCCTAAAATATTGCCCAAAAATTGTATACAAAGCAGCATGTGGATGGAGGCTGCCTTTTAGTTACACTAATGCACACTAATGCACACACGACCGGACTTTACGGCATACTTTGCCCGGCGGACTTTCGACAGACTTTCCGAATGAACGGACTTGCCTACACACGATCCACCAAAGTCCGACGGATTCGTATGTGATGACGTACGACCGGACTAAAACAAGGAAGTTGATAGCCAGTAGCCAATAGCTGCCCTAGCGTCGGTTTTTGTCTGTCGGACTAGCATACAGATGAGTGGACTTTTCGACCGGACTCGAGTCCGCCGGACAGATTTGAAACATGTTTCAAATTTAAGTCCGTCAAACTTTTGAGAAAACAAAGTCCGCTGGAGCCCACACACGATCGAATTGTGCGACGAAATCCGGTACGCCGGACCAAGTCTGCCGTAAAGTCCGATCGTGTGTACGCGGCATTAGTCACGGGTTTTGATACTGCACCATTACAACCTACTAGCTGCTGATGTCCTAACAACCAATGGCATCATTAGTTGATAAGGAGGATATCAGTTGCCTACATAGCATCCTTTTTTGACCCTCCTTTGCCCCTCTCCATCAGCCTTGGGGTCATGATAGCTGAATGATGGAGAAAAACTGGAGGGAAAAGAGAAACATTGGAATACTAGTCAGTACCAGTTTGCAAAAGTATATTTGCTTTGGAAGAATAAATCACCTCTGACTTTGAGGGTCTTACATGTGTGGATGTTGCTGCTTTATGTAAAACTATTAGAATAGTTTTTACATTTCAGAATGGGGTGCCTCAAGACTGTCCATAATTTTTAAAGGGTGCCTTGACTGAAAAATAGGTTGAGAAACACTGTTCTAGAAGTTGAAATCACTGTTGTAGACACAGCTACTTCAGTGATCTCCATTAGCTTCCAGGTTCCATACCGAGCGGCTGCCCTGCTGCATTGTGAACAAAGGAGGTCAGCCACTTGGTACTGGCACCATTAAGAAATTGCTTTATATTTTCTCAATGTTTGCAAAGTGTTCTCTGATTGGTCGAGGTGGAGAATGTGATGTCACTGTGTCTGTCTCACCACCTTTTCCAATCAGTTTGCATTTATTAAGAAAATGCAAAGCATTCTCTGAATGGTCTTCATGTCTTATGTTCACAATGCAGCGGAGCCACTTAGCATGGAATCCAGAAGCTAGAGGAGATCACGGGAGTAGCAATGTCTACTACAGGGATTTCCAGCTTTAAGACGCATCCCACAGGCATGGTATATGTGTAGTTACATTGGTCCAAGCTGGACCAACGTAACCATGTAAAAAATGCAATACATGGAATTCTTCTTTAATATGACAGCCAAGGAATTAGCATTCGTAAACAGAAAGGCAAGCGATGAAAGCCACCAAAATATCCATAATTCTCCTTCTTTAATTATGGATTGATATATTGCGGTTAATTTACTAAAACTGCACAGTGGTGCAGCTGTGAATGGAAGCCAATCAGCTTCTAGCTTCAGCTTGTTCAGTTAAGCTTTTACAAAAAAACCTGGAAGATGATTGGATTCTATACAGAACTGCGCTATATTTTGCACTCCAGTTTTAGTAAATCTCCCCCATTGTCTGCACCAATATTTTTTTTTTAGAATACCAGTTGACATTACTAGGCATTACCTTTTATTAATTTAAAACATTATTGTTGGATATAAAAGTGCACATAAAATTACCAGTGCCACTACCAACTTTATA
Organism: Aquarana catesbeiana; assembly: GCF_042186555.1. Classification (NCBI taxonomy): domain Eukaryota; kingdom Metazoa; phylum Chordata; class Amphibia; order Anura; family Ranidae; genus Aquarana; species Aquarana catesbeiana. The sequence continues at coordinate 27,044,273 of NC_133326.1, forward strand.
ACAGATTAAATAGGTGCAATCTGGACAGATTTTGCTTTGCCCTGGAGATTCAGGACCAGAAAGCGACCACCTGTGATTTAACTGCCTAGACTTTGATCTCCATAGTGGCCAGGTTTGGATGTTATTGTCACAGTATGCATCTAAACTATAGGGATTCGACTAATTGGAGTATACCACCGGCTAATTGCTCCTTCGCTCCCACGACCTACGAAGGTCACCGTCAACATTGTTGAAAGTCAGCGATGTCATCATGAAGGTCAAAGGTCCTTTTTAGCTCCCCAATTGGTTTGGATTATATCCAGACCTCGATTCCTGACCTAGAGCCTTTATCGGGCCTAAGCAAAAAAAAAAAAAAAAAAAGCTCTATTTTCTCTCTCTTTTTTTTCTTGCAAAAGTACATTGTGATTTGATACACTTCATGAGCAAATACTAGACTTTGGTTATTTAAGGAAAATCTAATTGGAATTGTATCCAGTGCACATTTAACTGTCCCATGCTTAAACAACATGACATGCTACTCATATTGTGTAGAGGCTTATGAAGATCAGTGGGGGGATGTCATATCCATTTTCATGGCTTTGGCAATATTGCTACATGAAAGTAATATTACAAAAGCTACTGCTAAGCTTCTCTCAACTTTTCCACAAATGCTTTTGTGAGTTCTCCAAGCAGCAAGAGAAAATGCTTACGCCCAGGAAAATGAGCATGCTGTGTAAGATGATACACAATATCTTTATACACTTCTTAATTCCCCCCGGGCCCTTTCTTCTATAACTCAAAGTAGCACCAACACATCCACCCTGTCAGACTGCCTGCAATGTTTCTATATCCATCACACCCTGTTCTGTCTGCCCGCCCTATCAAGCAGGACCCACATTCTATAGCACTTATTTTGTAGAACGCAACAATGTTAATTAATGGAGTTTTCCATTTATTAGACTTGTTTCCGCATGTCGCTATCCCTTTCGGGAACCCATTCTTGAAAGGATGGCAATTCTTTGTCGTCGTAGTTCAGATTCAGAATAGTTTATTCATCCCACAGGGAAATAGTTAAATACTTACACAGCTAGTCAGGTTGAAAAAGCCACAAATCCATCTAGTGCAACCAATAGAAAAAAAGCAAACAGATAAATAGCTTCCATATACACAATCATATACCCACAGTTGACAAAAAGGAAGGCAGCCCACCACCCACTCAAAACAATAAAACTTGGTCCAATTTGTTCTAGGAGGGGGACAAAAATCCTTCCTGATCATGCAGGTGGCAATCAGATATTCCCTGGATCAACATTTCTGGTGATATTACCTCTAAATAGTAGTATCCAGTTATATTTCATACATTTAGGAATGCCTCCATCTACTGAACTAGTTCTTGAGGGAGTCTACTCCACATTTTCACAGCTCTTACTGTGAAAAAGCCTTCCTGTATGCGGAGGTTAAATCTTTTTTCCTCCAAAACATAAAGAGTGCCCCCTTGTCATTTGTAATGACCTGTGAGGGAATGACTCTAAACCAAGTTCACTATTTGGACCACCTATGTATTTATACATGAAGATCATATCCCCGCCTTATGTATTTATACATGGAGATGATATCCCCCTTATGTATTTATACATGGAGATCATATCCCTCCTATTGTATTTATATATGGTGATCATATCCCCCCTTATGTACAGTATCTCACAAAAGTGTGTACACCCCTCACATTTTTGTAAATATTTTATTATATCTTTTCATGTGACAACACTGAAGAAATTACACTTTGCTACAATGTAAAGTAGTGAGTGTACAGCTTGTATAACAGTGTAAATTTGCTGTACCTTCAAAATAACTCAATACCCAGCCATTAATGTCTAAACCTCTGGCAACTAAATTGAGTACACCCCTAAGTGAAAATGTCCAAATTGGGCCCAATTAGCCATTTTCCCTCCCCAGTGTCATGTGACTCGTTAGCGTTACAAGGTCTCAGGTGTGAATGGGGAGCAGGTGTGTTAAATTTGTTGTTATCGCTCTCACTCTTCTCATACTGGTCACTGGAAGTTCAACATGGCACCTCATGGCAAAGAACTCTCTGAGGATCTGAAAAAAAGAATTGTTGCTCTACATAAAGATGGCCTAGGCTATAAGAAGATTGGCAAGACCCTGAAACTAAGCTGCAGCATGGTGGCCAAGACCATACAGCGGTTTAACAGGACAGGTTCCACTCAGAACAGGCCTCGCCATGGTCGACCAAAGCAGTGCACGTGCTCAGTGTCATATCCAGAGGTTGTCATTGGGAAATAGACGTATGAGTGCTGCCAGCATTGCTGCAGAGGTTGAAGGGGTGGGGGGTCAGCCTGTCAGTGCTCAGACCATATGCCATACATTGCATCAAATTGGTTTGCATGGCTGTCATCCCAGAAGGAAGCATCTTTTAAAGATGATGTACAAGTAAGTCCACAAACAGTTTGCTGAAGACCAGCAGACTAAGGACATGGATTACTGGAACCATGTCCTGTGGTCTGATGAGACCAAGATAAACTTATTTGGTTCAGATGGTGTCAACCGTGTGTGGTGGCAACCAGGTGAGGAGTACAAAGACAAGTGTGTCTTGCCTACAGTCAAGCATGGTGGTGGGAGTGTCATGGTCTGGGGCTGCATGATTGCTGCCAGCACTGGGAGCTACAGTTCATTGGGGGAAACATGAATGCCAACATGTACTGTGACATACTGAAGCAGAGCATGATCCCCTCCCTTTGGAGACTGCGCCGTAGGGCAGTATTCCAACATGATAATGACCCCCAAACACACCACCAAGACAACCACTGCCTTGCTAAAGAAGCTGAGGGTAAAGATGATGAACTGGCCAAGCATGTCTCCAGACCTAAACCCTATTGAGCATCTGTGGGGCATCCTCAAATGGAAGGTGGAGAAGCACAAGGTCTCTAACATCCACCAGCTCCGTGATGTCGTCATGGAGGAGTGGAAGAGGACTCCAGTGGCAACCTGTGAAGCTCTGGTGAACTCCATGCCCAAGAGGGTTAAGGCAGTGCTGGAAAATAATGGTGGCCACACAAAATATTGACACTTTGTGCCCAATTTTCACTTAGGGGTGTACTCACTTTTGTTGCCAGCGGTTTAGACATTAATGGCTGTGTGTTGAGTTATTTTGAGGGGACACCAAATTTACACTGTTATACAAGCTGTACACTCACTACTTTACATTGTAGCAAAGTGTCATTTCTTCAGTGTTGTCACATGAAAAGATACTGTATTTATAAATGGTCATCATATCCCCCCTTATGTATTTATATATGGTGATCATATTCCTGTTAAGCTGGCCTTACATTATACAATATATTTGTAAAATTTCTCTTTAGATTTACCAAAACCATATAATATGAGGTCAAATCTAAACTCTTTCTAATTGTATGCAATCAGGCAGGCCCTTGCACTGCATAGTTGAAGGTAAATCTAAAGGAAATTGAATAAAAAAATTGTACAATTTATGGCCCGCATTTGTCGCCTCTTCTAAAGAGCGAATAAACTCAGTTCAGCTAAACTTTCCTCAAAGCTGAGCTCCTCCATGCCTGTTATCAGTTTGGTTGCCCTTTTCTGTACCTTCTCTAGTTCTCTGATATCCTTTTTGAGAACTGGTACCCAAAACTGATCTATAAAGCTTACCTGTAGGTAAAATGAGTATCTCCTAAATGTGCACTGTTTAGGAAATATTCACTCATTTGGCAGCCGGTGACGCCATCGGCTGGTGCACTCTGAAGAAAAGGTATACCCATGACATTCCTTCAGATTGCTGTGCCGTGGCCGGGAGTCCCGCAAACTGGAGCGATGTCATCGTAACTCAGCCAATCAAGCTGCCGGAGCCTGGGATCCCAGAACGAAGACCAGGTGAAGATGGAAGGCCTGTGAGCAGTGAGGGCTTCGTTCTAAGGTAAGTATTTCATAATGCGTTAGTACGCAATGCATGCACAATATGCAATTGCCTTGCAGGCTATTTTTGTTTTTTTTTTGCTATGGCTGCGGTTTATTACTGCTTTAAAACAAGAGAATTATTTCACCATCTTTGAACATGCTCATCCATCTCAGAATACTGGGATCAAGTCCTATCATTCATCTTCGGTGTAACTAACTGCCAACTACCTAAGGATCCCATGCTTCTTCTGTGCAGATATCCAAAGATCTGGAATCTCTCCAAAGGTCTCCATACCTTGAAGCTCCAAGATAACATAACTACCAGTGGAGACTCATAAGTCTTCTAGTTGCTCGTAGAATCATCTTTAAGCATTGAATTTAGTCAGCACCGCCTACCATCTCCGAAATTAAGAGAGACCTTAAAACATTACTATTTAGAGAAAAACTTGACACCATATTGCAAAATGACTGGTGTAACAAACCCTTTGAATCCAGGTAGCGCTCCTTCATTGACAAGAGTCTAACAGCATCTGAGGAATCCTCACTATAGGATGCTTTCATATTTACATCTAGTATTTTTATGACCCATACAGTAAACCCTCCATAATAAACATGTCTTTGTTTCTCCATTAGGGGATCTAACCACTCATTTTTTATTGGTATAAGTTTTAATCACTGACCATTCCTTGAACTCCTGCCCACCCGAGGAAGTCGGCAGGCAATGAGTCCAAGGTATCCTTTCTCCTTTCCTTTCTTTTCTTTCTTTATTTCCTGCCATTGCCTCCCCCATCCACTGTTAAAATAAATCTTTTGAAACTTTTGTACTTGTGACAATATGCCAACAGCTGTTTGTTTCGCAGTAATTAAGGGCCTGCGGCCCCAGTTTCTTTAATCTGTAACCTTGCATGATACATGACATTCATTATTTTACTTTGTTATGTGAAATACTCAATAAAATCTATTTAAAAAAAAGACAAGAGAAGCATGCAGCATTTTTAGTCTACTTGGGGTGCCCAAAGGTGCCCCAGGTCTTTTGCAATTCTAATAATGCCACTGCTGTCCCTCTTTTGCACTTCAGAAGGTTGAGAGGTCTACAATCTAATACTAATGCACCAGTATGCAGACCAAACCGCAATCACCCCAATTCCCTATCCAAAGTGAAAGGAAATCCAATAGTTACATAGTAGGTGAGGTTTAAAAAGTCCATCAAGTCCAACCTATGTGTGTGATTATATGTCAGTATTACATTGTACAGTATCTCACAAAAGTGAATACACCCCTCACATTTTTGTAAATATTTTAATATATCTTTTCATGTGACAAAACTGAAAAAACTACACTCTATTACAATGTAAAGTAGTGAGTGTACAGCTTGTATAACAGTGTAAATTTGCTGTCCCCTCAAAATAACTCAAAACACATTAATGTTTAAACCCCTGGCAACAAAAGTGAGTACACCCCTAAGTGAAAATGTCCAAATTGGGCCCAAAGTATCAATATTTTGTGTGGCCACCATTATTTTCCAGCACTGCCTTAACCTTCTTGGGCATGGAGTTCACCAGAGCTTCACAGGTTGCCACTGGAGTCCTCTTCCACTCCTCCATGATGACATCACGGAGCTGGTGAAAGTTAGAGACCTTGCGCTCCTCCACCTTCCGTTTGAGGATGCCCCACAGATGCTCAATAGGGTTTAGGTCTGGAGTCTATAGACATGCTTGGCCAGTCCATTACCTTTACCCTCAGCTTCTTTAGCAAGGCAGTGGTCATCTTGGAGGTGTGTTTGGGGTCGTTATCATGTTGGAATACTGCCCTGCGGCCCAGTCTTCGAAGGGAGGGGATCATGCTCTGCTTCAGTATGTCACAGTACATGTTGGCATTCATGGTTCTCTAAATGAACTGTAGCTCCCCAGTGCCGGCAGCACTCATGCAGACCCAGACCATGACACTCCCACCACCATGCTTGACTGTAGGCAAGACACACTTGTCTTTGTACTCCTCACCTGGTTGCCGCCACACACACTCGACACCATCTGAACCAAATAAGATTATCTTGGTCTCATCAGACCACAGGACATGGTTCCAGTATTCCATGTCCTTAGTCTGCTTGTCTTCAGCAAACTGTTTGCGGGCTTTCTTGTGCATTATATTTAGAAGAGGCTTCCTTTTGGGACGACGGCCATGTGGACCAATGGTCTGAGCACTGATAGGCTCACATACACGTGCACTAGACTTCTTTGGTCGACCATGGCGAGGCCTGTTCTGAGTGGAACCTGTCCTGGTAAACCACTGTATGGTCTTGGCCACCGTGCTGCAGCTCAGTTTCAGGGTCTTTGCAATCTTCTTATAGCCTAGACCATCTTTATTTAGAGCAACAATTCTTTTTTTCAGATCCTCAGAGAGTTCTTTGCCATGAGGTGCCATCTTGAACTTACAGTAACCAGTATGAGAGAGTGAGAGCGATAACACCAAATTTACCACACTTGCTCCTCATTCACACCTGAGACCTTGTAACACCAACAAGTCACATGACACCGGGGAGGGAAAATGGCTAATTGTGCCCAATTTGGACATTTTCACTTAGGGGTGTACTCACTTTTGTTGTCAGAGGTTTAGACATTGATGGCTGTGTGTTGAGTTATTTTGAGGGGACAGCAAATTTACACTGTTATACAAGCTGTACACTCACTACTTTACATTGTAGACAAGTGTCATTTCTTTAGTGTTGTCACATGAAAAGATATAATAAAATATTTACAAAAATGTGAGGGTGTACTCACTTTTGTGAGATACTGTATACCCCTGTATTTTGCGGTCATTCAGATGCTTATCTAATAGTTTTTTGAAACTATTGATGCCCCCCCGCTGAGACCACCACCAGTTCCACATCCTTGCCGCTCTTACAGCAAAGAACCCTCTAGTTTAAGGTTAAACCTCTTTTCTTCTAATTTTAATGAGTGGCCACAAGTCTTGTTAAACTCCCTTCTGCAAAAAAGTTTTATCCCTATTGTGGGGTCACCAGTACAGTATTTGTAAATTGAAATCATATCCCCTCTCAAGCGTCTCTTCTCCAGAGAGAATAAGTTCAGTGCTTGCAACCTTTCCTCATAACTAATATCCTCCAGACCCTTTATTAGCTTTGTTGCCCTTCTTTATATTTGCTCCATTTCCAGTACATCCTTCCTGAGGACTGGTGCCCAGAACTGGACAGCATACTCCAGATGCGGCCGGACCAGAGTCTTGTAGAGTGGGAGAATTATTGTTTTATCTCTGGAGTTGATCCCCTTTTTAATCCATGCCAATATTCTGTTTGCTGTGTTAGCAGCAGCTTGGCATTGCATGCCATTGCTGAGCCTATCATCTACTAGGACCCCCATGTCCTTTTCCATCCTAGATTCCCCCAGAGGTTCTCCCCCCAGTGTATAGATTGTATTTAAATTTTTGCCACCCAAATGCATTATTTTACATTTTTCTACATTAAACCTCATTTGCAATGTAGTCGCCCACCCCATTAATTTGTTCAGATCTTTTAGCAAGGTTTCCACATCCTGCAAGGTTTGCAATCTTAGACAATTGCCACTTGAACAAGTGTCCCCATTGAAAGATTTCCCCTCGCCTCCTGTTCCAGTGACAACTGCCAAAATTCTGGATTTCCTGTACCATCCATAGGCCTCCGGTTATGTAGGGAAGCAGTAAGCCGCATTTTAAATATCCAGGAAGAGCTGCTCAGTTCAGCAGAATTATCTATTTTTATGGGTTTCCCAGCTGCTTCCATTGTAAAGAACAGGAGCAATAAAGTTTTTTTTTCCGTGCCATATGTCTAACAGAATGATATCATTTTGAATGTGCTTGTAAATACAATAAGAGTCAGCAATAAAGCCTGTTTGTTTTTGAATAAATCGTTCCCTCGCTGAATACAGTTCTGCAGAAATGGCTTCCTCGTGAATTTATGAAAACACAGAGAAAAAAAAAAAAAAAAAAAAAAAAAAGTTTTCAACGTGGTTTTAAAAACAAAGATGACTGATAAGCCTATTTCCTTTGTGAATATATTTCATTCATGTCTGGTGTGCCGGAGTGACTAGTGCTACGTCTGCTACAACATATCCATCACTTGGCCTAATATTGTTTATTTATAAAGATAGAAAATATTCCCGCTGAGTGGAACAATGAGGTGGAAGCAATGATATACCAAAGAGGAAATGGATATGATGGCAAATTGTCCCAATGGTATACCAGATCCTGTTCTGTCTGAGAAAAGACAGCAATTCCAGGGGTTTGAAAATCTGTGTGTTAATTCCTTGATGAAAGTTAAGAAACCATGCCATAAACTTTTGGCTTTTTTTTTTTTTTAAAAAACAGCCGTATTTAAAGACAAGCTTCAACTTAAAGAGTAACTCCATTTTTTGGAGAAAAAAGAAAATTCCCCTCTGTGGGTGATCAATGCACAATGCACAATGCGTTGGTGGACAGACATTTTTAGGTGTCTCCAGAGATGCTCAATTGGGTTTAAGTCAGGGCTCTGGCTGGGCCATTCAAGAATAGTCACGGAGTTGTTGTGAAGCCACTCCTTCGTTATTTTAGCTGTGTGCTTAGGGTCATTGTCTTGTTGGAAGGTAAACCTTCAGCCCATTCTGAGGTCCTGAGCACTCTAGAGAAGGTTTTCGTCCAGTATATCCCTGTACTTGGCCGCATTCATCTTTCCCTCGAGTGCAACCAGTCGTCCTGTCCCTGCAGCCGAAAAACACTCCCACAGCATGATGCTGCCACCACCATGCTTCACTGTTGGGACTGTATTGGACAGGTGATGAGCAGTGCCTGTTTTTCTCCACACATACCGCTTAGAATTAAGGCCAAAAAGTTCTATCTTGGTCTCATCAGACCAGAGAATCTTATTTCTCACCATCTTGGAGTCCTTCAGGTGTTTTGTAGCAAACTCCATGCGGGCTTTCATGTGTCTTGCACTGAGGAGAGGCTTCTGTTGGGCCACTCTGCCATAAAGCCCCGACTGGTGGAGGGCTGCAGTGATGGTTGACTTTCTACAACTTTCTCCCATCTCCCGACTGCATCTCTGGAGCTCAGCCACAGTGATCTTTGGGTTCTTCTTTACCTCTCTCACCAAGGCTCTTCTCCCCCGATAGCTCAGTTTGGCCAGACGGCCAGCTCTAGGAGGGTTCTGGTCGTCCCAAATGTCTTCCATTTAAGGATTATGGAGGCCACTGTGCTCTTAGGAACCTTAAGTGCAGCAGAAATTTCTTTGTAACCTTGGCTTTCCTAATCAAGTCCAATCAGTATAATCAAACACAGCTGGACTCAAATGAAGGTGTAGAACCATCTCAAGGATGATCATAAAAATGGACAGCACCTGAGTTAAATATATGAGTGTCACAGCAAAGGGTCTGAATACTTAGGACCATGTGATATTTCAGTTTTTCTTTTTTAATAAATCTGCAAAAATGTCAACAATTCTGTGTTTTTCTGTCAATATGGGGTGCTGTGTGTACATTAATGAGGAAAAAAATGAACTTAAATGATTTTAGCAAATGGCTGCAATATAACAAAGAGTGAAAAATTTAAGGGGGCCTGAATACTTTCCGTCCCCACTGTATGTACACAGTGTGTGTATATATATATATTATCTCACACAAGTGAGTACACCCCTCACATTCTTGTAAATATTTTATTCTATCTTTTCATGTGACAACACTGAAGAAATGACACTTTGCTACAATGTAAAGTAGTGAGTGTACAGCTTGTATAACAGTGTAAATTTGCTGTCCCCTCAAAATAACTCAACACACAGCCATTAATGTCTAAACCGGTGGCAACAAAAGTGAGTACACCCCTAAGTGAAAATGTGCCACTGTATGTGACTGTATCCGACATTTTCAATGTATGTGTGTTTGTAATAAACAGATTGTAAACGCATTTGTGATTAGGAGCTAATGTGGATGGTTCAATATTCTCTCTAAATGCAAAAAAACAAGTATGAAGGTGGGACTTTATAAGTGCTGCAAACACCCTCTCAGAATTGATACCAATAGATATGTAAAGATAAAAAGAATTTAATTACAATTAGAATATTAAAAAAGACAAATTGGGGGATGTAATCTCATTAAGATCAAGAAATTATATCCACACATAATACTCCAACCAGTACACCCTTGAAGATAGAGGTCCTTCCCTATGTGTATACCATACATGCATCTATTTAAATCATATCTATATCAATTGTTGTAATACAGCACATATCAGGGCAGGAAGAATGACTCCCCTCGGTGCGTTTCGCCTGGTCGGCTTCTTCAAGGGTTTAGGTGGGGTGCGTGGTTAGAAAGAGATAGGTGTGAAAAACAGGTTATCTCAGGAGTATTGAAGAGCTGCACACATATTCCCCTCCAGCACAGCTAGACAGGTTGCACAGGTGTGGACAGACAAGCCAGAGAGCCCCAACACTGGGCTGTGAGACCGACCCCAGGTATGGGGAACAGATAGAGAGCGGTTGCTACACTTAATAAAACCATAAGAATGGGTGGCGCTTCCCACAGTAAAGTGCTTGAAATTTGTGTTCATGTGGATGGTCAAACACTCCCACTCTTGAATCTGCAGCAATGAAAAATGATTTTTTGCTGTGTCCTCACAATCCTTTGCACGCCGTGGAGATGTGCCTCCATATTGGTCTCCTGGAAACATGTTGGTATGGGTCATTCTTCCTGCCCTGATATGTGCTGTATTACAACAATTGATATAGATATGATATAAATAGATGCATGTATGGTATACACATAGGGAAGGACCTCTATCTTCAGGGGTGTACTGGTTGGAGTATTATGTGTGGATATAATTTCTTGATTGTAATGGGATTACATTCCCTAATTTGTCTTTTTTAATATCCCAATTGTAATAAAATTCTTTTTATCTTCATATATGTATTGGTATTAATTCTGAGAGGGGGTTTTTAGCACTTATAAAGTCCCAACTTCATACAGTAAAACCTTGGATTGTGATCATAATTCATTCCAGAAACATGCTTGTAATCCAAAGCACTTGTATATCAAAGCAAATTTCCCCATAAGATACATAATGGAAACTCAAATGATTCGTTCCACAACCATTTATTGATAAGCCCTTTAGTTTATAGTCCATATAAAAAGATTATAGCAATGTGATAGGTTGTGTAACCATAAAATGTCCATCCACAAATGGAAGCCTCCACAAGGGGATTAGAAACAAAATCCAGCAGGAGCTCCAGAGTATAAAAGAGAAGAGAGGCGCCACTAATGCCGCGATCGGACTTTCCAGCAACAAAACCGTGGAATTTTGTTTGAAGGGTGTTGGCTACAACTTGTCTTGCATACACACGATCACACAAATGTTGGCCAACAATTACGAATGTAGTGACATGCAAGACGTACGGCAAGCCGATAAATAGGAAGTCCAATAAGTTATGTGATATCTCCATTATAAACACTAGTTTTACAAGACCGAAAGCTTCCGGCTCATACTTGATTCCGACCATGCGTGGACTTTTGAGCGACGGACTTGTGTACACATGATAGGAAAGTCCGACAACAAAAATTTGTTGGCGGAAAAATTTGAGAACCTGCTAGCCAACATTTGTTGGCGGAAATTCCGACAACAAATGTACAATGGAGCGTACACACGGTTGGACTTTCCACCAACAAGCTCACATCCAACATTTGTTGTCGGAAAATCCGATTGTGTGTACGGGGCATTAGTGTAGAAATATGGTTACATTTATTGAAGGTACAACATTTAGCAGCTCACATGGTTGATGATTAAAAGAGGCACATCTAAGTATGCAGGCATCCGGGGGAAAGTGTCCATATAGACCTTCCTCCGCACCGCCGGTTCTCACCGCTGTCTGTCTGCAATTGTGATCGGGAAGACTACCCTGCAGTAGAGCGATCTGAAAGTGAGGCTTAAACCTCTCGTGGAGCGCAGAGTGGAAGGGACAACGCCGATTGCGGTGATGAGTTGGAAGGATGTGAGTTGCTAAATGTTGTACCTTCAGTAAAAATAACCATATTGCTACACTTTTATACTCAGTTGTGACGTGACGCTACTTGTATATCAAGTCAAAATTTATGAAAAAATTTTGCCTGTCTTGCAAAACGCTCTCAAACCAAGGTTTTACTGTACTTGTTTTTTTGCAGTCTATATGGGGATGTGGTGCTGATATTTTCAGCCAGGCTCGTGTTCTTATACTTTTCTATTCTCTCTATCTCTGTGAAAAATGATGGTGATGAATACAAAAATAAAACAAAACAAAAAAACTTGTCGAACAAAAATAAATATTCCAGCAAATGTGTCCATTGGTTTGTATGCCCCTTACTCAGAACTACTTTAATTTGGCATAATTCTCTTATTTTTGGATTTGCAAGGAAGCAGAGAGACATGTCTACGTCAATCCCCCCGCTATTTGTTCCCCATGTCTAACAGGATCATACTATTTTGCATTTGGCTATGGCGCTTCCATTTTTCTAGTTTGCTTTGGTAAATAGACTTTTTTTATTATGCACAGAAAAGATTCCAGTGAATGACACCATCTGCTGCTATATAACTACTCAAATAGTAATGCCTGGAATATCTGAATCCTAATCTCATCGATCTGAAAGTGAATCTGACACACTGGGTCTGATTCAGAGTTTTCACAGTTCTTGTTTATTTATCAGGATTTTTTTTTTTTTTTTTAATCAGCTACTTTTTATTAAAGGAATTTCACATTATAAGAATGTAACAAACAAATAATCCAATCCAAACACTTGTCCTACAGCTCCGTGTACAGCAGGAAGTGAATTATTCATATTGCTGATAGGCTACTAGACATTAGACAAGTGCATTAGTTTTCGTCTGAATGCATTTTCTTCCGAATTTCGGGTATTTTCGTTATCGTTTTAACAAACGATGAGTGCACAGAATCCGAGAACGAAAACTCCGACATAAAAAAATGCTTTATTTTCATTTTCGTTGCGACAACAGTTCGATATAGATAGGAGATTCGACATGATGATGACAATAACAATCTGTGTCCATCGAACCTGTGGTCGAATCTGCCTAACCTTAACTCTATTAGTCCAAGATTATTCGACATAGAGAGAAAAGATTCGACATTATAGAGACAACAGCAAAAAAGGTCGAATGTGCCTAACCTAACTCTATTAGTCCAAGATTATTCGACATAGAGAGAAAAGATTCGACATGAAGATTCGATGAAGCAGTCGCCGCGAGCGGACATTTATGGTCAAATGCTCCGCCCATAGGCAATAGAAGAATTCCAATGTTGGTTGACTAATAATAATAATTAATCAATATAATTATTACTAGTGTCATACAACATTAGAATTCTACTATAGCTTGTAGGCGGAACATTCGACTGGAAATGTACGATTGCGGCGTCGTACAGTTTAGCTGCTCCATCGAATCTTCTTAGAACATTCGACAGACACCATAAGTCTTCAATGACAGATTCGACCTTAATTATTTCGGATTTTCGGACGAATGCATGTTTTAATGAAATGAATTAAATAAAAACGAATTTCGGGAGTAACTAAATAAATGTATTTTTCGGATGAAAACGAAATTCCGAAACAAAATATTTCAGTGTGCGCATGTCTACTAGACATGTGCAATTCGTTTTGTTCTGAATGAGTTTTTTAAACAAATTTCGACAAATTCGTTAATTCGGAAACATCCGAATTAATGATAACCCACAATAGCCCCGAGTACAGAACTCTTCCCCCCCCCCAAAAAAACCCTCACTCCAGTGCAGTGCTCTCCCCCAGTAACCCCCCCCCCCATCCAGTACAGAGCCCCCCCAATTCCCAGTAAAGAGAGGCAGAAATAGGTGGTGCTGTGGATGAGCAGGAAGTACTTACAAGGGGAACTCCTCAGTCCTGGCTGGAGGAAAGGGGCTCCTGGAGGTGCTGCTGTCATCAGGCCAGTGCAGCAGATACCCTTCTCTGTGTTTCCTGTGGCAAACAGCGTTATGCGTCTGAGAGCCCGCTATCATTGTAATCACTTCAGCTCCAGAAGGTTTACCCTTCTTGATGACCAGGCCATTTTTTGCGATACAGCACTGCGTTATAGACATGTGCGCCGTCAATAAATTAGTTTTGTTTCACTCTGTTCCGTTTCGTATTAAAATTAGTTCATAATTCGTGTCCGAAATTCAATTCGGATTCGTACGAAATACGGATTTTCGTAAACAATAATGAACTTTCGTTATGATAAATTTATCATTATGAGGGGCTCCCACCATCCCTGTGCTGTGCTGACTTCCTGGGGTATTTAACTTTTAGTTTTGCTAACTTTTCGTAACAATAACGAAAGTTCGTTATGATAAATTTATCCGGAGTTCGTAAACGAAATTTCGTATTTCGTACAAAATTCGTATGCATGTAAATTTGTATTTAAGATCCTTATGAATGTACGAATTTTCGGAAATCCGTACGAATTTTCAATTCGTAGGAAACTAATCGCACATGTCTACTGCGTTACTTTAACTGACAATTGCGCTGTTGTGCGGCGCTGTACCCAAATAAAATTCCGTTTTACATTTTCACGCGGCGCTGTACCCAAATAAAATTTATGTCCTTTTTTTCCCACAAATAGAGCTTTCTTTTGGTGGTATTTGATCATCACTGTAGTTTTAATTTTCTTGCGTTATAAACAAAAAAAGACCGACAATTTAGTAAAAAACAAAAACAAAAAAAAAAACAATATTTTTTATTTTCTGCTATAAAACATTCCCAATAAAAAAAATGTAAAAATCAAATTTCTTCATCAATTTAGGCCAATATGTATTCTGTTACATATTTTTGGTAAACAAAATCCCAATACGTGTATATTGATTGGTTTGTGCAAAAGATATAGCGTTTAGAAACTATGGGTTATTTTTTTTTTTTTTTTATTTTAATTTTTTTACTAGTAATGGCAGCAATCAGTGATTTATAGCAGGACTCAGGACTCAGTGTCAGTTAGGTGTCCGACGAATCGGACACCTAACTGACACTTTTGACACTTTTTGGGGACCAGTGACAAAAATACAGTGATCAGTGCTGAAAAATATGCACTGTCACTGTACTAATGACACTGGCAGGGAAGAGGTTAACATTACTAACTGTGGGGGGCTGCTTTGACCAGGGAATGTAAAGATCCGTGCTCCTGCTTAGCAGGAACACAGGATCAGCACATTCCCCTCTCACAGAACGGCCATCTGCCACTCTGCCTTCCTCCTAAATGATCGGCGGGTCCTCGTGGACATCGCGTCCCCAGGACCCGCTGATTGGCTCCCGCTGTATCCAACCACAGTGGGAGCGGGTCGCCGACGTCACACATGCATAGTCTCAGACCCAGAACTGTCAGATCACGGACCCAGTCCGTGATTTGGCACAGAGCGGCCGCCCTGCCACAGTAAATCTACGGTGGGCGGTCACTAAGCGGGTAAACACAGAAGCCGGCAAAAGAAGCGAGTACTGGTTTCTGTGTTTCCATTTTAGGTCAGTGAGCAGAGGGCCATTAACAAAAGTGGTGAAGTGGCATGCTACCACGTTCTGCCCAAAATAAAATCTCTATATAATTTTATTTTTTTTCAGTGTTTTTTATTTGGGGTTAAGAAGCAATGCATTTTCATGCAAGGTCTCCCTTAACCACTTGCCGACCAGCGCACGCCGATATACGTCAGCACAATGGCAGCGGTGGGCATACTTGTACGCCCCCTTTAATTGGTGGGGCTAGTGGACGCGCGCCCGCCGCGTACAGCGTGACTGTGCCCGCGGGTCCCGTGGACTTAATGTCCGCCGGTGTCCCGCGATCGCATCACGAGCCGCAGAACGGGGAGATGCCTATGTAAACAAGGCATTTCCCCGTTCTGCCTAGTGACAAGACAGAGATCTACTACTCCCTGTCATCGGGAGCAGTGATCTGTCATGTTGTAGTGAGCCCATCCCCCAGTTAGAATCACTCCCTAGGACACACTTAACCCCTTGATCGCCCCCTAGTGTTCAACCCCTTCCCTGCCAGTGTCATTTACACAATAATCAGTGAATTTTTATAGCACTGATCACTATATAAATGACAATGGTCCCAAAATAGTGTCAAAAGTGTCCGATTTGTCCGCCATAATGTCGCAGTCATGATAAAAAAATTGCAAATCGACGCAGTTTACTACTAAAAAAAAATAATAATAAAAATGCCAAAAAACTAACCCCTATTTTGTAGATGCTATAACTTTTGCGCAAACCAATCAATATATGCTTATTATTTTTTACCAAAAATATGTAGAAGAATACGTATCGGCCTAAACTGAGGAAAAAAAATTGTTTTTTATATATTTTTGGGGGATATTTATTATAGCAAAAAGTAACAAATATTGCTTTTTTTTTTCAAAATTGTCGCTCTTTTGTTTAAAGTGCAAAAAATAAAAACCGCAGAGGTGATAAAATACCACCAAAAAAAAAGCTCTATTTGTGGGAAAAAAAGGGCGTCAATTTTGTTTTGGTGTAGCGTCGCACGGCCGCGCAATTGTCAGTTAAAGTGACGCAGTGCCGTATCGCAAAAAGTGCTCTGGTCAGGAAGGGGGTAAAATCTTCCGGGGCTGAAGCAGTGAAGCACAAAATGTCCCAATGGTATCCATAAGCTATACCTTATAAATGCTAAAAGAAATCTATAATAAGTATCATAAAATGCCTAATTTTATTCGGGATCTTGAGATCTCCAAATATTACATTTTTGAAAACTCTTCAGCACTTTGCTGAATACATTTGAAAGCCGCACCAGTGACAAACTCAAAGCGAATGATTATTATCCAGCAATGCTGTTATAGTTACCAGATGTTTAAAATGTTTTACAATCACTTTGTACAATTGCAATTTTTTTTTTCTTTTACATTTAGCTCCAATAGTAAAAAGTAATATTGCAGTAAAACAGCATCAGGCTTATTAACCCCTTTTGTTACCACATTCTAAAACTTGGTGGGGGGATAAATTAAAGCATTTGCACCGCTTTTTTTGGCGGTATTCACCCATTAAAAGTCCTGAGCCAAATTCAGGAAGGTTTTGACAGTTTTGTTCAGATTACCAACTTAAAGTGATTGTAAACGATCACCTTGTAAAACAACCCATTCAGTTTAAAATAGAAATGAAAGGCAAAGCATTTTTTTTTTTATAGATATAAAAAAAAAAACATTATAAATACCCTTCTTCACTTTTTTATAGGTGACCACATTCCCTGTGTTCTCAGCTGCATAAGAGCTTGGGGGAGGAGAAGCAGCAGCACACTGAGCTTCCCAGTGAATGGTTGTGCAGTGTGGGGGCATGTCAGGACAAGTCTGATCATTGGAGGAGAGCATAGCTGGAAAACTGAGCACGCTGGGCTCTCCTGCTTAGTGTGGTCAGTTTTAATAGGAAAGCAAGGGAACTAGCAGGAACACCAGGGATTTCACACAAAGGAAGTGATACAAAGAGAACAGGTGACTTTCTCATACAAGTACTGCACATGGTACAGCAGGCACATATCAGGAATATGAAGTGTTGGGGTAACAAACGCTTTAAGCAACAAATTCTGGGAGTTCTTATAAGTGTCACTTTTGGAATGTTTTTTTTTTTTTTTTAGGATTCTAAAAGAATGAGCATTATTGCACACATACCCAAATTGAAGGAAATTAAGGTTAACTCTGATTTGGTCTATAGAGAGATGCCAGTGCCCAGTGGGGCATTCTGTTCTGGGAGCTGTCACGATTATGGCAGCTTCCAATATAGGGCTCCCTGGTGGCTATGGTGGCCCAATGATGCCGGTGTCATAGCAGAAAATGACTTGTTCCCAACGCCCTTCAGTTGTTGGCTGGGAAATTATACGTCCAACAGCTAAAGTTGGGTTAAGGATGGTGGCTAATGGCAATGGCCATATTGGGCATTGGACACTGAAGTCTGCTAGCATCCCCAAAGGCCCACACCTGTTGTCTCATATTTTAGTCAACCTATATAAAGATAACTAATATAAAGATAACTAATATGCAACCAAAAAAAAAAACATAAATACCATATAGAGGCAGCCAAATGTGGTTCATCTGGCTGTTATTGCATTCCTATAGACTAACATTGGGTGGGAAAAAGTTTTGAAGCTAACAAATGCCCACTGACACTGGCCTTTTTGCTGCATAGAATGGCACTTACACATCACAAGGTTTGATGTGTGCGTAGGCAGGTGCAGTCTACTTTCTTCACAGCAGGCGGCGCTCAACTGCAGGGGCATTGCAGGGGGAGATGAAGTCAAGAGGAACATGGTTCATCTACGGTTTCTTGGGTTACTGGGGAGCTATCTGCTTTTATGCTGCCGCCCCATGTGACTCTGGTGGCCATCTTGGGTCAGGCATAGTCTAGTTAAGACCCTGGCTCCTAGGCTTGGCATCTATATGGGTAGAGTAGGGACAGGTCACCGTCTGTCAGGGACTGTGATTAATGGCAGGAAGAGATTACAGATGAGTAGGGAAAGGATAGGGACATGCTATCCTTCCTGGAATCCTTCCCATTTGGATACGGACCGGTCAGGCCGCATTCCTCCCCTCAGGACAGACGCGCTTCTGAGACCTGCTCCGCTACATACTGCTGTTACATTCTGTGAGTGTTCCCAGTCAGGGCGTCTTTCCACCGAGTTTGTTGTGAATTATTGGATTCTATATTAATACAAGTTTTGTTCGCTCAACTGGACTCTTTGTGTTTACTGCTTTCGCAATCAGGCTCGCTCCCACTTCATTCTGCCCGCCCCTTACTCTCTCCTCATTGGCTCACTGGCTGGGAATGAAAGCAGCAGGAGCCAATGGCTCCCAGTGCTGTGTGAGCCAAAGAAGAGAGAGAGAGAGAACCGGGAAATTTGCTGCTCTCATGTACATCGCTGGATCAGGCTCAGGTACGTATTAGGGTGGGCTGGGGGGGAGCTGCACCCAGAAGGTTTTTTACCTTCATGTTTAGAATGCATGAAGGTAAAAAAACCTTGAGCCTTTAGAACCACTTTAAAGCTGGCCGCAAATTTCTTTTTGAATTTCTTTATTTAAGAACAATTACAGGATTGCCCAATAGGGCCATAAAAGATCCATTTAAACACAGTCAGAGGTTTGTTACAGCCACTCAGACATAAACGGACGTCATAAGGCAAGACATTCGCAAAGGAGTACAGGTCTATTGGGAATCAAGAACACATGGAAAAATGAATGTGGTGCACCGAGAATGGACTTTGTTATCCATATTCCATTACCATTTGTTGCTCTTTGGGGTGCAAAAAGTGTCCGGAAAGAGAAAGAAGTGGGGAAAGAGACAAGGCAGGAGAAAGAGGAAAAAAAAAGAGATATGGGTAGAGGGTGGAAAAATTAGGGGGTAAGGATGTTGTAAAGGCAGGATGCCTGAAAGTTATAGTTTACTGGCCAGAAGCCTCTGACCTTCCTCTGAGAAAGCAAAATCACTCTCATGCAGCATACACACGGTCGGACTTTTCGACCGGACTGGTCCGATCGTGTGTGGGCTTCATCGGACCTTCAGCAGACTTTTCCAGTCGAAAATCTGACGGACTTTACTAGTCCAACGGACAAAAACCGACATTAGGGCAGCTATTGGCTACTGGCTATCAACTTCCTTATTTTAGTCCGGTCGTACGTCATCACGTACGAATCCGTCGGACTTTGGTGTGATTGTGTGCAGGCAAGTGTGTTCCTTAAAAAGTCCGTCAGAAGTCCGTTGAAAGTCCGTCGGAAAGTCCGTCGGACCAGTCTGGTCGAAAAGCCCGCCGTGTGTACGCGGCTTAAAGCGGAGTTCCGCACAAAAATGGAACTTTCGCTTTTCGGAACCCTCCCCCCCTCCGGTGTCACATTTGGCACCTTTCAGGGGGGAGGGGGGTGCAGATACCTGTCTAAGACAGGTATTTGCATTCACTTCCGGCATAGACTCCCAGGGGAGTCTATGCCTCTTCCTGTCCCTCCGCGCTGTCTACTGGGAAACACAGGTCCCAGGAGATAGAGGGGACCAGTTACGATGCGCAGCGCGACTCGCGCATGCGCAGTAGGGAACCGGAAAGTGAAGCTGCAAAGCTTCACTTTCTGATTCCCTCACCCAGGATGGCGGGGGCAGCTGCCGAGAATCGAGTGGGTTATCGGCGTCGGCTGCCGACGTCGCTGGACCCTGGGACAGGTAAGTGGCCATTTAGTAAAAGTCAGCAGCTGCAGTATTTGTAGCCGCTGGCTTTTAATATTTTTTTTTTTTAGGTGGATTTAGGTGGACTTCCTCTTTAAGTAAACCAGGTTTTCTTGCAGGTGTCATGTTTGTTTTGCAAGAAAAGGACAAGGTCCTCCATGTGGCTAATATCTTTAACTTTGCATGCATAGCCAAGGGAAAATGGAAGAGGTGTTGGTGTCTTTACATTTTAGGGGGATATAGGCTGAAAATTCCACCTTGTACCTGATGAACCAGCCAAAATACACTGAAGTTCAGATACCAGTTTTCCACCTGGCTCCTTTAATTTTTCAATAGAAGGATGTTGGGTAGGAGTGGGCCTGCAGGGCCACCCATAGAGCGAATTTGGCCGATTCATCTGGAACTGGCCTAAACTCAAACAGTGTATGACCAGCTTAAGAGTGAAAGGGAGTGAAGAAAGACTGGGACGACAATCGGTAACAAAAACACTTTTTCTAGAAGAAAGAACCTAGGAACCTATATTACAATTTGAGCCTTTATGTTCCGATGACACCCTGGTCACCTAATTTCTTGTCTGGGTATTAAAAGGTAAGATGAAATCTCAGCAATCTGAACAGATGGCAAAAGAATCTAGTAAAAGTTCTAACTACAGATGAGCTGGGTTCGGATACAAACTTACCCACATGATCAAAACCTCACCTGACCAGTGAGCTATTGGTGGTCGATTCCTGCAAAAGTATGATGGATGCTTGTGACATCATAGACCATGTAGCCAAATTAGGTCAATGATGTCGTGAGCATCCCCCTACTTTGTATACGTGAAGCTGTGGGCTGGGGAAACTCGCTCCCATTGGCAAAACAATACAGCTATCGTCCAGGTTTGAACTAAACTCGGATTGCACTAAACCCAAGTTCATACCTGGTTCTAACATGTTCACACTGTTCAAAATGAAAAAAAAAAAAAAACAAAACATTTTTGGCCAAAAGTGTACTTTATCTGTCAGGATAAAAATATGGGAGCTGCCAGTTGTTTTTAAATCACCCTTATCCTTACTGTCATGCTTAGTAGGTCAGTGGCCCAGAACAATCCTTCATATCAGGGTCCTGTACTTCTATAGCTGGTGTTTGTTTGGGGTCATTGACTTACTAAGCAATGACACAAAGATAAGGACTATGGCCTGCAGCCTGCACCCTGAAAAACAAATCAGCAATGGCAGCTCCCATATTTCTACCCTGACAGGATCCCTTTAATCCTCTGATGGATGTCTGGTGTGGAACAGGCAGGGGGGAGATGGTTAACAGTATCTGAACCATTTGATTGTTGTGTCCCTGACAGAGACATCCAGGAAGTGCCTGAACTTCATGTTGTGATCTTTGATATGACAAGAGCAGCGAGCACAGTTTGCAGGCCAGGAAACAAGTGGTTTTGAGGAAAGGGACATGACACAGGGTGGAAGCCAAATGTTTTCATAGCAGTGTAACAGGAACTAGCAGCAAAGGGCTCGCAGCCTCCTGCCGCCAGCTTCGCAAACTGAAGACAATAGCAGTAACTGGCCTCACAACGAGACCACTGTCCTGTATAATTTGGAGCTGTCCAATTAGTACTTTAGTGACGTAACGAATTCCAGTGAACGCACTTCTGCTGTGGAATTAACAATACTAATACTGTATTATTACAGTGCCTTGAAAAAGTATTCATACCCCTTGAAATTTTCCACACTTTGTCTTGTTACAACCATAAATGTAAATGTATTTTATGTGATAGACCAACACAAAGTGGCACATAATTGTGAAGTGGAAGGAAAATCCTTATGTGGAAGTCCTTATCACACACAATATTGTGTCAGAAGATTACATTTAAAATACTCTAATGGCTCATCATATCCATCCTAAGTATGGGCACCATAAGGAAAAATAGAATAGGGAGGATTTACTCAATTGGGGCACTCAGAATCCGGTGCCAATCAACCAATCAGCCAATCAGCTTCTAACTTGTACAACTAACCACTCTCAGCCCAGGCCAATACTGGCACTTCTCTCCTAATACTAATATTTATTTATTTATTATTTACTGGGACTTCACCATTGGTCAATATTTGTGCGTTTCTATATTATATATACATTTGGTATCCAATCATTGGGTGTATAGTGCATATTACAGCAATTTTTCAATTAATTTATTTTACAATTTGTTCTGAGTTTAGCTGCTGTTTCTCATATTGATCCTATTACCTTTTATATATTTTTATATTTTTGAAAAGATCATATTGATAGCGCTGCGTAGTATTTACTCATTTATGTTTGCACGAATTGTGAGACGTGTTTAACGCCAGCAGCTTTTTCTTTTTCTATACATTTAATGGGCATCTGGTCAGTGGTGGCTCGCAGGATTCTTTGTGTTTTTACTGTATTATTACAGTGCCTTGAAAAAGTATTTATACCCCTTCAAATTTTCCACATTTTGTCATGTTACAACCAAAAATGTAAATGTATTTTATTGGGATTTTATGTGATAGACCAACACAAAGTGGCACATAATTGTGAAGAAGGAAAATGATAAATGGTTTTCCAAATTTTTTACAAATAAATATGTGAAAAGTGTGGGGTACATTTGTATTCAGCCCCCCGGAGTCAATACTTTGTAGAACCTCCTTTCACTGCAATTACAGCTGCAAGTCTTTTTGGGGATGTCTCTACCAGCTTTGCACATCTAAAGAGGGACATTTTTGCCCATTCTTCTTTGCAAAATAACTCAAGCTCTGTCAAATTGGATGGAGAGCATCTGTGAACAGTAATTTTCAGGTCTTGCCACAGATCCTAAATTGGATTTAGGTCTGGACTTTGACTGGGCCATTCTAATGCCGCGTACACACGGTCGGACTTTTCGTCTACAAAAGTCCAACGGACGCTGACGGACTAAAGCTGGCTGGTAATCCGATCGTGTGTGGGCTTCTCCGGACTTTCAACGGACTTTTTTAGCCTCAAATCCGACGGACTTTAGATTTGAAGCATGCTTCAAATCTTTACGTCGTAAGTACGACGGACCCCGAAGTCCGCTCGTCTGTATGCTAGTCCGACGGACAAAAAAACGACGCATGCTCATAAGCAAAAACTAAACGGAAGCACTCGGTCTAGTAAAACTAGTGTTCGTATTGTAGGTAGCACATTCATCACGCTGCAAAATCTGTGATCGTTGAATGCAGCGCATTTTATTTCTTCTTTACGAAGGCTCTATAAAGAACGAAGGTGTTTTGCTGTTCATAATCAGAGTTCTCCCAAACTGATTTCTGGATTCTTTTTCTCTTTGATCTCATGAATGATATAGTATGCATTTTAAAAACAATGTTTCCATACTAATAATAGTTTTTCCCCCTTTTTTTTTTTAGGTTTGTAAAGTTACCACAAAGAACCCATTATTCTGTTTTTTTTTTTTTATAGTGATTATTTTTTAGTTTTTAGATAAAGTTAACCCAAAGCACCGTTTTTGGTTACGTAAATTTTTGGATTTTCAAGACTTACCACTTGAACATTATTAACATTAGTAATGTATTTTTGGTGTGTTTTTTTTCAAACTCAATGAGATTGTTGTCCCTTGTTAATTTAACATTGTGTGTAAAATCAATGATTTCAAAGAAAAAACATAAAAAGTCTTTTGCTAAACTCAAAAAATGATCCATTTATTCATGGTCAAAATAAAATAAAGAGGAAGTCAACGCTGGAAAAAGTCGGTGTACCAGAAAATTGGGATCTTGCGGAGTCCATATAAGAGGGAGCACAATCTGGTCCAAGAATCCCAGAGATCAACAGCACCAGCAGATGATCTAGATGTCCCCAGACTGTGGTCCTACAACAGCCTGCGTCTTCTGTCAGACCAGACTGAACCCAGGTCATCATTTTCTTCTCTTCCCTGCAGCCTTTCCTCCACGCTGCCCTGCAGCCTTCCCTGTAGCCTTCTTTTGAGGCTGTGGCTCTGGTGTTTCAGTTGTGGCAGGAGGAGGAGGAGGAGGAGGAGGAGGAGGAGGGGGGGCTGCCTCATGTAGTTGGGTGTTTTGTGTTAGCGTGCCCTGCAGCCCCTTATGGATTGTTTCCCCAAATAGGCGCTCACAAATGAGGCGCTGCTCCCTATTCATCTGAAGAAGCCTGCTGGCTAAGTAGCAGCCATAGGATTCTTCCGCTTCGGGGGGGCTCCTTAAAAAACGGGTGGCCTCTTGCATGAGGCGCAGGGATGCGTCCTGTGTGACCATCCCCTTCCTGGCCCTTTTTTTGGGAAGGTGGAGGGGAGGCACTTGGGATTCGGTCAGGCTCCTACTGGGCCCAGCCACCTCACTTGGCCCAGCCACCTCACTTGGCCCAGCCACCTCACTGGGAGCAGCCACCTCACTGGGAGCAGCCACCTCCTGCCTGACACTGGGCCCAGCCTCCTCCAGGATGATGGTGAATCCGGCCTCCTCCAGGCTGTCCATGGGCCTGGTCTCCTCCTGCCTGCCACTTTCCCCACATTCCT